>NC_062546.1:68433580-68749205 GCF_016906955.1 Phacochoerus africanus | reverse complement strand
GTCTGAATTATTTGTTTTTAATCTTGTGAACATAATTCCTTTTTGGGAAAAAAAAAAAAAAACTTTAACCTGGATGGAAAATTCTATGACAATTCTCCATCATAGCTATTTGAAATAAATTATCGAGTTAATTCAGATGCACTCAGTTCTGAATACTCTTAAAGTCTGGGCTATCCGGAGGGTCATAGCTTTCTCCCTTATTAGGCCGGGATTAGTGACCTGAGCTCCACTTAAAGGCGTTTTTAGCCAGTTGGATCATTACATGGCCATTCGGGGCATCATTGTGAGGCACTACATTTTATAATTTCTGTTTACGTAAAGTAAGCTTTTAAATTATTTTCTCTCATCCTCTGCAAGCTCACAAAAAAGAATAAACCATTTCTACGTTATTAACCTGCTCTTTAAAGTGCCCAAAATAGCCTTCCACATGGATCAATTGAGAATAAATGTATCTTCTTGATGACAATAGGGACAGTGGCCACAAAAACCTTCGAGGATGCTGGAACAGTCAGCAAAGCATTGTGTATCTATTTTTAAATAAATCCAAAAAGATCTCTGTGCTCACAGAATGCCTATGTGAGCCCAGCTCTCCTTCTCTTCACTTTCACAGCTGAGCCCTGGCCAGAGTCTTTCTAGATTTTGCTTATGTTTTCTCTGCCCCTTGGAAGAGAATTTTGAGAGCCTCAGGCAACATGGCTTCACTGTAAGAAAAGTATGTATCTCAGCTAGGACATTTGCTGAAATGAATCTTGGATGAACCAGGAGATAAATGAAGCTTATTTTTAGCTTGACCTTTAGGATTTTATAACCTCTTCATGGGCAGTTCCCCCTCAGCAGGGCTTCTTTCTCAGGACCTGCAAAGGGCTCCTTCTATGTCTCCTCCCTTCCTAAGTTACTCTCCCCAGGTTTTCACCAATTATCCTCCCAAGAGTTTTTGCATTTTAAATACAAAAAGTCTCCCCTCCCCTTAAAAAAAAGGATCAATTTTATTATTTTTAAGTATAAAAAAATACTTCATAAAGTATACAAAATTATAAAGGAGAAAATAAAAATCATCCATCATCCCACCATCCCTGGATGGGATCTATCCTTCTGGATTTCTTCTCAAGCCTACATGCATATACAAGTGAATGAGATCATGCATACACCCTATATAATAACCTGCTTTTTGCATTGTACTATCACATTAATAATGGCCCTCAAAGCTTTTTTTTGAGTACCTTGATAAAGGCTACCATAATCTGATTCTAACATTTTGTCTTTTCTGGTAGAAATAGATGTACTGCTGCTGCTTCTCTCTCTTGTTCTCTCTCTACACCTCACCACCAACACAACAACATTTGGTCAGAATGATACAGAGAACATTCTTTATTAACAAAGTAAATCACAATCCACTTTACAAATAGGATTAAGAATAGTCCACCAAATGTGGCAGGCCTATCTGCCCCTACACTAGGCTCTCCAAGGATAGACGCTAGGCCCTGGTCTTCCTCTTTGTGCCCTTCAGTGCTTAGAACTGGGACTTTTTTCACACACTGAATTGGCCCTTTCAAGCCAAAAATCCACATGTTTCAACTCTGTTTTCTCTTACTTGTGGATTTCCTTCCCTTCATTTTCTCTGTTCTTTTTTTAGAAGATGTTGGACCTCCTGGTTTGATCTCTTGTCTCATTACATTTTCATGTATTTCTATTTCTTCTTCTTATTGATTTACACTCCAAGATATTTCCTCTACTTCATTTTCCAGCTCTTGTACCAGACTTATTTTATATAGGTGATAATATTTTTATTCTTTAAAAGCATTTGCTTTCCTGATTACTCTTATTTTATGGAATATGTTCTTCATGCTGTCTGAGTATTTTTCACTTAAAGCTTCATTCTATTTCCTAAATAATCTTGGTTTCCTTCAGGTTTAGGTTTCTTTCTGTTTACCTTGTTCTTCTCTTTCATAACACTAGATCTCTGTGTTTCTTGGCTGTCCCATTACATTTAAGAAAAGGGGATTCCAAGGCTTCTGGGGGTTCCACTGCTGCTGTACAAACCAATCTGTTTCTTGGAAGAGATCTCTCCTGAGTGGGTAACTTAATAGAGAACAATGTATTCATGAGTAAAACATAAACTTGCAGCTTCATTTTAAAAAGTAAGGGTAAGAGACAACTCTGAGGCTATAGACCCTACCCCAACCTGCCACCCCCAGACAAGGTGGACACCAGCAACAAAGCCTTAACTTTCCTCCAAGCGTTCATTCAATTATTCAAGAAATGGAATCTCAGAATATTTTCCTGGGGATAAATGACTCTTTAGATTTCTAGGGATAAAAATGTATATCATTCGTACAGATGTACTGTCTCTTACCCACAATTCTGAAGTCCAAATATCTCTAAAAACTAATGTTTTTTCCTAAGTTTGAAGCTGACTTATTAGGTAGCAAACCTGACCTGAACTGACTGCAACTACAAATGGTCTTTATTTGTCTACTTAATATAGAAATATTAAAGGCTTTGGTAATGAGGTGCTGTCCCAGACCTTCCTGGGGTGTTATGTAATATACGAGATATATATTCCCCAAGACCTTGTTCTTTTAAAGGGTTTTCTCAAAATAATAGATTGTTCAAACGGTAAATTATAGAACTTATTTACACTTTTAAATGATGCTATTTTTATAGTAGTTTTGTTGTTAAGGGTTTTCATAGGTTGATTTTGGTTTTTGCCATTTATACCTATGAAATTTTTTTTGGTCTCTTTTGTCTTTTTAGGGCCACACCCACAGCATATGGAGGTTCCCAGGCTAGGGGTCCAATCAGAGCTGTTACTGCCGGCCTACGCCAGAGCCAGAGCAATACCAGATCCAAGCCACGTCTGCGACCTACACCACAGCTCGCGGCAACGCCACATCCTTAACCCACTGAGGGAGGCCAGGGATTGAACCTGCAACTTCATGGTTCCTAGTTGGATTTGTTTCTATTGCAGCAAGATGGGAACTCCTATACCTATGAAATTTTAAAAGGAAAAAAAAATTCTTAGGACTCAGTTGGGTACCCCATTTATACACAAGCAGGCAAATTATCATTGATCCATTAATATATTTGTTTTCTCACTTAGAGTTGATTCTATATTGAGTTGTTTTGTCCTCTTTGTAATTTCTTTTCATGCCTGGACCAGCTTTTTAAAGACTTGGGTATGTCCTCATGACATATATATAATGGTGAGGCAAATTACACTTAAAATCTGTAGTGAAATATCATGGTGAAAAAATGTGAAAATAAAATTTTCATTTAGAAATGGTTCCTCACCCTAAACCATTCAAACTGGGCACACATAATTCACTAGTTATCTCAGTTAGGCAGAACCATTTTCCAGTTGCATGTGGAGTCATAAGGTGGAAATCAGATTAGCCTCCCTCTTTAATAAGAGCCCAAAGCTATTAATAATAAATCCAAGAGACATAGTTTAATTAAAAAAAATACTAGAAACTATTGTCAGACAGAAATTACCTAATAAAAAAGTAATTTATATTGCATACCCTAATTAATAATTTACCTCCTAGGGTTAAAAAAAAATTATCAAAAGTAATTACAATTAAAACATGCTATTTTTTCTTTAAGGATAATAGGATAACACTAAGAAGCTAGTATAATCTTGAGCAATGAATTCAATTGCTGCTATCTCCACTTTCTGTCAAAAATTATAATTTTAATGCTCTTTTTCCCTCTGCTCACAGTCCATTAAACTGATAATTGTAACTTTACAAATACAGTCTATTAAATTATGTTTGTAAAACTTTCTAAACATAGTCTAGTATAATTCTACCCAAGAAAGATATCCACTAATTTAAAAGGATTTGGGAAACAACAGCCAAGTGCTTAAGGCTTGGATGAGAGATTAAAATTAGCTTAAATTAGACTACACTGAGTTACTGACCTAGAACAATTTCTGATTAAACAAGAGACTTCAAGGAAGGAGGTGATATACAAATAGCCTTCCCTAGGCTATAAACATTACAAGAACAGAAACTGGGTGCATGTTTTTCATCATCATATCCCCCCCTCTCAAACAGTGCCTGGCAAAAAATTCACACTGAAAAAAATTCTATGTTGTTTAAATAAGTGAAAGAGTAAGGAATTACAATATGTACATGTCATCATATTATACATCTAAAACTAATATACTATGTTAATTACATTGTAATTAAAAATGCTTTCTCCCAATAAACAGTTTTGTCAAATTAAAGAGGAAAAAAAGAATTCTAGAAAAAAATAAAGTGTGAAATAAATAGCTGTGCTGGGTATTCCAATAAACTGCCCAGAATTCCCTTAAGGAACAGAGAGGACTTATTTTCCTCAGGTGGGGGCAAGTGCTGCTGTCTAATAGCTGTCAGTGTTCAGCTCTCTTCAGGGCTTGCATCAGCTAAAGAGCACTGTCTCATCCAAAATCACACCCCTTTACCCCATGATGGTCCATATCCAGCGACTGATCTTTGTGGGTAGAAAAGGCTCAGCCTCCACCCTACAACTCAAAATGGGTTATCCTATCTGAACTCCCTATAAGGCTATCTGAGGACCCTGTTGAAATTTAATCATAGCTCAATTTCTTTCTTCTGCCCAGTTTTGCCTCCTCTGTTGCTTCCAGAGGTGTTGATCCAAAGCGCACTCTCTAATAAATCTCTAGTATGCTAATCTCCATATTAGATGCTGCTTCCCAAGGGACTCAACCTGTGAAAAGATGTACCCTTCAGTTGAGAAAGTTAAAGATTTAGAAAAATAAAATATTATTAAGCATCATTCCCTAAATCCCTTCCTCCACTATCCAAAGTACAACTAAACTTAATAAGCCATAAAGAAAGGCTGGGGAAGGAAGATTTCAGTTGAGACAAACAAGATCTTTGACAGATCATTGACACCAGCACCTTATTGGAGATTAGTCTCTCAAAACAAGAATGGACCAAGTTTGCTCACTTGATGTCTGAAAGTAGTGGAACCACAAAGGAGTATAGCATGGTCACTAACAACATGGAATTAGGCATCCAACTGACCCAGGTTTGAATTCCTTTCTCCACAGTTACGGATTGAGTGACCTTGGCAAGTAATTGTTCTAAGCCTCATAATAGAGATAATAACATAAAGTTGTAAAATGCTAAACAAAGTACCTAGCACCATAGTAAGCACTCACTAAATAGTAGACATTCTTCTTTTAAATATTTATTACTAAGAAGGCGGAAAAATAATGTCCTGCCATTGTCAATCTCCCAACCTCAAAACTAAATGGCAGCTATTGTTGCCAAGAGGAAAAATAATCCTCTGCACCCTGGTTATCCACACTCAGAAATGAGAACACTAAACATTCATTCACAAGGAAATAGAGAAAGAGGTATGGGTAGAGCTTTACCTGTTTCTTCTTAAAGGATGAATGATTAATAGGACATTCTTGTTTTCAGACATACTGTCAAATATAGCACATGACCTTTGGAACAGGGACTAACCTTTTATATCCACATGCAAAGGATATGGACACCTCATCTTAAGTGAAGATCTTGTCATTAAAGTTAAGTCTAGCAGATTTATGACTTCCACCATGACAGAATAAGAAGGTCAAAAATCCTTTCTCCCAAAAGCAACTCTAAAGCCAAACAGTCTGTAACATTCATCTAGGCATTCTGGAGTTTAACTGAAAAGCGTTTATTTGTGAAAATGACTAAACTTTGGGTAAGAAAAGCGTAAGTCCATAGCATTTTGCCTGTGGCTGCAGCAATCCCTCTTTCAGTAGTTCAGCAAGAGTGAGACAGGCTTTGAAAGTAATAAGCACTGCTGCTACTGGAGGGGACTCACTTGATTTGGAGCATTTCAGTTAAAAAGGACATCCGGTGACAAGGAAGGTCTAGGGCTCCATTAGCCTGAGGTTGCTGGCCTTTTCAAGGTAAGCAATGGACTGGTAGATTGGCCAGAGTTTTAACAGAGTTATGGGAAATGAGACCTCCATAGAGGATGTAATAAACCATTCAGGTATCCTGGGTTGGTCAGAGGCTGTGCATATATATGCATAGCTGAATCTGGACATAATGAAGAGGAGATGCAAGAGAGCCCAGCAGAAAGTAAAAACTGACACAAACTTGAAAATGACCTGAAGTTTGAATACGCTTCCTTACCTACAAATAAATCCATTAGCAGTATAAATAGAAGCCATACTGATTCAAGGTATGTGAGGAAAGCCTCTGGCCAATCATTGGATAAACACTAAACTGAACAGGCATAAAGATTATCCATAAAAAGTCAGGCTTAAAAATAAAAAACAAGAAAAAGAAAAGAGCACAGGCATCAGGGGCCATGCATTGCAAGGGGGACAGATTTCACAGATTTATTCCAGGCAAATTATTATTAAACAAACAGCAACAAATTTTTCAGGGGAAAAAAATCAGACTCCAGAGTTGCTACAAGAGATTATCTAAAGTGTCCAATATTCAAAAAAAAATGAGATATGCAGATAAACAAGAATTATGACCCATACTCAGAGGAAAATTAGTCAAAAAAAAAAAAACTGTCTCCAAGATAACCCAGATGTTGGATTTATCAGACAGAGACCTAAAAATGGTTATTATAAATATGTTCAAAGAATGAAAGGAAAGTAGGAGTTCCCTTGTGGCACAGTGGATGAAGGATCCAGCATTGTCGCTGCAATTGCTTAGGTCACTGCTATCATGCAGGTTCATTCCCTGGCCTGGGAATGTCCACATGCTACAGGTGAAGCCAAAGGGGAAAAAAAGCAATGAAAAGAAACTAAAGAATTGAAGGAAAATATGATGACAATGATTCAGCAAATAGAGTATCTCAATAAAGAGATATAAATTATAAAAACAACTAAATGGAAAATCTAGAATTGAAAAATACAATTATTGAAATGAAAATTTGACTAGAGGGCTTCAACAGAATATGTAATATGGCAGAAAAATGTGGGAAATATTTAAAGATAGACCCACATAAATTATCCAAGCTGAAGAACAGAGAGGAAAGAAAAAAAAAAACAATGCAATTAATGACTGACTTATCAGAAACTATGGAGGCCATGTGAAAGTGGAGTGATAAACTCAAAGTATTTAAAATTATTGAATTGTACACTTGAAATAAGTGAATTTTAAGGTAGATCAATTATAATTCAATAGAGCTCTTTTTGAAAAACGGCAATAACAACTTAAGAGACCATAACACAAATATACTTGGAAACATTTCTGAAAGTACTTTACCACTCCCATTCTCTCCTTTACCCTCTTCTTTGCTTTTTTCTTATTTTCCCTTTTTCTTTATCTCCCATCACCATCTTTTCCTTCTTCCAGTCCGTGACTTTTATGGCATCTATAACCCATAGAGATTACTCAAACCCAGAAATAATACTCAAAGATACTATTTGAGTCACAGATATTCTGAGATAGACCTCTCCATGTTCAGATTTTTCCCTGTTCTTTCTCAAGAAAAAAATTCATTTCCATTGAGCAGTCTGACCTCAATAATTTTTTTTTTTTGGCTTTTTAGGGACACACCTTCAAGCATATGTAAGTTCCCAGGCTAGGGGGTGAATTGGAGCTGCAGCTGCCAGCCACAGCCACAGCCACAACAACATGGGATCTGAGACATAGCTCATGGCAACAATGGATCCTTAACCCACAGCTCATGGCAATGCTGGATCCTTAACCCATTGAGCGAGGCTAGGGATTGAACCCACATCCTCATGGATACTAGTTGGGTTTGTAACCAGCTGAGCCACAATGGGAACTCCCTGCTTCATAAATTTTTAGCAAAACAAAACAAAAGGAAACAAATTGGATACCCAAAATGATGATTTCAAGATGCTTAGCATTCAAAAACAGACAGTTTAAGAAACCCAAAGGATAGGTTTCATATGTATACTTGGCTTTGGCTCTGTGGTTTAGCAAAATATCAGTTTTTATGTAAACTTAGATATCTCAACTTAATAGTCAACTAATTTGTTATTTATGCCCTTGTTATTTATGCTGATTTTTTATGGAAAAAAATAATTCTGTTTACTTATGTGCATTAATTTGAAGAAGGTTTAGGGGAAGAGATATTCCTTGAAATTCACCATATACTAATGACAGCATTTTCTGTGAAATTAGCCAGATACAGGAGAAATTGGGCAGCCTTTCAAAGTTAAGCTCAACATGACAGATAGGGGCTAGCATCAGGTGGGAAAAGTTACACAGTGTTCTTGGAGCCTGGTGATGATACTGTACTGGCTAAGCTGGTACACTTAGTTGGTGCAGTATGCTTCCAGGACATTCAAATTAAGCTCCTTTTTACAGTGCTAAAAGGACATAATGTGATGCAGGCTTCACAAAACAAACTTTTATCAAAAATGAAATATCAATTATTAGAATTCTACCCAAGCCAGCAGCTTGATCTGGTGGGAAAATCTAAGGCAGCAAGCCGTAATAACAAAGCCTTGGGCTTGGAATCAAGAATTCATTCTGGTTCTACAGCTAAGTTATGTAACCTAAATTGTAGCATTTACATTCCTTGGTCCTCAGTTTTCTCATCCGTAAAATGAAGGTGTTAGTGCATCTGACCCCGAGTCCCCTCTCAAGCTTAAACATAAATGAAACTTTAAAATAGTCTCTTGCCCCATCTCTGTTTTGTTAATTGCCAATTCATTTTTTAAATGTTTACCCAGGACTAATTGTTACTCTTCCTGAGCAATTTGGCAGATAATGATCCTACAACAGATCATGAATGATCCAAAGACATCAGAGAACAACTTGTTATAAGAATTTGCCAAATCCCTTATATTATTAAGGAACTTTTAGAGCCCAATTATGACTAGATATGGAAGAGCTTGAGATTAACATTCACAAAAATGCCTTCTTCCAGACATTTTTGTCTTTTGTGGAATCATGTCTGGTTTTTCATAACAAGATATTTTAAATATTCCACCCACTTTACATGGATTTTTTTTAAAGATTTAGTCAGATATGAAGTAGAGATCAATTCACCAGTCTTTTCTACCCAAGGTATTTGTTGCCTGTGTGTCTCACAAATTGTACTCCCTTACGCTTTCAGCATTCTTTCGGAATGAATTTCCCAATGAAGGATTTAGGGAACTGCATACTGCAAAGCACAGAGGTAGCGAGTCTACCCTAAGGTGTCTTGTTTCACTTTCAGGGGATAGTTGACATTGAACAAAGAGAAACCAGACAAGAGAGGAGGAAGAAAGAATAAATTCATAGATTGAGAATCTTATCAGTCTGTTTCCTATATTGAATAAATAATTCTATAGTAAGGAACAATATTGTCCCCTATGGCTCCTCAACTGAATCAAAGCTCCTATTTCTGTATTTTTCTGCAGGACCTCATTGCTAAGAGGTTTATGCTTCAAGCTAGCTATTTCCCTGAATCAACTGGTGAAAATTCTCTAATTTGCATTAGCTCTAGTCTAGTCCTGGGAGCCTGTCCAGTTAAACAGGAACAGGGAAATTTGCATTTGAGCTTACAATTTAATCACCATTTGAAAAGAATCATCTTGCAAAATGTACTGTATCTTTAGGTGATCCTTAGCTGTCAATAACCAAGCTCCTCAATGATTACATTTGACAATGAGCAACGTTTGCTTTTCTCTACAGCTACGGAAGAGTAGCCATGTAGTTAGAACCTAATTAAAAAAAACAAACAACAACAACAACAACAACAACAAAAAACGGTGCCGTATTTTAGGGAATAAGTATTGTCTTTCTCTAAACCATCTCTCTAACGTTACTACTACACAAATTCAATTCTTAACAAATCAACAAAAAATAAATTCCTTTCATTGATAATTCTCCCTACCCACCACATAGATCCAGGATTATTTTATTACCCTGGATTTTTATTGACTATATTGATTCTCACCAAGAGTCAGGATTGAGGATTCAACTGGAAGATACATGACAACAGGACCTGATTCAGGGATATTTCACTTAAAGAAGTTCTTCATGGTCATACATTCTTCCTTCGCCTGACCAAAGCTTTTATCAGCTCTTGTGGTGAGAAGGATATATTACCATCTGTGATTTTTTTTTAAATGAAAGATGATCCTAAGCCATAAGAAACAGCTAACTCTCAACACAGCAGCTGGGCTCTGTCTCCAAAGAGAGTTATAGGAGAATTGTTGCATGCATAGCATTGCTTTGCAAGAATCTGATTAGATACAGTGTGGTAACCAAAAAATGTGAACAAGCACAGCTTCAGGAAGTGAGATTTACTATTCCATTCTCAGTTCCGCATACTTTCTGCATTTCATGAGTAGAAAGTCATTGTTTCTTCAGTTTTCACAGAAATGACAATAAATTATTTTATGTTATCTATCTGGAAGTATGATCATGGAAGGAGAAAATTTAAATAGGAATATGAAAAATAAAGCCAAGGCTGTTCCTTCATTGTTCCCCCTAAAGAAGTGGCAGAGACAGGCAGGCCATACACAGATGGAGCTATACCCTTTGTAGGGGTATGAAATCAGAAAGGAATCAGAGGATAACTAAGACATCGTAAGGCAGAAAAAATAAATAAATAAATAAATGTAATATATCTAATGAATTTTAAGAGGAACTGAACTTTTCCCACAGTTTTCCTTGAAACAAAGCCTAAAGAGTCACACCATTTTAGAAGAACAAGGGAACAAAATCCAGACAAGTGCAAGATGCAAACCAAAGAATCTATAGGACCCAGGAAATTATCGCTATTTAAGAATGCAGCCTCAATATTGCCACATATTTCCATTTCTTAAGAACTAATAGAAATTTATGTAAAATTTCCTGACTTTTAAAACAATACGTAGCCCAAACAAAACACCTTTGCACATTAGATTCAAGCCATGGTCCACCTGTTTACAAACCTCTCAAAATGACAGAGGTTAGGGAAGTTTACACTCAAAGTCCAATAGCTGTTTGTGGGAAAGACCAAGCCTGGAATCCAGGTCTCTGTGTTCAGTTTATGCCCTTCAGTATTACTGACTTACTCTAACTATGTCAACAATGTAAAAACTATAGAAAGGAAAAAAGAGGGAAAAATACAGGTGGATAAACCTTTTCATTCTTCTGTATTAGCCACGCAATTTGCATTTGCACTGCAAAGGAAAGAATCTAAGCCTTCCCAGCGTGCTGCACTCTGCCATAAGAAGCAAGATGTTTACAAATGTGCAGCCACAGATCCTTTGAGAGATACACAGGGATCCACAGAACACTTCTCAGATTAGAATCTGACTCAAGGAACACAAACCATCTTCTTCTAGGATTATGACACTTTCTCAAAATGACAAGCGTGTTGACATAAGGCAATAAACACAACTGACCAGTATTTTCTAAGAAGTTTTACCCGTTAATGCCTTGAAATAACAAACACTATTTAAAAACCTTTAAAAATAACTCGTCCTGCAGTATTTACTTGTTCCTGATGAGAACTGAGAACAAAAATAGCCACTCATGGAGACTTGCATAAGAATAACATTCTATATCTTTTCAATAAAATGTCGACTAACAGTCTAGGTCAGGGATAAAATCCACCAAACTTTGACAAAACAAGGTAATGCAGATTCAGGGGGATATTTCATTCCTGCAAAGAAAAAAAAATGTAATGTTCTATGTAAGAATGTTATTGGAGAGTAGTGACTTGCATCTTGCAAGAGTGTGGAATGCATTATGTATGCATAATAGGTTTGCAATAAAGTTGGAGCTGGTATTTAACAAGTTTGCCTTAAAGGAACTTTCAGCCATGGGTTCTAAGATGAGAGTTTTAGTAACTAATACCACAAACACTATAAGTACAAATCATTTTTTTTAATTTTTAGGTGAATATACTCCTATGAAAATAAAATGTGATTAATGTAATACATAGACACTTAATGTATTATTATAATAAAGTGAACAAAGCATGGCTTGGCACATAGGCTGGCTGAATTTTTTTATCTATTTCATTTAGAACTACATAATCAGTAAGGGAAAATAGTTGGAAGAAATTGACGGTTTCTCATAAAATGTTACTTTTTACTTGGTCTGCTTTCTGCCAGTGCATAGTCTCAGAAGACTCAGAGTATGAAATAAAGTATACTTAACCACAGACCATGCAACTAAATGTCCTCTTATATTATCAAAAGGAATCAAATTAGAACACCAGCACTTTGTAAATAGCTGATCACGTGATCAGACATTAAGCTAGGAGGTCATTCTGTAAGGACGTAGGAGCTTTAAAAAGATCTAAGAAGACAGGAAACTGAACCAATAACTAAATACTACCATGATCTCATGCTTCATTTTGGGAAACAGTGTAGTGGCAATAAAGAGAATTTTAGGACTATTTTAGATACAAGTATGCAAGGATGGTGAGCTTGCTGTCTGCAAAGGAGCTAACTGCTCCTTTATAAATGTCAGAACCAACTTCAGAAGGATCTGGGCCAATATAACATCATCTCAAAAAATAACAACTATTATTATAGATCAGACTGCAAATGATATTTTGAATCATACCATCCATACCAAACTGTTTCCAAAAGGTGAATTGTTTAATTCCATAATTGCAATGGTATATGTCTGACCAGGTTCCTAAGATCCAACATTCTTATAAGCAACAAATGAGCATTTCCCATAGTGAAATCATTTTGCTCTCCCAAACATGCCATACTTCTTTAAGGAACATAAAATTGTCCTTATATTATAGCATTTGTAATCTCTCAGGAATTAAGATTTATTTATCTTTGTATTTCTTACTATCTTATGGTGTTTTGCACATAGTAGGTGTTTAACATATGTCTGTAGATCCATCAAATGCCCCTTCATTCATCATTCAATCAATCAATCTAATATCTATTCAGGCAACTCAAATCAAAATAGAACATTGACGGAGTTCCCATTGTGGTGCAGTGGAAACAAATCTGACTAGGAACCATGAGGTAGCAGGTTCGATCCCTGGCCTTGCTCATTGGGTTAAGGATCCAGCATTGCCATGAGCTGTGGTGTAGGTCGCAGACACAGCTCAGATCTGGCATTGCTGTGGCTATGCTGTAGGCCAGCAGCTACAGCTCCGATTAGACCCCTAGCCTGGGAATCTCCATATGCCATGGGTGTGGCCCTAAAAAGATAAAAAAAAATAGAACATTGAAATATATATGAAGTTTGTGCTATTTGCTTCATATGCTTTGATACATTTTTTACCAATTAAGTCTTTTTTAATCACGTTTTCTGCATTCCATGAAGTATATTCTCTCCCTTGATGTTCTTAGATTTAGTGTTGCAATCAAGGGTAAATAAAATACTGATTTCTGATATTGTTTATAACAGAAATATGGCCCTTAAATCTCTTCCCTACATTTAATGACATATAAGAGTTCCATCTTCTCATTGAGAATTTATAAGAATTCCAATACCAACCCCTGTGTCATGAAACTTAATCCCCCAGTGTCTAGCCAAGTTTAAACTGGAACACATTCACTGTGCTTTCATAACCCAGCAAATGCAAGCAGGAGTTCTGGGACCATTTATTTCATCCTTCTCAGTTAATGGGGGGTCCCTTCCCTCCTTTACCCTGAGAAATAGTATTTGGCATGGTCCTCAAGCCTCTGCTGCTTTTGGATTTTCAGTTAGCAGCTTGAGCTAATACTGTCAAATTCCTACTATGTTTAGGGCAAGTCTGTGGCCACTCTCTGAGAATCACACCTCTACTGACCACCTTCCTCATACAAATCCACGTCAGTTTTCTAAGCAGCATGTGGCAGCAGAGAGAGACCAGAAAGGAGAAGACAGTTTTTCATTCCAGCTGTCACTCTTTTCAATCAAAAAGAGTAACCCTTTAAACTCTTCATGAGTAAAATGAAATATTTGAATAAAAATATTTTCTAAGATTCCTTCCAGAGTTGAAAACTTACAGTTTCAGTCTCTTAAAAATTTCTCATCTAATAGATGGGACATTGTAAAGATTAAACTACATAGTAAACACTTTAGATCAAATACTTTATCTATTTGATCATTGCTCTAGCCCAAGTAACAAAGCCAGTGTCTCCTACTTTGTAGGCACCTAATAAATATTTGCTGAGTGAATCAGTGGATGCTTTGAACAGAAGTGACATGAATGTGATTCCTTCTTAATGGTTGCTACACTGGTGCTAACCAAGGAGATAAGCCAATCGTTCTGCCTATCTACTGAGCAGAATCAGCCACAACAGCTGTTCCAAACTACATCTTGTGTACTTATCTCTGGTACAACTTGACACCATGCCTATTTTGGAAAGGTCTCGTGGTTTTTGCATCAAATCTCTTTGCTCCCTTTGCAACAGTGTTAGGATCATAGGATCACATGCAACAGTGTTAGGCCAGTATTGGCCTGGATCAACTCATTTTTAGTATTTTGTACCACTTTTTCAGTGATGCTGAGAATAGTATCAAAGACCCTTGTTCTCAGATGGCTGCCTGGCAAAGTTGGCTGGGGGTGAGCCATCTCCCATCACCCTCTGGACACGAGGTACACATTGATCAAAAGTCTGTGCTTATTTGGAGCAGATTAAATCCAGTTTCAAATTGTCCTTTTGTCAGAGAACATGTCAAATCCTGTGAACCAAATTTTATTTCAAGATCTGTATCTTTCCTCCTCTCTTTCCAACAGTTCTCATTGAAAAAATTTAGGACACCATTTCCCAAAGCAGTTTCCCCAAAACCTAGTCTTCAGAGATTCCTTGTGATAAAAAGAATTTTGTGGGAAAATAATTTGAGGAAAATATTGCACACACAATGAATATTACCATGTTAAATGTTCTGATAAGTCCTGCAGAGAAGAAACCAACTTGTTTTTCCAGCAATTCCCCAATCTTTTTTCACCAGGAAACATTTTCCTTTTCTAGCAACAATTATAAACATCCCAAATGAAGGAACACTTTTTGAGAAATTCTCACAAGTCTGTTTTAATTTGGGACAGAGACAGAGATACAACAAAATTTATGGGAAAAAAATGACATCCTTCAAATTAGTAGTGACAAAAACATTTTAACCTTAAAAGTTACCTGTGAATAAACTTCATGGTGAGAAGGCAGCTCTGCCTTTGATGAGTGCTGGCATTAAACTATTAAAAGGCAGGGCCCCAGTAAGGCATACTTCCCTCACAAGGGAATGGCCTTGTAATCTCAGTTATTACAGCCAAGTTTAGGGATGGGGAGGGGGGTGCATTTGATAGCTTGAGATCATAAACTGCCACAGAAGAAAGAGCTTCTGGCCAATAAGGGGAAATCTTCCAAGAAATATGAAGACAGGAGGTTATCTTCCCTACCCAGATAACTCCTACAGATTTATTTTAGATATAGAAGCAAGTTTTGTCATAAGACTGTTTTACAAGAGTGTATTCATATTGGAGGGAAAACCCATATCCTACATTTTTCCCATTTGATACAGTTGTACAAGAACATCAAGAAATGCTTGGGTCAAAGACAAATGGAATTAACAGAGGTCTTGTAAAAAAGTCAGAAAATACCTCTACTAGAGAATAATGTCCAAACAGGATGTGATTCCTATATGGGGGCACTGGTCCCAAGAGACTCATGCAGAGCCTCATAACTGTGGGGCATTTTTACAAGTCTTTTGGTTGCTTAATGCATTTCTGAGTGATCCTTCACTTCCCCATACTTGACAATGACACCATGAGGTATTCTATGGTGAATTAAGTAGTTTGCCCACTGTGGATTCAGCATCAGGTACTGGTGCATCCACCCTTTATTAACAGCTCTACAACTGATCATGATGCAATCAGAATTGAGGACCGTTGCTCTGTTCCTTTCCAGAAGAGTCTTAGTCTCCCTGGCAATGCAGGTTAAGAAAGACGATGGAAAAAAACAGGGTCATGATTCTGACTTCTATGGAAGACCTTTTACATGTCATGTGGAAACTCCCTATGCAAGTTGGTAATTGGTTTTGGATGAAGAGTGATCAGAGTTAGAGGCTAAAAGTGACTTTAAGTGACAGCAGTTTACAGAATACTGTTGATTATGGTGGCAATGAACAGAGGGAAAGCAAGACTTTCATAAACCCACAAAATGCTTTTGTAGTATAAGATTATTCTGTGTAGTAATCCATTGTAACCAAACCCCTAAAAACCCAATTTCTTAATGCCATGACATGAAAACATCTTTATTTTACAGAGCCCTTTGTTGCAATTCTCCAGTTCCAATTGCATCTTCCCATCAGATAGCCTCTAATAACATCAGCTAACATTTACTAAACTTCCATTACTTTCTAGGCAACAAGCTAAGTACAGTGAGCACAGAAGCTCGTTACTCTTCATTGCAACCCAGTGTGGTGAGTAATGTTATTCTCTGTCTACAGAGAAAAGAATGAGGCTTGGCAAGGTTAAGTAGCTTACTCAAAGTTACCCTGCTAGGAAACAAGCAATGGAGGCAGGGACAAGCTGACCCTTGTCTGTCAGAGTCCTTGCCCTTAAATTACCTGTTTTTGGCTGCCTAGATGGATAAAATTTAATTATCTATCATAGTACCCTATGTGTCCATGTTCTGGGTGAAGACCAAGCAGACCTTGCCTCTTTTTTGCTGTGAAAGCGTTGATAGAGCTATCAGACTCTTCTTATCCCTTTGCTTTCCTAAGGCAGATAGCACTCACTCTCTGGGTCAGACATCTTCAGAACCTACACATCCAGGTGACCTAACATTCAGATTTTCTTGGATTTGTAATCAAGACCCTTACACAGCATCACAGAAGGGTATATCTAAGAAATACTATGTTTCTCCATGTTCATCCATGGTGGATCCAAGTGTCTTCTGTTCAACCTTTGTCCTTATTCTGTATCCATTGGTGTCCCTAGTTCTACTGATAGTGAACTTTGTTGCTCCCTCTTACACAGTTTTCTCTGTTCTGAATGGGTCCCCTTCAACATTCATGGGTTATATTTATCCAATTGAAGAGAGAGCCTATTGTCTATAGACAGAGATCACAAATCTTGGTCCTAGAATATAACAAATGGTATATTCCTCTCCTCAATTACCCTTGGCCAAATAATAGCAACAATTTTCAAGAGCAGATTTTAAGTTTCACTCCAAACAGGTAAAATACCATTTAATCAGTTCTGCTCAGTACAGCAATTTCCAGGTCTCCAAGGATAGACCATAGTAACAGTGCTTTGCTGATCTCATTTCCACAAAAAAAAAATCTATTAAAAGAAAATCCTTTAGAACAGATGTGTTGACAAATCCCTGTCCACAAAGCAGTCAGGATCTTTAACAAAAATGTTGGTTCAGTATTTGTTCTGTTATACGAGTGTGTGTTTGCTGAGTCTCGGTGGAGGTGGGTTGAAGGGGGTGAGGTTTAGAGAATCAGGAAAGAAGTATTGGCAAGGCCAGGCAAGAATGGAAGAAAATAGCAATAGGGTAGAATGAGAGGGAGTCAGAGACAGAAAGAAAGAGTAGACATGGCAGCACAGTCAAAAGCAAAGTTTCAGAGAAGTTACCAGAAGACAAAACAGGAAACCAAGGTGTTTACCGTTCTAGACAATGCTAAAGCATCTTAAATCATCTTCTACCTCACATCTTCTCCTAAAAGAAACCACTGGATCCTCAGCCTGAAACCTGTGTTTTCTAGACTCTTCTCTCTCACCACCAAGTGCCAATAACTTTGCTGTTACTTGAACCTGTCCCTTTCTCTCCATAACTGCCATGGCCTCTCACGCAGGCTCCGCTGATCACCCCTTACTGTTATCAGTAACATCTTTCCCCAATCCATTGCTCACCCAGCAGCCTAGAGAGCTTTATCTAAAATGCAGAACTTACCACCTAAGTGTATCTACACACATTCTTTCTGCTTCCATCTTTTGCCCCCTCCTCCTATCCCCAGGGCTGATGGGATGCTTAAATTTCTTAAATGGTTCCCCCATGACACTCAAATAAACTTCCAACTTTCCCTCTAAGATTAGACTCTGCTTACAATTCCAGCTTCATCTCTCCCATCTCCCTTTCCAATTCTCATCTATACTCCAGCCAATATCCTCAACTCCTCAGTATTCCCATCTCTATAACTTTGTACATGCACACTTCTCTACAATGATTGTCACCATCACCAACTCTGTCTTCAAGTATAGAGCTAGAGTATAGATCAAGGTGTTTCTCCCAGCTGCCCCTCCTCTGAGCTCCCACAGTCCTTTGAGCTTGTCTCTTTAGGAGCCCATGTCATTGTCACCCTGTCTTCCAATATCCAAACGATTTTAATCACCTCAGGAGCAAAAACTTTGTCAGGGTGCCATCAACATAAGCCTAATGCTCATTACACAATAGCTATTTAATAATTGCCTCTTGAAGGAAACAATCTCTGCCCCCACCAAAACGTTCAGTGTTTTTTTTGTTTTGTTAAGTTTTTGTTTTTGTTTGTCTTTTTGCCTTTTCTTGGGCTGCACCCGCGGCATATGGAGGTTCCCAGGCTAGGGGCCTAATCGGAGCTGTAGCTGCCAGCCTACACCAGAGCCACAGCAAAGCAGGATCTGAGCCGCATCTGCAACCTACACCACAGCTCACTGCAAGGCCAGATCCTTAACCCACTGAGCTAGGTCAGGGATCAAACCTGCAACCTCATGGTTCCTAGTCGGATTCGTTAACCACTGAGCCACGACGGGAACTCCTGAGTGTTAATAAGCTATTATTTGCAAAGAGCGCACACCCCAAAGCAAGGGGGGGAAAAGTAAATTTTCCATACCCTGTGGCACTAAATTTTTACTTTAATGTAATTTGAATTTAACAAAACCATTTGAATAACCTATCTGACTAATTAAAATGGATTTTTTACCGGCAAATATGAATAGAGGTTTAAAATAACTTTGTATACTATTTGAATTGTTCTCTCTCATGGAATCCTATCTGCAGTTTAATCACAGTGTTTATTGATGTTTCCATAAATGTATCTGTACTGAAGCACAGTTTATTTTCCAGACCACAGAGCTCTAATTTCAACCACCCCAGAGAATACTCATCATTTTCATCCAATTCCTTGACTTCGTAGGAGGTCTTTCTTTCTTCTCAAAGGGACAAATGAACCATTTCCCATCATTTAAGCTCACAGTTGCTGCTATAGTGAAAGTCCCTTGCAGGAGAGAGAACAATTCATTAGGCACTCAACAATACTACACTAAGTGCCAGGAGGAAAAATTAAGGACCTCAATAAAGACCCTGCTGATGAGGAACCTCCATTTTCAGATGCAAATAGACAGCAGCTAGGGAGAAACTGCTGTCAGCACCCTGTATTCTTTCTAGTCTATCTACCTCTTTTCCCAGTTTACTTTTTCTTTCCCTTTATGCTTTCCTGGCCTTTTCATCCACTCTCTCTTCCTCTTTTTTTTTTTTTTTTTTTTTCCTTTCTGAGGGTTCCTTTACCCATGCCCTTAGCACTAGGCCTAAATTTACAATCCCAATAACTCAAAATTCCCAGGCTAATACCAAACTTTTCTCTTGCTCCTTCCCTCAACTTTTACTCCACAGAGTCACAGCATCCCCTTCCCTCTGTGGGGAGTCTTTCTGAAAATGATTTAACTTCTCTGAAACATAATTTCTATTGATGGAAGTCACATCTGCACAGTCTTTTACAGAGTGTTGCTAATGAATATAAAAATATGCTAACACCATAAAGTGCTACACAGATCTCATCATCATGATGACGTTTATGATCATTTTTTAAGTAAAAAGATAAGAAATAAGCATATGACTGTCACATAAACCAAAATAGCTAATTTGATCTTGTTTTATAGCTCTGCCTAAAATTACAATCCCAAAGTCAACCTTAATTTTTAAGAATGTATAATGGTGGGTGAATGGGAGTGGTACAAGGGGGAGTAAAAGATTGGGGAGGGGTGAATTCAATGATAAATAGAGGGATTTCCACACAATCCCTTTGGGATGCATCGCTTACATTAACTATAGGGACTGTAATAATAATGACATTAGTAATTATAGGTAATATTTATTAAGTAGTTTGTTACGCCCAGTCTTTTAAGTATAGTGCTTGTGTTACTCTCTATCCTCCTAACAACCTTATGAGACAGGAAGTGTTTTACCCTCATTTTATAGAGAGGGAAACTGAGGCACATACAGTTATGTAATCCTGAGTCTGGCACACACTCCTGACCAGTGTGGTCCATCACCTTTCAGCATAGAGGTATGCTTGACGAATGGGTTGTAGAGCCAAGCTGCTTAGAGTTGAAGCCACTGCACCGCTTGCAATAGTCCTCAGATTCACAAGATAACAACTGCGTAGTAAGCACAGTAGATGTTAGCTAGCAACACTCTGCTTCAATTTGCTTTCTTTGCTTCCAGAACAATGAACTGGCTCTGCTGATTGTGCCCAAACAAAACAGTTTTTGAAGATCATAAATTTAAAATAAGATGCCAAGTGGAAACCCATGCAGACACACAGTGAACCGACAAAACTGGAGTCATTAAATACAGCAGGCTCAGTCCCTCCCAGGCTTGACAGTGGAATGGGGCAGCAAGAAACCAGAAGCACTCATTTTGCCATTTGCTCTGTGTTACAATGGCCCTTTGTGAATAGAATTAATTGAATTTTTTTGCCCCCAAATCAATCCATACAGGGTAAGGCAGACACTGCCTAAGGTCTGTCTCTCTAAACAGATAAGGTGAAATAGAGAGCAAGGCAATTTTAGATAATTTTAATGTAGTTAGTCCAGTTGAATAATTTAAGCCAAAAATTCCTGTTTAGCCTTAATGAAGTTTTTTAAAAATGAAATTATTTAGGTAATTGTCCCAGATTTCCATTTCACTTTGCTTATATCCACAAACTTATGCTTGCAATTGAGAAACTCATTTTTTAAAAAGACAAGGAACATGGCTCTCTGTTCAGGGAGAAGGGGAAATCTTTTCATTCTTCACTTTACCTGATCAAGACCTTCTTTAGCCAGTTTTCTTTCATGGGTCCTGTGTCAGTACTTCACCTGTAGCTCCTCTTATCATAGAAAATATATGTTCAATTATTTCATAATAGGTGTGAGTTACCTTGTATATTACTCCTTCCTGGAGTATTTGCAGTTTAGAAAAAAAGCCAACTATATGAGAGGAAACCTTAGCCTGTATGAGAAAGCAATTAATCCCTATTGGTGGCATTTCAGATATCCACAGTAGGCCCATATCTTTGAGCAGGGAAATTTTGCAGCTCCTTGTGAAATCTACAGGCATCTATTTCCACTATAGAAATTGAAACACTTACAACTCTTTGGCATTTGAAAAATCAGAAGTAATATATCATGATATTATAAATACCAAAACTATATGAACTTATATTAATAGAAAATAACAGACAACAATAGGATTATCTATTCAGTATACCAAAAACCTATGAAATAAAGGATATTTTCTTACTCAAAGTATAGATTTTTTTCTTTATTTCCATATGTTATATAAGCCAGAGAAGATATCCTTTCAAATGTAATGAAATATATGATGTCTGACCATGACATTTGGCACCAGACCTGTAATTTTTTTTTTTAGATGTAAGAAAGGAAAGTATAAGCAAGCACAATTGTCATACAGGGAAGGTACTGACTTATTAAATAATTTATTTAGAGTAAGTTAAAAGGTCAGAATATGTGTGGTGTGGTTGGGTGTCTACATGCACATAATATGTGTATGTATTTGTCCCCAAGAAAAATGTCAACTAAGTTTTAGAGACATGACACAATGTCTTGAGCATTCACCAGTTTTTCTTAACAGCTATTCAACACCATGATGATATTTGTAAAAATTGCCCACATGCATTTTGAATAAGGTAAAATTTTAAATTGAGAATTTAGAATAATTGCATTGTGTAGAAGAATTGCATTCTTATTAGAACTACTTCCTTTAAAGGCAAATTTACATGTGTGTATTATTGGACATAGCACAATACTATGTAGTATTTCAGTCTACCCTCTTTGTGAAGAATATTTTTTTAAATTCTGATAAGATATGCATAACATAAAATTAACTATCTTAACCATTTTTTAAGTGTAAAGTGCTGTGTTTAGTCATATTGTTGTGCAACAGATCTCCAGAACTTTTTATCTTGCAAAACCGAAACCTGTTAATCAAAAACTTCCCCTTCCCCTTGCCCTTAGTCCCTGGCAACTACCATTATACTTCCTGTTTCTATGAATTCGACTTACTCTAATACCTCCTACAAGTGGACTCATAAAGTATTTTTGTGACTGACTTATTTTACTTAGCATAATATCCTTAAGTTTCATCCAGGTTATGATGTGTTAGAACATTTAAGGCTAAATAATATTCCATTGTAGGTATATACCACATTTTACATATTTATTTATCCATCAATGGATCCTTGAGTTGTTTCCAAATTTTAGCTATTGTGAATAATGGTGCTATGAAAACAGAAACATAGGTATAAAATATCTCTTTGAGATCCTCTTTTCATTTCTTTTGGTTATATACCCAAAAGTGGAATTGCTGGATCAGCTGGTAATTCCAGTTTTTAATTTTTTGAGGAACTACCATACTATTTTCCACAGAGACTGCATCATTTAGCATTCCCACCCACAGTGCACCCAGGTCCCAATTTATCTGTGTTCTCACCAAAAATTGTTATTTTCTGCTTTTTTTTGATGGTAGCCATCTTGGTATATGTGAGAAAGAATAATTTTGAAGTTTATTTTCCTAAGTCAAAGTCAATTATTTATTGATTGAACCCAGTGCTGCATCTTGTGGTTGAAGAAAACATTTGAACACATGCATTCAAAATGCAGTGCTATCACATTCTGTTTCTTCTCCATTGATACAGGAATATTCACACCTTCCTTATATGATTATTGTAATGACCAAGTTAACAAGCACATAGCACAGAATAATTGCTCAAAAATGGTAGCCGGTACTGATATTGGAACTGATGTTAAGATAAGAAGACTTGAGATATACATTCATAAAAATCATGCTGTCTTGTTGGGAAGAGACCACCAACTCACATGGACATCTATTTATATATATATATATATATATATATATATATATATATATATATATTTTCATTATAGCTAGTTTACAGTGTTCCGTCAATTTTCTACTATACAGCATGGTGACCCAGCTACACATACATGCATAGACTCTTTTTTTCACATTATCATGCTCACATGGGACATCTAAATGATAGGAGTGAACTCGGAATATCCAGAATGTGTTGTAAGATTTCAAGAAGAGCAGAGATCCACCTACAGAATACAAATAATTTACTATCCATGGCATTTGTGAACTGTATAAAGGAGAACAAATTTCTATCCTTCATCTCCATGATTTATTTCTATGTGCCATCACCCTCAGATTAAAAAAATTACAAGTTAGGAGTTCCCATCATGGCCCAGTGGAAATGAATCCAACTAGGAACCATGAGGTCATGGGTTCGATCCCTGGCCTAGCTTAGTGTGTTAAGGATCCAGCATTGCCATGAGCTGCAGTGTAGGCCACAGACACAGCTTGGATCCTGAGTTACTGTGGCTGTGGCATAGGCCAGGGGCTACAGCTCAGATATGACCCCTAGCCTGGGAACCTTCATATGCCGAGGGTGCGGCTATAAAAGAAAAAAAAAAAAGGAAAAATATTCCAAGTTGACTTTTTCATTCATTCTACCCCACCATAGGTAGTTAAATAGAATGTTGATAGTGGGTTGACTGGCAAGCCAAACCAGAGGGCAGGACCTGAAGATCTGCTATACAGGTAAGGCAGGAAGGAGGGAAACTTGGGGTGATGGGCAAGTTTTGAGGAGCTGGAGTCAGGCAATAGGCAATAAACTCAGGTCTGGGAGAAAAGATGGTTAGGTCTGCTACCTAGTATCAGGTATTCAGCCTCAGGGTTAGATATCAAAGGCAAGACTCTAGTAGCCCAGAAAAGAGTCTAGGTTAAGACACATCCTAGAGCAACTGCTCTATCAAGCAAACTATCATGGTAGACTTAGAAAGACAAGGATTCACTTGGTTACTGGAATTTGGTACTGAGGCAAAACAAGAGCTTGACTGTAAGCCCTACCACAGAAGGTAGGAGGTGGACTAGAAAGCATAAACTTCAAGCTCTTAGATAGCTTGTCTAACAAATATGTCTCTAATTAAAAACAGGCTCTATGTAGCAGACTTAATGTAGTGGCTCCATCCAAGAAAATCAAAGGAATTATAGAGTCAAGGAATGAGTGGTCTGTGGAGTTCCTGCTGTGGCACAACAGGATCAGCGGCATCTATGGAAAACTGGAGGACTCAGGTTCGATTCCTGGCCTGCCACAATAGGTTAAGGATCCAGCATTGCCACAGCTGCAGCTCAGATCTGATCCCTGGCCCAGGAACTCCATATGCTATGAGGCAGCCAAACAGGAAAAAAAAAAAGTAATGAATGGTCTGCTCAAGAACCCTGTTCCATCTGCTAAAAATGAAATGACCTGGATTGCAGAATGTTAGGTGAGCCTATGCTCTAGACACTTAATAAATATCTGTTGAATGAATGATTTGTGTCTGATAAATCATTAGCTTCACTAGCAGGATGCTTGTTACCTGTCACTATAGTCAGGTCATTCTTTATTCATTTGACCAGCATTAATCTAATACCTGTTACATACTAGGTCCTATTCTGAGTGCCATGGATACAGAGAAAAAATAAGCCAGTCCTGAATGGCTCTCAAAATGTTCCCAATCTAATAGGCAATGAGAATCTCTTGGCAATCAAGAATCTTTAGATCAAGCACACTTCTCCATGGATTATTCAGCTTCTGCCAATGTTATACAATGAAAGTGGAGCACATGGTGAGTGATTCACTGATCCATGTGAGAACACACGCTGAATCTCCACACATGGATAAAGCTGCACGGGCTGGAAGGGAAAAACAGAAATTGTTTCAGTAGTTCTCACAACACTTTCCAACCATTCAGATTTTTGTCAAATGGATGGCCTGAATCCTCTGCTTACTAGCTGTGAAACATTGGGCAGGAATATAGCTCTCTAAGATTCATTTTTCTCATCTTTAAAATGGGAATAATAATTATTCAAAGATACTCTTATGTATAGAACTAAATAAGAACTCATTAAGAGTTGATCTTTGTTAACTATATTTGCTAATAACTTCATACTGTAGATATTAAAATGTTCTGAGAAGTGAGATAAACTTGGCCACAGTGGTTACTTTAACCAGTGGTGGAGTTGAAAATAACACTGACTTCCTTTCTTCCAAATTCCTTCCAACACATATTCCTGGCTCTCCTCACCAAAAATCTGAAATACTGGAAAGATTTATTCAATATTTTAAAAATTTTATATCTCAGTTATATACTATAGTTTAAAATGTATATCTCAGTAATTTGCCATGGTTTAAAATAAATAAATTCACATATAGTCTTTAAATTAAAGAGTACAAAAGGAAGGAAAGAAAGAAGGAAGAATTGAAGGAAGGAAGGAGGGAGAGAGGGAGGAAAGGGTTTGCAGTTAAATTGGAGTTAAAGTACATTATACTTGGTACTTTGGAACTGAGTCTGAGCTTTTGGAAATGTACAACATCCATTCAATACATATTTAGTATGCCTAAATTCCTGCCTATGTGCCAGGAATAATTCTAGGTGCTAGAGATATTTCTGTGAGCAAAGTCAAAATCCTGACTTCTTGGGACATACAACAAATTGGGAGAAGTGGACAATAATCAAATAAATATGTAATATAATTCAGGAAATCACAGATGTCATAAAGAAAAATATAGCAAGGAAAAGGCATAGAGAGTGATGAAGGGGATATATCAAATAGGGTGGTCTCTTTGAGGAGGTGATGCTTGAAACCAAAATGGAAGAAGAAGAAAGGCACACAACAATCTGGGGAAGGACATTCTAACCCAAGAAAATAGTAAATGCAGAGCTTCTGAGAAGAGAGTGAGCTTAGTGTGCTCAAAGAATAGCAAGAATGCCAGTTTGGAAACTTACAGGAGAGTGGGTGATGGAGGAATGGCAAGAGATGAAATCACAGAGCTGTATAGAGACCAGATCACATAGGCCAAACCTAGAGTTTGGGAATTCATTGTAAGCATAATGGAAAGTCATTGGATACTTTTAATAGAGAAATGATATGATCCAATTTGTTAAAAGCTTTTTCTCAATGCTGTGGGAAAAATTAACTGGAAGGAAACAAGATTGGGAACTGGAGGCTATTGCAGTCATCTAGATAAGTAGTGACACCAGTTGGACTGGTTTAGTGTAGGGGAAACAGCAGCAGTAATTGAAGTGGTACCAGCAGCAGTAGACAGAATTGGTAGGCTTCAGGATATATTCTAAAGGTAGAGCTGGCAGGGCTACAGAGGGAACTGGCTATTGGGTGAGACCACGAGAGAAATCAAGGCCAACTCTTGTTTAGCCTGCTTAACTGATGGAATGGCAGTTCTCTTTATTGAAATGGGGAAGACTTGGAGAGAAAGGGAGTTAATCAAGAATTACACTTTAGGAGTTCTTCTGTGGAGCAGCAGAGTAAGGATCGAGCATTTTCACTGCAGCAACTTGGGTTGTTGCTGTGATGCAGGTTCTATCCCTGGCCCAGGGACTTCCACTTTCCACATCCATGGGTGCAGTAAAAAAAATAAAAAGTTATACTTTAGATATGTTAAATTTGTGATGCCTATTAGGCACCTCTGTGATGTTGAGCAGAGAGACAAAAGGCTGAGTAACAGACTGGAGTTAGAGTTGTAAGTTTGGAAGGCGTTCACTCTTAGAACAGGGGGAGATCACTAGATAATGAGTAGAAAATAAAGACAGGAGATCTGGAAACTGAGCTCTGGGGCATCCTACCACTTATAGGTCTGTTAAAGGAGAAGATCCAGCACAAGAGACTAAGAAGGCGCAATAAGAAAAGAAATGAGTAAAGGATATGAAAATATAGCTCATAGGAAATGAAATACAAATGGCTCTTGGAAAAGAAAAGATCATCAATCTCCATAATAAGGGAAAATAAAATTTAAACACCTTTGCAATATCATTGTTCACCCATCAGGTTAAAAAAGATTAAAATGTTTAATAATACAGTATGTTGGTGAGCTTCTAGGGAAACAGACAGTCACGTATTATAGATGGGAGTATTACAACTGGCATATTCTCTTTGGAGAGAAACTTGGCAAGAACAAAATTTTAAGAGCAAATATACCCTTTGACCAAGCAATTCTACTTCTGGGAATTGCTATACTATATCCTATATAGTATATTTATACATGTGCAAAATAATAAATGTGCAAGAGTATACACTAAAGATTATATTCAGTAGGTCAGAAACAGTCATTAGGGAACTGTTTAAACAAATTATGACTCACCCAGAAATAAATATAATAAAATTATGAGAACTGTTAAATAAATTATCGATAGTATTCCACTATTAAAAAGAATGACAGATTTATAGGTACTGTATGGAAGGCATCTGAAGATATATGATTAAGTGAAACAAGTCAAAGTTTAGATTAGTATCTTTATTGTTACCTAGCTCTTTTATAAGAAAATAATAGAACATTGATACATATATCTTTGTATATGCCTAGAATATCTCTGAAAGAATATGTAATAATCTGATTATAAGGTTGCTTCCAGGCATGAGAACTGTATGAGGCAGAAGAGAGGCTTGTTCTCAGTTTATTCTGTCTCTCATACCTTTTGGATTTTGTGGCATATATATTTATTTCTACTCTTTTAAGTATTTTTTTTAATTTTAAAGAAAGAGTGTTGCCAAAAGTTAAGTAAAGTAAGAACTGAAAATTAACCATTAATAAGGCAAGATGGAACTCCTTGGTGACCCTTATAAGGTTGAGTCCCAAACTGGAAAAAACACTGGATTTTATTTCTGATTTGATCCAGCCATTTCTTATTCTTTCAGACTGGACAAGTCATTTAATTTCTGTGAGCCCTATATACTGCATGAGTAAGATTAAGAAAGCCATATTTTCCCTGCCTATGAGAGAATATTCTTGTTGGGTTCAAATGAAAGAATGTCTCCTAACTGATACATAATAAATCCTATTAGATAAGATATATCATTATTCTTATTACTACCTAAGCATCCTTGCACTGCAGAACAAATTTTAAAAGAAATATTTTGGAAAGATGGAGATTTAGTGTCTGCTTCATGGGTCCATTTTTATAATATAACCTATATTATATTTGAGGTGTGTCTATATTGCTGCTTTCTAAATGCCTCTTTTTTCCAAATGAAAAGCTATTTTATTTCTGGCTTAAAACTCATTTATTTTAAAGCTATAGATTTTTAATTTTTTTTCTGGCCACACCCGCTGCATGTAGAAGTTCCCAGAGCAGGGATCGAACATGTACCTCAGTTGCAGCCTGCACCACAGTTGCAGCAATGCCAGATCCTTAACCCACTGCACCATAAGGGAGCTTCCTAAAACTATAGCTTTTTTTAAAAGTTTTTTTAAAAAATCCTATTGGTTATCATTGCTTTAAAATTATTTTGATACTATAAATATACATAAATTATAAAAATAAAATATTACAATAGTCTCATTTTCCAGAGATAACCACTAGTAACTAGTACATTTTCAAATCTTTCAAGATATATCTCTATTATAATCAATATCCTTATACCTATTTACTTTGGATTTAAACAAAATCAACTTGCCCCCTCCTGATACTTCTCAAAACAGATTTGACTTATAATAGGAAAATCAGGAGCTTTTTTTGTTGTTATGAAGAAAGTCCATATGAAAATTTGGAAAGAAACCATCAGTTTTGACTTTAGTTTCTTTCCAAATGTTTATGTTTCTGTTTTGGGTAGAAATTGCAGAGCTAATTTGACTTTGTTATCTGATTCTTATCTCATTGGAAGGGGGGGCAATAGCATAGATGGATGTCCTCCAGAATAAGAAATGCAACACTCCCTCTGCTACTAACCTCTGTGGCCAAGATAATAAGGAATCACCTAATTTAGCCCTGCACACTAAGTGGTGAATAACATATTCCCACTTGAAAGAGAAATTTTAAGACACAATAAATATTCTTTTAATTCAATTTAGTCTTTATTTGCACAAGTAGATCCACCTCTAGGGCAGGCCCAAGAGCAGAATGTGCACATAAATCATACAATGTACCTCCATCTACAAATGTGAATTTGTGCATTGCAGAAACTTTGCATGCACTGTAGAGATGAAGATAATTCTATTTTCCTTCTCACTCTGTACTTCATTAAGGCAACATCAAAACTTGCAACAACACCAAGTAAATGGGAAAATAGCCAAATTTAGTAATGTTAAAAATATATTTTTTTCTTTCACTGGTCGTATTGGTCTTTTTGGGCTTCCATAACAAAATGCTATATACTGGGTGGCTTAAACAACAGAAATTTATTTTTTCATAGTTCTGAAAGCTTGAAACTCCAAGATCAGGGTGCCAACACGTTTGGTGTTTTAATGATGGCTCTTTTCCTGGCTTGCAGACAGCAACCTTCTCACTGTGTCCTCACAAGGAATAAAGAGAATCAGCAAGCTTTCTATTGTCTCTTCTTATAACGGCACTAATCTCATCATTGGGACCCCATCCTCATGATCTAATGTAACTTCCATAAAGGCCCCATCTCCAATGAAAGTCACATTGAGGATTGGGGCTTCAACACATGGATTTGGGGGAGATATAAACATTCAGTCTATAGTACTAGTCCCTTCCAATATAACTTTACAATTAAAAGAATTATAGAAAGAATGAAAAGTAGTGAAAAATGCCCTGGATTAGAAGTTAAAAGACTTAAATTGTGTTACAACTCCTATGTGTCATTGAATATCTCTCAATTTCTTCTATTTGTTTAAATAAGACTAGGGAGACTAGAGATTCACCATCAAAGCTAATATTCCATTTATTCAAAGCAAAAGGAATTTTATAGGACTTAATTGTCCTAATACCAAATGGAATTAATTTCTCTCCAGCTGTGAAAATATGATTGAATTATAACTTCTCTTCCCTTTCAAAAATGTTTCTTTTACAATAAAAAAAAAGCCGGTTTTGTTACTAGAAATAAGTTACAGTATCTATAGGAGAAGACATTTTTAGTGTTGCAAAACCATATATAATATATATCACAAACATGATGAAGAATTAAGAGAGACTTAGGGGAACAATCCACTGGAGGAAAAAGTTAAGTGATTTCAAATTTCTTATTAATTTTATTTTATCATTTCACCTTCATCATCTGAATTTACTCCTTTACAATATGATAATATAACAACCAAACTTATTAATATAGTTAGTGTGTAATCTTTCCATTTCCACAGTGATACATAATTGCCTAAGCTTAATTCATGAGGGTCATATATAAGTTACATGATATCATAAAACACTTTTCAGATATTGTAAATTTAGACAAATAACTATTTAGGAACTTTTTGTTCTTAGGAGTCAGACATCTTATAAGTTGTAAGAATAACATAAACTCCAAAGTTAATAAGTGTTGAGAGATTAATAATGCCATGTAGCTCAAGAAATGCATAAAATTTTTAAATTAGAGGTAGGCATAGAAGATATTTAACTGTGACACACAGAAAACCATAGAAACCATTTCCACACAAAAGAGAATTATTTTTTCAGGTTGAATCCAACTAGTAGCTGTTCCCTTATGTTAAAAATCCATGAAAATACATAATTTTTTCAATCTTTCAATATAGCGCAAATCCAAAAACTTTCAGAGAAACCAAGTTGAAGCAAGGCTTACAAAGGACAGTCTCACTTCAGGAACCAAAATGAAGCAAGGATTTTGTAGGATGCAGTGGAGGCAAAAGAATCCCCCTTACCTTTGATGCAATAGTAGACTTGATGCAAATTAATTTGATGTAATCATCTAAAGAAATAGCTTATGAAAATTCTTCTTAAAGGTTGGTCTAAGCAACTGTAAGTGTAACAACAAAATACACTTCTTTTAGTAGTAACCCTAAGTCTGAGGCAATGTATGTCCATTCTGAGGAAGGAAGATGCAGGAAATGCAGAGTGTAGGACCCACAAAAGGAGTTATACAAAGGGGCCAACTCTAAGAGATATTTTTCTGATCCACATTTACCTAAGATTTCACCATTCCCTCATGAAGAGAGATAAATGTCACCATCAGAACAACATTCGATATTCATTGTAATTTGTTGGCATATACTCAAGTATAACTTAGTCTTAAGTATAACTTAGTCTTAACTATAACACTACTAATTTCATATATCATAGGTTCAGTTATTCTCAATTGCACACAGTTCCTTCCAACCTTATTAAAGAATGTTGTCTGGAAGAAATTATCCCCAAGACCCAAGTAACAACTGCAGTCAAGATTCAGCTGCCAAAAAATGTCTGGGGTAGGAGCGTCATTACTAGCAGAGTGTGCTTAAATAGGTCTTATTCCTATGTAGGCTTATACATATTACACCTGCCCTTATAGTGCACATGGCATTGTCCTTGACTTCCAGAAATGTATAATATAGTTGTAGAGACAAAACTGATGAACATGCACTCACAAATTTAGCAAAGGCAGTCCTGTGTACAAGATGCTATACTAAGTAGAATATAAAGAGAAATGAGACTGCATGGTCCTTGACCTCAAAATGACTGCAATTTTTAAGGAGGGTAAGACATAATAATAGCAATGAAATAATAATTTTAAATATATATTAAGTCACATAATGTGTGAAGGACTCCACCAAAAGCTTTATATCACATATGCAATCTCATTTAATCCTCATGTTAACATGTTAGGGTAGGTATTACTATTCTTATCTTACAGATGAGGAAACTAAGCTCAAAGAGTTTAAGTCAGTGGTTCAAGGTTATAAAACTAGTAAGTAAGACATGTGGGTCTGAGTCCAAGGGGCTTAGCTCCGTTCTGTGGTATCACACTATACCTCCCACATGTAGACAGATCACTGTGGAATGGCAAACATCATAAAGGTAGACCCATGAACCACAGTACTTTACAGCAGTCATTCCAGCCCAAGAAAACTGGAAATGTTTGGTGAGGGAGACGGCCTTAAAGCTGGTCCTTGAGCAATGCTGAGGAGCCTAGTAGGAGATGAGTATCTATAGGAAGTTGGATCATTTGCCAAGTTGGAAGCACATGGGCAAAGGCACAGAGGTAGGACAGCATACATTTTGTAAAAGGGGAGTTATTAATTATCTATTTTGGCGGCAGCTTAGACATAACATGATGTGTGGTGGGAAAAGTAAGTTGTAATCATATTGGAATCAAACGGCAACACGCAGGCTTAAATAATACCTTAAGAAATTTAGATTATTTGGGAGTTCCCGTCGTGGCGCAGTGGTTAACGAATTCGACTAGGAACCATGAGGTTGCGGGTTCGGTCCCTGCCCTTGCTCAGTGGGTTAAGGATCCAGCGTTGCCATGAGCTGTGGTGTAGGTTGCAGACGCAGCTCGGATCCCGCGCTGCTGTGGCTCTGGCATATGCCGATGGCTACAGCTCCGATTCAACCCCTAGCCCGGGAACCTCCATATGCCGTGGGAGCAGCCCAAAGAAATAGCAAAAAAAAAAAAGACAAAAAAAAAATTTAGATTATTTGGAGGATATCATTGAAAGGTGTTTGTGGAAGAAGGGTATAATCGACAGTGCTGTGGAGTGATGGAACAAGGAGACAACCGTTAGGTAATGTTACATGACAATCATTAACAAATGTTATCTCAATGTGAGGAAATTTTCTTATATTATTAGGAGAGAACGAGCAATCTGTTTCAGGTGTAGCTCATTAAATAACTAATCAAATCTTGACCAGAATCGTCACAGTCTAGATTGGGCCAAGAAGGTTCATCAGTTTCACCCCTAACAGTTTGATCACACTGGGAAAAATAATAAAGTAGCAAGGAAAATAAAATAATAATATGTAATAATAGCTTATCTTTGTAGAGCTTATATTATGTGTCAGGCACTGCCCTCAAAGCTCCTTGTAATAATAGTCTGCTGTCTGCTGAGCCCAGGATCGCCGAAAAGGAGGTTGTATAGTCCTGTGAACTATTTCAATCAAGCTATCAGAGAAATCAGAATTTGTCGCTTTTCAAGTGATCTAGTCAAGATTACTAGTGACATAAAATAGAGTCTCTTGCCCCTGTTAAGCAGTCAGGGTAAACACTGAAAATACTCATGAACTTTCCTTTTCCTAAACTCCATAAGGATCATTTGTCTCAAACATGTTTCCATTTCCAGGATTACAGTTTCTTTTACATTAGTTACATTTTATGATGCTTGTTTCCCAGCACTTCTGTCTCTTCAGCAAACTCTCTCTTCTCCAAATCAGAGTGTAGGATGGGTTATTTCTAGGAAAAGCTTCTCCAAATAAACTGATTCCTCCCACCATGTATTCATTCTGGCGTCTTATTCCTGCATTCTAAAGCACTTCTGGAGCCTGCAGCTCACTATCTATGATTGCCCAAACTTTCTCAATGTAATGAGGGAAAGAGATTGTGAAACAAAAAGTTGGATTTTGTGACCTCTATCAATCTTAATTAGCAAAAGAGACTCAGTCACCTAAGTTCTCATCCCATAACTCCTACTGTAAGTAAACTATACATGGTAGTGTCACATTGAGACAGAATATGTGCGTGCGTTTGGGGGGTGGGGGGATAGTAGTTGGAGCCACATTATTACCTGTAAGTTCTTTAGTGATAGAAATTATTTCTTAATAATCTTTGTGTGTCTAAATCGCCTAACACAGTGAACTACACACTCTAGACAGGAAATAAATACTGAATAATTGAATTTTTTAAACAAACCATAGATTAGTGGAAGGGAGAGAAAACAAAATTCAAACATGAACAAGTCACTTGTCTTAACAGCTGGAGTTAAAATATCTAAGGAAGAATGAGGCTAATGGGGGTTCCCTGGGGGCTCAGCGGGTTAAGTATTCTGGCCTAATCACTGCTGTGGCTCAGATCACTGCTGTGATGCAGGTTCCTTCCCTGGTCTGGGAACTTCCACATGCTGTGGGGACAGCCAAAAAGTAAAAAAGAATGAGGCTAATGGCTAAGTTTGAGCAGACTGTTGGATTTTTATAGCTATTTGATAACCTTTTATTTTACATGACCAATAAAATGAATATTTTAATAATAATACCTGATTATTTAATTCAACACCTCAAGCAGTTATCAGGTATCCTCTCAGCTAAAATAAGAATTGTATATTTATATGTACCTTACCTCATCTGCCTTATTTCACAATTTCCTTCATTTCAATGAATGGCATAGCAGGTTGAATGATGGGTCCCCCAAAATATATCCAAGTGCAAATCTTTGGAGTCTGTGATTTGGTAGAGGGGATTTTAAAATATAGTAAATGATCTTATGATAGAATCTTCCTGAATTATCCTATGTTGGGCCTAAGACGAGTACCCTAAGAGATAGAAAACAGGAGGCATAAAGGAATGATGTAGCCAAGGAATGTCAATGAAAGGGAATAATCACCAAAGCTGGGAGACATCCTAGAACCTTCAGAAGGAATAGCTCGCCAACAGGTTGATTTTGTCTTTTTGTCTTTTTAGGACCACACCCTCGGCATATGGAGGTTCCGAGGCTGGGGGTCCAATCAGAGCTGTAGCTGCTGGCCTGTGCCATCTGCGACCTACATCTCCACAATGCTGGATCCTTAACACACTGAGTGAGGCCAGGGATCGAACCCATGTCCTCATGGATGCTAGTCGGGTTTGTTAACAGCTGAGCCACGATTGGAACTCCAATACCTTGATTTTGAGCTTATGGTTCCCAGAGCTGTGAGAGAATACATTTCTGTCATTTGAAGTCACCCAGTTTGTGGTAATTTTTTACAGCATCCTGAAAAAATCTAACACAAAAGACAACTCTCTGCTGCCATTTGCTCACCAAAGCCCATGGAGTTGTGCTTAACTTGCATCTTTCTGTCACACTGCCAATCCAACCAATGGTAGTAATGTATTTAAAGTATTTTAAAAATACATCTAGGATTTGACCACTTCTCACCTCTTCCACTGCTCCTACTAGTTGAAACCACCATCCTAGATTATCTCCTTAAACAGTTTCCTTGATTCCACCCATGCTGCCTACAATCTATTCTCATTACACAAGAAAGACTGAAATCTTTTAAAATTTAAGTCATATCATGTCAAAACACTACATGTCCTCCCCATTTCACCCAAAACAAAGCCAGAATTCCCACAGTGACCTGTACATATCCTTTCACCACCCAACCCCATCCTGTGCCATGCACTGCTCTTCTCCAGTCCACAGCCTCTGTGCTCTTCCTTGTTCCTCCTCCAATACTCTAGGCAGGCTCTCACCTCAAGGCCTTTGTACCAGTAGTACTTCCCTCTGTTTAGAAGGTTGTTGCCTCGGATATCTTTGCAAAGACTTCTTTTAAGTCTTTCTCAAATGTCACCTTCTCAGAGGTGATAAGTAAAAAACTATTGAGTAGATAATTAAGTGAATGGATGTCAAATCAATTTTTTTTTGGCTTTTTTAGAGCCACACTCACAGCATATGGAAGTTCCCAGGCTAGGGGTCGAATTGGAGCTGCAGCTGACAGCCTATACCACAGCCACAGCAATACCAGATCTGAGCCTGTAGATCCGTGACACAACTGCAACCTATGCTACAGCTTTCCACAACGCCAGGTCCTTAACCCACTGAGTAAGGCCAGGGATTTAACCTCCATCCTCATAGATACCAGTCAGATTCGTCACCACTGAGCCACAACCGGAACTTCTGTTTTTTGGGTTTTTTTTAATATATGACCTGGTCTTAGTATCCCATCTAAGTAAACTCTACAGAATTAGATTCCTTCATAATACCTTATACATTAAATCCATGATTTCTTAATGACCTTGGGTGTTTTGGAAGCATACAATAATGTCCAATATTTTCTCAAGTGGTATATTGTAACTTTTCCCATTAACTAATTAGTTTTAACTCATGATGTAAGTGAAGTAGTCTTTTCTTTATAATCAAGGAGATGAGCATATATGTCTTCATTTTTTTCCAAAGTTGCAAACTACTGTCAGAAGCATGGATGGCAATTAGTTAATGAATAATGTAAGAGAGTGGTAAGAATAACATAGAAAGTTTGCTTCAAAATGAAAAAAACCTATCAAAGAAAAAACTATTTTTCCAATATGGTCAGGATGGTAACAGGTATATTATCACTACAGGAAGCAAATTTGACTATCGAGTTGTTGAAAAATAATTACAATTGTCAGGCAGAGAAATAATGATATTGTGGGAAATTGAGCATTCCAAAATTCTCACACAAGTGTTGACTTCATGTTATAGTCCCCAAACTCATTTTAATGCTATAAGATCCAATTTACTTTTCCAGAAGTCATTGTTGCCAGTTTTCATCCTGCCAATTGTGAAATGCTCCAATGTGATTTTTGTGTTTGTTTGTTTTATTTGTTTGGGAATTCATTATCGCATTGTCAGATTTCTAGGTCATTGCTTAGAGAGGCAACTTTAGTAGTGTTTTAAATTACCCATGTGATAAACCTTTTCTTTGGAAAGACCTCTGTCTCAATCATCCAAGATAATTTCATAATCTCTCTTGGATTGAACATTTATAGATTTAAGGCCACATAATTCTTTCCTTGGCTAAGATAATAAATTTTCCCAAGATACAAAGAACTTTTCCAAACTGTGTTGTAAACAAAATTGTGACACTCTATGAAGTGTAAATTTCAACAGTTCAAATACATTTTCAAAAATTTCAAGCAGAGCAAATACTTGTACGAGTTACAAGGGTCCACTTCTTATTTTGCTATGTATGCGGTTCATAGTGTTCATAATAGCATAGTACTTCCTTTGAAGTCAGTATTCTTGAAGTCTCTGGAGGTTCAGATAAATTTCTCAGAGACAGATCTGGTATAATTTGTATAACAGCCTATGGCATTACTAGTTCACACTGTAATTTTGCCAGATCTTATAAAATAAGCTGCTTGGCCCTAGTCATTAGAGAGATGGGCAGCCTCCAGGGTAACCCAATTGCTGTAGAAACTATCATTAAAACTATTATTGAACATCTATCAGGTGCCAGAAATATACCCAACTCATAGTAGTCATTGGGATCTTCAGCAAGACAATGCTTCTGTGCTTCACAAGGGACATATGAATGCCTTGGAAATTTTAACCCAGGGAAATGCTGAAATGGAAAAGCTCTGATCCCAGAAGGCACTCAGGCAACATCATGCTAATCCCTCTGATTCTGGACCACTTCCAGTTCCAGCATCCTTTATGTAGCCAAAAGTCAGAACAGAGGCCCAGATGTAACTTGATCATGTTTGGCCAATTTTATCTCCAAAACACTTATTAAATCAGTTTCTTCTTTCTTCATGACAAATACCACTGGCTCAGTACAGTCCTTCATACATCTCACCTGGACTAACACAACTTCCAAACTGGTCTCTGTAACTCCTGTCCATCCATCTCCCCTACCCTGGATCTACCCCCTTTCCATACTGCAGCCAGAGAGACTCGTCTGTAACACACACCTGCTCCTTCCACTCCCAGGTTCTAAATGGCTTTGAATTCAGTCATCAATTCATTCAGCAAATCCCCCATACTCCAGCACTGGGAACACAGCAGTAAATAAAACAGACACATCTCTGCCCCCTTGAATCTTACATTACTGTGGGTAAGACAGGCAATAAGAAGAAAACTATACAAGGACATGTATGTCAGGAGAGACAGAGTGATGGAAATGGGGTAAATCTTAGAAAGGGTGGTCAGGGAGGCCCTTTCTCAGCAGAGGGAGTGGGTGGGCAAGGTCAGCCACTAGAGAAATGGATAAGAAGGAAGAGCAGTCCAGGCAGAGAGATTAGCAAGAGCAAATGCCTGAGTCAGTGAGATGCCAGCATGTCCCGGCACATCAAGGCAGCCTGTGAAGTTGGAGCACACTGTGGAAGGGGGCTGAAGGCAAAGTGGGGAGCAGGGCAGGGACAAATTCAAGTAAGAACTTGCCTTTCATGCCTTGGTAAGAATGTGGACTTTATCCTGGATGTAAAGAAGACATTGGAGGTTTGATCGCTGGCTGAGGAATGTCATTATCTGATTCATGTTTTAGAGAGACCACTCTCCCTTGTGTGAAGAGAGTAGACTTTAAGTGAGCCAAAATGGAAGGAGACTTATTCCCACTATAACTTTGGAGCTGTTGCTATTATCCATAGTAGCTTGGACTATAATGGTGATGGTGGTCAAATTTGGCATATCTGGTCAAGAGAGTTTGCTGAAGATTTGAATGTGGGTACAAGAGAAGGCAAGGAATAAAGGACTGGGCATTTCCTATAGAAAAAGCCCAAGGTTGTAGCACAGCATCCAATTCCTTCTCAATCTGACCCCTTCTTCCTTGTTCAGCTTCCTCTCCTGCCATTCCTAGTCTGAAATATTTCCTTCTGAGAATTCTAGGAGTTTACCTGCCCATGTGCCCATGCTGTTTCACATCTCTCTGATGTTCTTCAGGCTGTACTTTTTGTGTAGATTTCCCTCCCCACCTATGCATTTCTTTCTCAGTCTTCAAGATTCACAGGCATCATCTCCCTAGGAAACCTTTCCTAGATTCCGGGTTTAAATAGTATCTCCCTGAGACATAGCATCCAGGAATCTCAGCTTAGCATTAATCATATTACATTGAAACTCCAGTTTTCGTCTGTCTTCCAACTAGGCTGTCACTTCCACAAAAGAGGGATCTTGCATTATGTCTTGTCATCCCCAGTGCCTAACTCAGTGCTTACATGCAGCAGAGGCTCAATAAATTCTTGTTGATCTGAACCTACTGTCCCGAGAACTCTTCTTGCCATCAAATCAGCCTTTTCAGAGACCAAAGGGAATCATATCATCAAAGAAATGGATAGTGAACCTTTCCTGGATAAATCACATTGTGCAGAAAGGCACGTTGATCATGTGGATGAAGGAGTACTCTAGGCTTTTGGTCAAAGTAAGCCAGCCCCAAAACATCTCTGGATGTGATAAATACAGGGATCGAGGAGTAAAGGTTTGGGGGTAAAGGAAGAAAGCACACAGTTACCTAGTCTTTTTGAACATGGGATAACAGGCTTCTAGAAAAATGGAACTCCCAAGCACTAGCCACCTGTTATCTCTGCCTATGTCCTCAACACCAGCCCTTGCTGCTTTTACTGGTCATCATATCTGATAGAAGATACAGAGAGAATTAGTCTGCAAGCTGCAGGTACAGAGCAGTGTTCAAGGGATCTGTAATCACGTTACATAAAATGGGGTTTATATAAAGTTGACAGAATGTGCTGATGTGAGCCATTTACAGTTCAATTGTAACAGAGCAGTCTGGCAAGCAGCTAGCTTTATCTGGGAGATGATGTTCTTTGGATTCTGCCATCAAGTCAGATTTAGAATAACAATCTGAAGGGAACACAAGCCCCCTTTTAAAAATCCTGCCTTCTCTTCCTTGGATCCAGGGAAGAAGAGTCTGCATGATACCAGCAGACTTTTCATTACTTTTTATAGAAATGTTAACTCATCTAAAGATTTTCCTCAAGGGAAATGTAATCAATATACAAAACGATATAATAGAGCATATAACAAACTCTTTAAAAAAACAAACAAACAAACAGTGTTCCTTGAATTTAAAAAATTTGCCAGATAAATTAACCAAATCTTTAAAAATTTTTCAGTGTAGTTTTACTAGATTCTATAAAACACACAACCAGTGACAATTCTATAAACGGACTAAATTATGGAAGAGACAGATTTTCAGTCCATATATGTTGCATGTGCGTGAAAAGATTGAAAATTGTTTTCCTTAAACAAGACTATACTGTCACCTGGTTTCATTTTCAGATACATTTGCAAACATTTGTTTCAAATATTTTTTACAATTTGTTTTGTTTTTTCTGTTGTTTTTCATGGGAATTTTTTGCTATAATCAATTTTTTATTTTTATAATTAAATTTTTTAATATTTTTCTTTAGGGTATATATGAAGGGGTGTGTGTGTGTGTGTGTGTGTGTGTGTGTGTGTGTAATGGTAAAAGGCTTTCCCCACTGCAAGAATGTAATGCTAGCCACCATTGGTTTTTTTCTTTTAATTCTATGGTTTAGTTTTACTGCCCTAAGTCCTGAATCCATTTAGATTTTATGTTAATATAATGAGTGAAATCAATATTGAACTCTTTTTCCTGAATGACTAACCAGTTTTCTAACATTATTAATGAAAGAATATATCTTTTTGATGTTGCTATCTTTATCGTATATTTTATTCCCCTGCTAACTTGAGTCTCCTTCTAGACTCATCATTGTATTTCATCCTCTGTCTATTCCTGTCCTAGAAAAATCAGCTTTGCTTTGCTTACTAACACCTTGATGCTAGGAAAAGTTACCCCTCATCACTTTCCTTTTTCAGAATTTTATTGGCTGTGACATTCATTAACTATTATATTTTTCAGAACATCATTGCCTACATTTATGATCCAATATTATCTTTTAGATAATGATTTTTGGGGGGAATCTTTGAAATCATTTAGTAAAGTTCCCTCAGAAAAAATCCCATTTAGAGGGAGTTTCTATCGTGGCTCAGTGGTAACACACCCATCTAGTATCCATAAGGACTGGGGTTCAATCCTTGGCCTCAGAGAGTGGGTTAAGGATCCAGCATTGCCATGAGCTGTAGGGTTAAGTCGCAGATGCAGTGCAGATCCTGTTTTGCTGTGGCTGTGGCTTAGACCTGCAGCTATAGCTCTGATTCGACCCCTAGCCTGGGAACTCCCATGTGCCAAGGGTTTGGCCCTAAAAAGACAAAAAAAAAAATCCTATGTGGAGTTTTGATTAGGATTACCATTCACACCTTGACTCACTTTGAGATCCTGGACATCTTAACAAGAAAAGGTATCTTCTAACCAAGAAAAGTTATCTTTCCATTTCTTGTCTTCTTATATGCCTCTCAGCACATTTTTGTCACTTTACTCATAGGTCATACATATTTCATGTTAAGTTTATCACTAGGTATTTTGGATGTTTGCAACTTAGAAATTACAATTTGTCCAAATCCTACACATCAAGATTCAAAAAAGATCTTAGCCTCCAACTTTTAGTCAGCACATCCTGTTAATGTGCCACCTAATTTTAATTTCTAGCTCATCCTGAAATAAATGTGTCCTCACTGAGTTTCTTTAGTCATCACCTTTAGAACTTTATCATTTGTATCTGCCTGATATCTTTTAATTATTCTCAATATTTTGATAGATTCTTATATTGTGAATCTAGCCCTGCCAGAGTAGAATTTAAAACAAACAAACTACTCCCTTCCGGTCTCACTTGCAGCTTCAGTGCAAGCATCAGACCGAAGTTGTGCCAAGCAAAGGCACCCATATAAGACTCCAGAAGTAGGAGTTTCTGTTGTGCCTCCATAGGCTAAGGACTTGACATTGTGAGGATGTGTGTTCGATCCCTGGCCTTGCTCAGTGGGTTAAAGATCTGGGGTTGGCATAAGCTGTGGTGTAGATCACAGATGCAGCTCAGATCTGGTACAACCTGTAGCTGCAGCTCCAATTTGACCCCTAGCCTGAGAATTTTCATATGCTGCAGGTGTGGCTATAAAAAAAAGAGAAAAAAAAGACCCCAAAAGTAAAATATGGACGGTAGCAACATGAACCAATGGGAACATGTGGGGAGGTTCATCTTCTGGTAAATGGAGTGGAAGCATCTGATTCTTTAGGAGCATCTGATTCAGTGGAGAGCAGCATCAGTGTTCTCTTGGTAATAACAATCCTGCAGCATGGGGGAGCAGAGTTCCAACTTATATTGTTTGAAAATGCGTTACATTCAAACCTGGTCCAGTGGCCCCTGCAGAAATTTTGTGAGCTATTTGAGATACTTTAAAAAATCTCTTTCTCTTTAAATTAGCCAGAGTAAATTTTGTGGCTTGCAACTAAAACTGCCCAATTCAGAGATGAAAGATGGAAACCCATGTAGTAGACACTAAGAAAAAAAGGAACTATAAGCAAAAGTTGATGGATTGTGCCTATGTTATCTTTCTATTCCTTAGGCATTTATCTAATTATGTCCTTTACCAAGCCTCTGACTAGTCAACAGTTTCTGTTTGAATTCTTCAAGTGCTGCTAAACTTGGTTCCCTGGTGTGAAAAGCAAACATACTTTCACAGCACAGGACTTTGATCCCTCAGTTGTGTAATTAACTACGTGATATGGAGAAAATGTGTGAATTTGATAATCTTGTCTTTTTTTATCCATGTTAATATTGGCCATCAGTGTATCTAGAGAAGATTTAAGTATAAGTATGCTTGAACCCACAAATTAAGTATACACACAACTATTAATGCACAATAAAACAATAAACAGATATATTATTGCTAAACTACATACTGGTCTCAGCTACACCATCACCATCAATAACTCTATACATTTCACTGGGTTTCCAAAGCCATGTTCATAAGCTAAAAGAGACCAAGACCTCAGAATTGAAAGGGGCTGGGATTTGTCACCTCTCTTATTGGCTTCTCATACTGGAATACCAGCTGAAGGTAAAAATGCTCTCTTCAAGATAGTTAGGTAAGAAATATGCACACGTGAGGCTGAAAATATATTCCATACTCTTCTTTTTCTAATTCCATTTTCTTTTTAAACCTCGTATTCATGGGTGACCCACTTCTCTTTTCAGGTCTCCTTTCCACTTCCTCAACTAGATAGTAAAATACCTGTTCTGTCCTCCCTTAGTCAAAGTTTAAAGATATCTAGGGCTTCTTTTCAATGTGCCTTCACCAAAGCCAAGATAACCCCTACTCCTTCACAGAAGTACACCTCATACCCTGTTCATGGCATCTGTTAGTCATTAGAAGAATAGCTGTTAACAGAGCATTAATTCCCAGAATGCTTACATCCACCTCAGATGACATTTATTTCTCTAGTTTCAAAGAACCACTAGCCTATAACCTTCATCAGGAAAAATCCTTGTGTCTCCAGGGTTTAGCACAGTCCCTTGGTACATATAGGGTACACAAGCAATATTTTTCAAATGATGTTTTGGTGTTGGATTATCATTGATCAACATTTCTTGGATGCATGTTAAAATGCATTATATCTAAACTTCAAATTTCCAAAGTATTTGAGGTGATCTATAGACCAAATAGCAGAACGTTCTGAATAAATACATACTGGTTTTCCTTCTGATTTATTCTTATAATTTACTTTAGAACCAAGCAGATGAGAAGAAAATTCATATTTAATCCACAATGGCCTTATCTTAATTCTAGTACATATATAAGCAAATATATGTACTAGAAGTAGCTTATTCAAGTGAATTAATCAACAGGGATCATCTGACAAAGAATTGAACTGAAACATGTAACTAGTGAGAATCTGAGGGCTTATCTTAACTATTTTATGTGTTGGAATTGGTGTTTCTAGACTTCATATTACAATATAATTATGTGAGAAAATCTCTATCAAATTGAAAAGACCAACTTTTTTTCTGACCAGACTAATAGGCCGTGCTGTCTAGACATAGATAGTTTTCCTGTGAGGACATGGCTAAAATGGATTTTTAAATGCTAATTCCTTTGGCTCTACATTTATCCGACTGCCCTTCTGAGAGATAAACCCCAGCTCAGGTAGCTGCTACAAGTTTTCTCTTTTGTGCTGTGGTTCATTTTTCTCCTACTGACCTTCCTTCTTAAGTAATAACTGCAATAAAAATTAATAGCAGTTGGGAAATCAAGAATTTTACCCAAGAAACTTGAGAATGTGAGGAAAACTAAAAACTTGAAGGGTAGTGTCCTTTATAAGTACTTTCTTGAAGTCATTTATTTATTGCCTTAGATTAATCATGTTGCTTGGAATTATTGGCTTTCATATAAACATGATTAAGAAACATTTTCTTTTCACATAAAAAAACAGATGGGTACTTGTTTTCTAATAAACCAAAATGATGACAGAATGAAAAAAGGAAAGAAGGGAAACTCTCCAAAACTCCCAAAATTGTGATTGATTCTTCCTCTTAAAGAACACAAAAGTGTCTCTTTTTGCCCCTTCATATGGAAATTTATCTCCTCAGCTTTAACCACATTTAACAGAAATCTTACAGTTTAATGCCTGTACCTCACATTGAAAAGGACAGGCAAAACTGTAAATAAGCATTTTTAAATGATGAGTTTGCTCCTAGAAGTCTTTCAAAGCCACTCTGAAGAAAATCAAGTCCACAATGGTTGGAAACAAAAAATAAGTGAATTACTAATAGAAAGTGGCCACTTACAAAGCAGAGGCTTCTTTTATGCATAGTCTCCACATTGTTTACTTCAATTTGGATGACCCATTTCTTTGCTATTTCAAATTCACGTCAACTAAAGTGATCCCTTTTCTTTACAGACTGCACTGCAGATTAAGGTCACTGATTTTGCATAGAGTAAACTGAGGGGAAAAAAAGAAAAGAAAAAAAAAACCCAACAGCAACAGAGAACCGAATTTTAATCAGTTACTGGGAGAAAAAAGGTCAATCTGTTAACAATTATCTATTAAACAGCCACTATGTGTGGAGTGCTGAAATAGATTCTGTATGGGGAAACAGGAAGCAGAAGATAGTAACCATACCTCTGGAAGAACACAAAATATAACAGGCACAGAAAAAAATCTCACAGAGATTGAAGAAATGCAAAAATAACAGCATGCAAATGACCAGCCTAAGTATCCCATGCAAGACCAAAATCAAAAATGGGTCTGACTTACCATCTTACCTTTGGTAGTATAGGTCACCTCACTCTTCTTTACTGCTTTTAGCTGTACTTATGGGATAGACCACAGGACAAGAAAGCAGGGTCAAACAGATGCAACCCACATGTATCAGCCTCTCATCACACAACTGAACTTTTCAAACTTCCCTCCAGATGTGTGAATTCAAAGGATTTAAAGAAGTTATCAATCTCCAAACTATATTCTAGAAAACCATTAACTTAATTCTCCATTAGAAAATGAATACCCCCCCACCCAAATACACATACACACACACACACATACATGGGTTTAATAAAAACAATTAAAATTGATTAATATTTTTCACTGGATTCCTTAAGAAAAAGGAGTTTAAAAAAGAAACAATTCTCCATCTGTGAATCTGGGCCAAGTGAGCAGAAGATGATATAAAAAAATGAAAGATGGCTCTGGCTACCCCATGCAGCATCAGGGAGAGCATGGTATTACTTCTCCTGTTTATCTTGATAGGGGGCTGTCCAAACAGAGGGCAATTTTTGAAAAACAGTAGAAAATTAACACAGAATAGCAACCTGGGAAAATCACCAAGCATGTCAAACAGCTAGCGCTCTTAGCTTTTCCTTCCTTCTTTTCCTACATTTGTTGGCAATGCGAGTCACCAAAACACAGGATCACATGCATTAAACTTGTTCAAGATGAAGTTCCTATCTCAAAAATAGTAAATTCCTAGTGGGAGCAGGGTAAGAGGTATGTTGATTCTTTTGCAGATAGATAGTTACTATTGTGTATACCAGTGTTTTTGTTGATTTTACTGTTTTTTTTTTAAGTGCTCAAAAAAAAAAAAAATACCATCCATCTCTCCTTAATCTGGAAATGACTCAATGGTTTAGAAGCTTTTGTTTAAAGCTCACAGAATGGCTATACATTGACTTGACTGCCTAAATGTGAAACTTAGGCCTTCAATGAGACACCCAAGTGAGAAAATTATGAGAATAACAGAATTATGTTTTTAATAACCATTTATTGTCATCCAGTGTATTTAACTTAATACCTTATGTCTTCTTTGACATCTAGTTAAAATGTTAGTCTCATCTAACTGAAATTGATGAAATCTAAAATGTATAATTAATGACCTCCTTTGCAGAATAGTAGAAAATTAACTTTATTTCTTTTAGAAAAGGTGTTATTCTCATGAATAACCAAATTTCTCTAAGTTGTTGGAAGTAGTTTAGCTTAATAGTCTTATTTAAAAAAAAAAAAAAGATCACGGAATTTTTATTCTTTCTTTTGCAAAAGAAATAAAAGCCACATGCACTGTAGCACTAATGCTCAAAACTATAAATTTTTGCTGGCTACTTCCACTCTCAGCCCCCACACTCATCGCTTGCCATGTCCCCTTTTTAACATTTTGTATTATTTCTGTGCTTATCAGTCCCCCCCACAAGACAGTAAGTTCTTGGAAAGCAGGAAATAGGTGTTGTTCATTACAAGCTTTAGCATTCCATCTCCCAGCCCAACAGTGAGTACAGAATAGGCACTCAACAAATGTTGGCTTGCAAATGTTTTAAAACTCAATAAATGCGCAAATGAGGAGTTCCTGCCGTGGCTCAGTGGTTAACAAATACAACTAGGAACCACAAGGTCGCAGGTTCGATACCTCGCCTTGCTCAGTGGGTTGAGGATCCCACATTGCTGTGGCTGTGGTGTAGGCCGGTGACTACAGCTCTGATTATACCCCTAGTCTGGGAACTTCTATATGCCACAGGTGCGGCCCTAGAAGAAGGCAAAAAGACAAAAATAAAATAAAATAAAATAAATGTATAAATGATTGCATTTGTTTCTATGTACAAAGAGGGAATTTTTGACATCCCAGCTGTGATGACATCAAGAATTCCAAGTGGGCTAATAGTGTATAAGCAATGCCTTATCCACCTCCACCTTCCCCTCACCAGCTTGAAGCTGCTATTTGATTGAGTAATAAGACATTCCTCTTACTTACCCCCAAGGCTACTCTCCATACTAAATATGCGCTATGTGTTCCAAGATCGAGAGCCCCTGTGGGGAGAGCCTATCCATGAGCAGTGCTTTTATTCCAAAGAGGCCCCTCTAAATTTTTCTAGCCCTCTAATCTGTGGGAGAATCTAATGCTGCCCAGTACAGGAAAAGGCAGAGTTTCTTAGACAATGTGCCTGTGCTTTAGGGAGATGTTCCCATAGCCTAGGTCTGATTGGATAAAGGAAGATTTATCAGCTGCTGAAAGTTTGCCTAGGGCAATGTTGGGTATCCTGCATCCACACAGTGTTTGTCTAAATTTTCTTGGAGTCACTTGTATTTCTGCTGCAGTACACAGGGGTTACTTCTCATTCTCATCTCCACTCTAATTGAAGCCAAGCATCTTCAATAGGGAATGGAAAGGCTATAACAGAAACCCTCTGGGTTCAGCCTACCTGGTTCCAAGAGTAGCAGCAGCAAGGATACGAATAATCAGGACTAGCTTGAAGCTGTGGCCAAAGGGAAACTCAAAGTCATACTCCTGGACTAGACAATCCAAGAATCAAACTAAGAGTAAGAAATAGTTCCAAGCACAAGATTTGTAGTAGAAAGCAAAGGGCCAGAGGAGCCAGAGAGAGAGCTGCAATGATGTGCCGAAGGAGGAAGCCTATGATGCTATTCCCTACACACATCTCCCCACAGGCAAGGAACTGCAAATGGCCCTGGCCAGTTTGGACTTCTTTTTTTTTCTCAGTTCCCAAGGATATCAGAATGAGAGTGGGAGCTTGTAGAATCCAGGTGCATTACCTTCTAGGGACAGTTTTTAGTTTAGAGTGCTTGTTTGTTTGTTTCCCAAAATTAGAATCTCCTGTGTCTGAGAGGGAGGGAGAGCATTGACGTGGGAAGTAGCAAAGATGAAAATGAAGGCAACATTGGTGAAAACAGCAGAAAGAGCCTCAGGAAGTCAGCAAAAAAGGAGACTATCTGTGGTTCCAGGAGTGGCACCTCTCACTGAGACCAGTGAAAGGGAAGCCAGAATAATGCAAATGATTGTGCTGACACATTACTTTCAGCAAATAATAGCTGGTATTTGAGCAGGTGAGGGGACCCTGAGAGACCAAGGGTGTCAGGGTAGGACATGAGACAAAATTTGCTAAAGGGAACAATTGGAGGTGCTACATTCTCCTTGTGTACAAAAAACCATGCCTGTGGAAACATGACTGGCATGACTGGATTGGATGGCTCAGACTAAGACTGGGACTCACCTGGATGCTATGGGCAATTTGGGTAAATGAATCAATAATTAAAATATATAATATGAGAATTATGACAAGTGTTTTGGAGAGTATATATCAGGGAAGGGGTAGAGGAATGTTGGTAGGGAAGAGCTTACAATTATAAATAAGGCGTCCCGAGAAGGCCTCTGAGAAGGTAATGTTTGACAAGTGATATATTAAAATAACATTTTTTAAATAAGAAAATATATTATATTTAAGTGAATGTTGAAGACAACCTAGAAAGATTTTAAAAGAGGAGGCAATGTTTCAGATAAGCTGTCTTTTGAGAAGCATATGTGAAAATGGGGGAGGAGATGTGCTGCCCAGCAACCATCAACAAGTCTGGTGTGAAAGTATTTACAAGAAACCCATTAGCTCCTGGAGTCACTACCTCCTCCCTCAGAAAAATGGTGGTCTCTGTCCTCTGGTTGCAATCAGAGCCTGCTCTTACTGCCATGTTCTCTCCAGGGGCTGCTCCCTCCAGGATGGCTTCTCTATAGGATGCCCTTCAGGACTACGCCTCCACATGGAACTCAGAGCATACCCGGAACCTGGAGAGGACAGGATGGGATGGATTGCCTTTCCTTTTGCCACACTAGCCTTTTAGTTTCCATAAGAATAACTCAGCAGACTGCATCGATTTTAGCAAATTTCTTTCCTATAAGATTAGTGGAATTTCAGAAGACAATAAAAAACACAGGCAGAACAAATATTAAAATTCCAGCAACTTGGACTTTTTCCTTGAGTGTCAAGTGCACCACACAGACACATCTTAAGAATATAGAGCTACCGTATGATCCAGCAATTCCACTGCTGGACATATATCCAGACAAACTTTCCTTGAAAAAGATACATGCACCCCTATGTTCATTGCAGCATTATTCACGATAGCCAAGACATAGAGGAAGACAACCTAAATGTCCATTGACAGATTAATGGATTAAGAAGATGTGATGCATATATATAATGGAATATAACCCAGGCATAAAAAAGACAACCTAATGCCATTTGCAGCAACATCAATGGAGCTATAGACTCTCATACTAAGTGAAGTAAGCCAGAAAGAAAATGACAAATACCATATGATATCACTTGTTTGTGGAATCTAAAATATGGAACAGATGATCCTATCTAAAAATAACAAACAAATAAAAAACAGAAACAAAGCATAGGCTGAGAAGAGCAGATTTGGGGTTTGAGGGAGGGGGGTGGGCATTTTTGAGGATGCAAAATGTTATATCTGGAATGGATGTGCAATAGGATCCTACTGTACAGCACAGTGAAATGTGTGTGATTGGGTCATTTTGTTGTACAACAGAACTTGATGAAACTTTGTAAATCAACTATAATAATAATAAAAAAATTTTTTAATTAATTAAGACTTCACAATGGAAGGCCCCTGTGGAACCTTTCCCCAGCTCCTAACTTGGTTCTCTTATGTGCACATAGGTTCAGACACACATGTGCTCATTAAAATGGATCTCCTGAATCTTTCTTTTTTATTTTTTAGTATCTTTTAGTATTAACTGATAGAACCATCTCCTTATTTAAACTGTCTCCAACAAATAGCCAGCCTTTTACTTTCAAGACTCTGGGCGTTCATTCTTCCCCAAATTGATTCTCTGTAATTCAGGAACAGCAGCACAGAAGCACAAAAGCAGCACAGAAATCAAGCTATAGGAAAAGAAATGATTTGAAATAAGAGAATAAACCCAAATTTTCCTTAGTAGTTAGATAATATAGCTTGAAATCCATCTCTAAAATTTCCTCTTTGGACATGCCAGAATAAAGAAATTAAAATTACCAATATATTAGGAATTGAATAGCTATTGAATACTCATAAGAGTGAGGGTTGAATGATTTGGTACTTTTCACCCAATAAGCGATTATAGAGAAAAAAGAGATCAGCTTAAACACAACCCTCACTGGACCAGCTTTCAGCATGAAAAAACCAATCAGTATGGCTACTCAGATTTGTCAATATTTAGTAGAGGAAAGTTTTAATATTTCTCTGAATATTGAATTAGGGGAACACTGTGTTTGAGAGCTCATGGCACTCATGTTTTCAGCTCAGTCTGATTTGATGAGCACTGTCCCTTTTTATTTCTGGAGATTATCTTCCTTTAAGTTTTTTCTTAATATGGTTGGATTTTCATCTAATATTCTCTTTATGCAAATTAAGATTATTTACATATATAAAACTGGTTAAGAAATCAAAATGACGTCCAGTTGATATTTACAGGCAATTTCATCAGGTTATTTTTCAGTTTCATAGAATTTAAATTTAGCATTTTCTGACTTGGATTCCATTAGATTGGTACACTTAAAGAGTTAAGCCGATTTTCTTTCATTAAAGTTTAGTTTCTGAGGTTTAATCAGTGAACATATAATTGCTTGAAGTATTCATTTTATAAGATTTTTCAATAAATTATCAAGGATGTTTAATTCTAAAAACTGATGCTATTTCTGTACTTGTGGTCATAGATACACAGCACAATTTTTGCAGCTAGTCAGCTTGTTCTACTTTAATCTAATAAACTAGCTGGAAAAAATGGTTCTGTTTTCTCTGCTGGATTTCTCTTCTTATTTTTCTATATGAATATGGCCCTTTCATACCTTATCATTCTGTCTCAAAGGCCATGAGCTTTTATTTCATATCACTTTTTGATTCATCCAGTAATAGTTCACTTTGAGAGCCTAATATATGCTAGGCACATGGTAATGGATTAATTCATTTAATCCTTGTAATAACCCTAAGACATACTTACTATCACTGTCCTTATAAAGATGAAAAGTAATGCAGGAAGAGGTCAGCCTTGGGAAATAATACCCACCTCTTAGGTCCATTATAATCTCATTAAGTGCAAAAGTATATATGTAAACTATGTAACTATACAAGGTCTGCCATGTTCTTATTAAATGCAGTGAGATATGTAAGGCATGTAGCATAAGGCCTAGCAAATTTTTTGCATTATAAGCATTCATGAAGAGTACATTCCCATTGTACTTTCTATGTATGTTCCTCTATTAGAGCAAGTGGCTCACTCTGTTCCAAGTATTTACTTAGCTAAATGACCTAGAGCAAAGTGCTTAACAGCTAGTTGTATGGCAGGATCCTTACTCAGGCAGTTCTTGTCTGAAGCCCTAGCCCTTAGTCAGTACAGTACACTGCTAGATAAATAATATAGCATTGGTAATTCTATCAAATTAACACATATTCCACCTTATTACACTAATATGGTTCCCAATGGTACCTCTGTTACCATACTGATCTGAGAATAACATCCATAGTCAAATCTAGATGACAACATCAAGGTATAAACAAGAAAAGAAGATACAAAATGGAATAAGTACACACAGTAAAGTGTGTAGGACTGTAGTGGACACTCTCATAAAAGCTAGGAACCTAGATTCAAGATTGGATGGGACAAGAGCATGAGTCATCTAACGGAGGAAAGAGAAGGTGCAGAATCTAAATCCCAGAATGTGAGAGGAATGATAAAGCATCTTGTTCATGACCTTCATCTTGGTAATGCTTGTAAGTCAATAAAGAAAGTAGTATAGTAACTGTAATTTAGCAAACTTTTAAAGGCATAATCAGTCTTTTACTTTTCTTTTTAGGACCTCAACCACAACAAATGGAAGTTCCCAGGCTAGGGGTCTAATTGCAGCTACAGCTGCTAACTTACACCACTGCTACAGTAACAGGTATCCAAGCTGTGTCTGCGACCTACACCACAGTTCATGGCAGCATTGGATCCCCAACCCACTGAGCAAGGCCAGGGCTTGAACCCACATCCTCATGGGTACTAGTCAGATTCATTTCCCCTGGACCACAGGGGAACTCCCTAATCAGTCTTTCTAAATGCTACCAAACTGCTCTTTCTGAAACACAAATCTGATATTCCTCTACCAAAATCTTTTGATGGCTGCTCACTATCCACAAGGTCACTGTGATCTGGGCTTGTATCTTGAGGTTCTCTCTCCTCCCACTTTGCAGAGACCACCTAATGGAGTGGAAAGAATCTGCATTTGGAATCAAGAAACATGCAGATTTGGATTTGCTTCTACAAACTGAGTGATCCAGGGGAATTTAACCTCTCTGACCTTTATATCCTTCTCTATAATTTGAGGATACTTATAATACTTTGTGGTATTATCACTTGTGTTAAATGTGATGATAGTATTTGGATCAAATAATATAGCATAATGCCCAACATGCCATAGTCATTGTAGACATTCAGTTAGCTTTAATCCCATTATATTTTATTTGCACTTTTTTTGCTATGATAGTATTTGGAAATACCTCCAAATTTCTTCATTTCTTTAGGACATATTTTCCTTATCTTCAAAATGGGCTCCTAGAAGGGTTTTTATGAGGAATAGAGAAAATAATGAAAACAAGGTGTGTAGAAATCATTCAATAAATGTTAGTTATATTATTGTCACTGCTGCTGTTAGTCCATAAACTCCTTGCAGATAGAAGCTCTATCTTATTCTTTTTTATCCTAGAGTCTCACATAGCACCTACTTATGCAATTAATGCTGGACAAACTTTCAAATTGAGAACAAAGGAGTTTTATCTGCTCTGACCCTGAGGCAGGATATCTTGAGACCCAGCAGCAATGTTGGAATTAACAGCAGTTTCAAATCTCATATTCTTAGTCCTACTAGAGTTTTAAGAACCTCAATGTATTACTTAAGGTAAATAATTACAGTTGCTATAGAAGAAAAACTCCAAACCTCAGTAGCTCAACACAAATAATTTCTTTCTTTCTCATGGTGCAGTCTAAAGCATGTTAAATTCCCAAAGGCTTGTGATGGGGATAAAATTACCAAAAAATAAATAAATCCCTGTAGAGTGGGATTACTATGTATATTTATTATATGAATGACTTCCTTGATTATCACTACCCCTGTGTCCATAGTCACTAGTACATTGTTTGTCTTCCAAAGGAATTCAAACAATATTTTTATTTACTAATCAAAATAAAAAATAAAGTTAAGTAGTTATCCAAATATTTTGGGAGAAGAAAAAAACTCTTATCAAGGAAAAGTTGGATATAAAAGCCTATATTTGCTAGTATTGTCTAAATTAGTTAGCTTTGCAAGAAAATTCCTTAAATCATATTCACACTGAAAAAATCTTTTTGTACTAATTTAACAAATTCTACGTTAAAAAGGAATTCTTATCTACCATAGTATTTGTATGATCGAGAGTTATAAGAATTCTTTTGAGAACAGGAGTCTGACTTCCTGAATTCGATGTAGGCACTAAGAGCTTTGCTGGTATTGGCTCATTTATTCCTCTCAACAAACCCCTCAAGAGAGTCCATTATTACTCTCTTTTACAGATAAAACAACTGGGCCAAAGTTTCAAAACTTGCCCAAGGACTCACAGCTGGGAAGTGACAGAGCCAGAACATAACTTCAGGCAACCTGACCAGTAGTCTGTGCTCTTAACCACCTCCTCTGCTGTGTCTGTAATAGAGCATAGACTGAAAAAAAAAAAAAAATCTTTACAAAGTAGAAAGGACTGTGTAGAATACCATACAGTCAAATTGTCTTTCTAAATAATGTAATATCTTTTATAGTGTCTTTTATTTATTTAACTAAAAAAAGTTAAAGCTTTAGTGTAGCCTAAACTGACAGAACTTGAGTTATGAATTAGCCTGGGAGCTGCTTTCTTTGATGCCAAAAAGGCACTTGATTTGATATGGCAAAATAATACAACTAGTTTTAAGGATAACATTTGAGCTGAACTCAAGATTTGCTTTTTAAAAAAACAGTCTATAATCTTCAGTTACCAATGGCTGATTTCCAGGTTCTATTTTGAAAGTGATAATTAGGCCTGGAAATTTTTTCTAACTTTGTTATGTAAATCACACCTTTGGGGGGGAAATTGGACAAAATAACACAATAACAATAGAAAACCATTTTACTCTGAATGTTTTTTTGAAATCTTTTCAATCAGATGAGATATGTGTCAAGCTTTTTGCCATACTCAATGATTCCTAGAGCATTTAAAAATTCAGTTACCAATTTAAAAAGTATAGTTCTTGTTTTTGTTTACTCCAGCCTCCAATATAATCTTGAGTCCCTCAAATCTTGGTTTCCCACCCCTCAACTGGTTGGAGGCTCATTATAGAATCTCGTGCCATCAGAATCTTAAACACTTCTATTATTTTCATCACATCCCACCCCCCTCCCATTTTCAACAGCTATTCTCCAGAAAGAAATATAAATTAATCTCCAAATCATGTTTTTAATTTCCTATTTCTAAACTTCCTAAAAGCTTTGATACTGACCTAATTACACAACTCCTGAAGACTTTTCTTAGTCAAGGTAATCCCAAAATAAAACTCTATAACCTCTCCGGGACAATCAGTTGGAGATAACTTCTCTAGATCAGAAAAAAAAAAAAAAAAAAAAAAGAAGAAGAAGAAGAAGAAGAAGAAGTTTATCAGCTCTGCATTGCTTCACAGTGGAAGGCAAAAGGAAAAATGGTCCCACCAAAGAGTACTGGGCACCCTATTCTGACTCCTTGAGAAGCAGTATCTGGTTATGATGGGAAAGTCCAATTCCACTGATAGACTCAAGACATCTGCAAAATTAAATATATCTCTAAATACAGCACAACTTGAAAAACAGATCAGATATGGTTTTAGAACACTATGCCGTTAACCCTTTTCAACAATTGGAATTCCTTGAAGTGATTATCCTCATCGTTAAAGAAAAAATATCATAGAAAATCACTTTGTATCCAAATATTTGCTTGTATCTCAAAATACGACATTCCCACAGTGGCCGCATTCTACTTTATAAATTACTTACTGAGTGGCATCCAATGGCTTACTGATTGCTAAAGCCAAGAACAAAAGCAAAATGGATATAATTCTCCCATTCATACGTCGAGGTCAGAATAGAGAGGCTGACTCACCATAGAGTAGTTATAGCAAGTCATAGTCTTTTCTACCATCAGTCTGTTCATTTGTTATTATGAGCTATTCAGTGCTGCTTTTCTTTCTTCATTCAGGGCAGAAACATAAGGTCTAGGCCAGAGAGAGTGTAGTCCTTAATGGCTCTTTTCTCTCACTTCTCCACTTGACAGGCTACTCAGTTGGCTTACACAGCCGGTTGGACACAAATGCCTTTGTCATCTCGCCTCCTCATGCCTTCCCACTTTAATTGCTTGTCAGTGTGCTTTTGTCTTTTGTCTGTTGAGAGGGTAGGTTTCCTGTGCACATATGCTCTCTTTGTTGCTAGATATGACATTTAGCATAGTGCAGTTTACTGTGTATTTTAATAATTTACCTACTTTAAGGAAGTCACTTTCCCTTTACAGGTAGACCTTGAAGATATTGCAGGTTCGGTTAAAGTGAATATCACAATAAAACAAGGTGCACATTTTTTTTTGTTTCCTGGTACTCACAAAAGTTATATTTACATTATACTGTAATTATTAAGTTATAATATCATTATGTCAAAAATATATATATACCTTAATTACAAAATATTTTCTTGCTAAAAAGTACTAACCATAATCTGAGCCTTCAGGGAGTCATAATCTTTTGGCAATAGTAACATCAAAGATCACTGATCACAGATCACAGATCACCATGACAAATATAATATTGGGAGAATTGCCAAAATGTGACCCAGAGACGTAAAGTGAGCAAATGCTCTTGGAAAAATGGTACCAAAAGACTTGTGAAACTAAGGATAATCATCAGCTTCATTAAACTTGTAACCTGCCTTCACTGATTAAGCTCCTTTAATCATTACTACAAAAAAATTTGCATGTCCTCCAAGCATCAAGTAGCCTAAACAATAAGATGTTTGCCTGAGTTGTTTTTCAGGAACTTGGAGCCAGCTGTATTCAGTTCAAGCTCACAAGGGTTAAAGACTGGTTAGGACCACCAACCCTCCAACTGGGCCTGAGTGAGTGTTCTCTTGGTGACCTTATGATGTCAAAGGGCCAAAAACTCCACCCTCAGCAAGTACTAAGGCTGCCATTTCTTTAACATGAGTCACATAAAGAAGTTTAGTTGTACCTGGGCAGAACAAAGATATCTCACCGTCTTCTATTTCCAATAACATTTCCCCATGCTCTCCATGTCTCAGCTTTATCCTGTAAATATCCCAAGCCCCAAATTCGAGGAGACAGATTTGTGATTTGTTCTCCCATCTCCCCACTTGGCTGCCTCATGAATAAACTCTTGCTCTGCTACAAACCTCAGCATCTCAGCGTTTGGTTTGCTCTGCATCAGGCACTTGAACTTGGTTCGATAACACTTGTTCAAGACTGGATTGCCACATACCTTCAGTCTGTGAAAAAAATGCAACATCTGCAAAGCACAACAAATATAAGCAGAGCAAAACGAGGTATGTCTGTATTCAACTTCTTCCTAATGATAATAATCCTATATGAATAGTGCGACTTTTCTTTTTCAAATTCCAGATGCTAGTGTGTCTAGTTTTTTGCAAATGCACTGACTGAATGAAATATTCCCTGATTTCATAATGGTATTTCCCCTTTTTGTTCCTTGGCAGTATTGTTTAGAGTATTTATATAATATTCTATTCTTTCTTACTCTCAGCTTGCCTATCAGTGGTTCCAAAAATGTTGGATATCAGAAATGCTTGAGGAACACTAACCCAATAGATTAGGATTCGGTAGTCCCCGAAACACCCAAGAAACTGTATTGTTTTTAAAGCTCCTATATTTTTTAAAATTCATATTCTGGAGTTTCCGTCGTGGCACAGTGGTTAACAAATCCGACTAGGAACCATGAGGTTGTGGGTTTGGTCCCTGCCCTTGCTCAGTGGGTTAACGATCTGGCGTTGCCATGAGCTGTGGTATAGGTTGCAGACGCGGCTTGGATCCCGCACTGCTGTGGCTCTGGCGTAGGCCGGTGGCTACAGCTCAGATTCAACCCCTAGCCTGGGAACCTCCATATGCCGCAGGAGCGGCCCAAGAAATAGCAACAACAACAACAACAACAACAACAACAAAGACAAAAGACAAAAAATAAATAAATAAATAAATAAATAAAATAAATGTGGCTTTAAAAAAAAAATCCTATTCTACCACCACTATCACCCCCTCCAAAAAAAGATATTGTTTGCATTCCATAGTTGATGTAAAACAGATTAAAAAGGCCACAATATCTCTAAGAGAGGGGCCTGAGAATATAAGGGGTTTTTTTTTTTTTCCTCTAGTGATCCCAAGATAGATGCCATTGACAGTAACCTTTGTTAGCACCTTATAGCAGTAATGGGGGATGTTAAAGTGGAGATGGTAAAATAGAGAAAATTGATGTGGCTGGAGCACACAGGTAGGGCCTAAATATTAGGTTTGGATAAATGGATAAGAACTCTTAAATGCTAAGTTAAGGAATTTGGATTTATTTTGAAATAAGGAAGTACCACCAGAGATTCTTAAAAAAGGAGTATCATGACACAGCCACAATTTTAAAAATTTAATTCTGAAAGTATTAGAAGAATGGAGTTTATGTGGGAAAGACTAGAATCAGGGATAGCCATGATGGACCAGACATAAGATGAGGAGTTCCCAATTAATGAAGGATGGGGTTGGGGGGAATATGTATGAGACAGCAAAGAAATACTGTCAGGTGCTAGCGTGGAGATGGAGGATTAAATGGTGGAAGGGGTTGAAATGACTCTCAAGTCTCAAGTTGGTTTACAGGAAAACTTGTGATCCCATTAACAGAAAAAGGAGACTCAGATTTTGAGGAAAAGAAGATGAGTATAGTCTTGTATTTCTTACTTGAAAAATCAGACTCAAGTTGATTTTGGAAAGATGCTCAGTAGCCTGTTGGAAATGTAGGTCTGGTATTCAGGAGACAAGTCAAAACTGAAGAGGTAGGTATAGGCTCATCCACATAGAGATGCTACTTAAAATATTACACAAGACTATGTCTCAGGGAATTTGGATATATTGAGATTGAGGGGGTTGGGATCAATTGGGGCCTTAATTTGAGGGTAGGCTGTTTCTTATGTCCTTCCATTGAATTTATGAGTTCAGTGAAAAGTAAATTGTGGCAAATTTAAGAAGGTATAAACTGAGAAGGAGTAAAAGTATTATCTAATGTCAGTGCCTATGTCTGTCAGACTATGCCAATTGCTATAACAAACAGTCCCCAGATCTTGGTGGCTTAACACAACAACAGTATTTCTTGCTTATGTCATAGTTCAATGAGGGCTAGTCAAGTTTAGAGGAAGCAAAAGTTTAAATTAGGTGAGAGTCTTGACTTTCCTCCATATACCCACTCAGGGATTCAGTTTCTTTACTCTTCTACTATGGTATAAAGAACCCCCTGGCTTCCTCCAACAAGAGAAAGAGGAAAAAGGAATTATGGAGGATTTATAAGACATTTTAGAGGTCAGGCCCAGAAGAGGTATATATTGCTTCTCCCCACACTCCACTGGTCAGAACTCAGTTACATGGCTTAAAATAACTACAGGAAATGCTGGGAAACATTATCTTGCTGCATGCCAGTTGGAAAAATAAAACAGATTTGGTGAGCACATGAAAGTGTCTCTGCCAATCTACCTTCTTGGTCACTGCATACCTATTCTACCCCTTCCTCCCATACACAGAACAAAATTACTGCCTCCAGTGAGAGATACCTTCATTTCCCTTTCTGTCACTGCATCTAGCCCTAATACAAGGATCTCTGAGTGATGATCAGGCCCTGCATCAAGTCCAGATAGGATTTCTCAAGTCCTTGTCAACTATGAATTTAAAAAGGTACAAATCATCTGCCTCTCAACACACATACTCCCAAAATTCAGTGGTGGAATAGGGACATAATTACCACCAAAACACTCCCATATGGGAGGAGGAAACAGACCTGAGTTAAAGAAATCCTAAAATCCTGCTGGGCAGACAGTATAAGGGCCTGCTACCCTGGAGTCTGGGGTAGGGAAAGACGATCTTGTACAGACACTGATTCTACTCTCTGGAAGAACCCTTTAACTGTTTGATACATAGCCACTGTCTCTACTCTCTGGAAGCTTCTTCTCTGTCCAACATCATCTTTAGCCATGTCTGAAATGTGTTACTTGGGAGCACTCCCATCTTGCAGACTGCATAGTTTTTATAGGCTGCTTCCTGTTGGAACAGGTTGGGAATCTAAGAGTTGCCTTACTACTTAAGCAGCCAAAATTTGTTTTGTTTTGTTTGTTTGTTTATTTTGGCCACACTCATATCATGTGGAAATTCCCAGGGAAGGGATCAAACCCACACCAGCCATGGCTGCTACCTGTGCTGCAAGTGCAGCAACACTGTATCCTTAACCCACTGTGCCACAAGGGAACTTCCTAAACAGTCAAGATTTGTTTTTAATCAAAGCTTGAAGTTTGTGGTTTCTTTGGTTATACATTTCCCTCAAAACCATAGACTATTTCTGTTCTACTTCATTCATGTTCACCCTAAGTAAACATTCTTCAATTTTTTTGTAGTCATAATTCTCAAATATGCTTTATTTCATTTTTCCCTCACTCTGCACCTTGCTGTCTCAATTTAATGGCAACTACCTCAATGTCATCAAGCTTGGTTGGAATGCCACATCCTTAATTTGATCTTTGCCAAATGCTTGGATATTAGTGGGTTTTAAATTTTTATGATTTTCCATTGATTGGGGCTTAGTAATGGATGTCTTTGTCAACTCGTCAAGGTTGCAAATTTCTAGACTCTATTACTTCTTTTTGTTTTGGCTGCACCTGTGGTGTGCAGAAGTTCCCAGCCAGTGGTGTAACCCCAGCCACAGTAGCAACCCACCCAGTGCAGTGATGATGCCACATCCTTAACCCACTGCACCACAAGAGAACTCCTAGACTTGGTCACTTTAATTTCTGCTTGCTAACTGGCCAATTCTTTCCTGAAGTTATATATCTTTTAAAATATTTTTCAAAAATTAGCCAATGGTAGTCAATACACATTGACAATTTGATTCTTTACAACCATTTCCTCTAGAGCTCTTTATTAAATAGAAATGTCATCTGCCTCTGTAATATTAGTGATAGTTTTTCAAACAATTTGCTACTATATAACATGGATTGTCACTTTTTCAGCCTTTAACATTAGTTTCTTTGCTACCTAACCCACCTTGGTAAGCCAATGGCATATAGTTAAGGGTTTTATTATACAGCACCTCAGTCTTGGTACCAATTTCTGTACTAGTCAAGATATCTTAACTGCTATGATAACACCAATATCTCAGTGAGTTAAATAATAAAGTCTTCTAGCTCATGTCATAGTCAAAGCATGTTAGGGGCAAAAGAGGAGCCTAGGTATTCCCACCTATAACACGTGGCTTCTGTTTGGGGCTCAATTGTGCCCCCTTCATCAAAATTTAAATACTAACTCTTAGTAACCCCTGAATGTGACTGTATTTGGAGGCAGAATCTTTACAGAGTTAATTAAGTAAAAATGAGGTCATTAGGATAGGCATAATAAAATATGACTGTGTCCTTATAAGAGGAGGAAATTAAGACACAGACACAGACAGATGATGTGAAGTCACAGGGAAAAGAACCACCATCTACAAGCCATGGAGAAAACCTGAAGCAGATTCTTGCCTTAAGACCCTGAGAAGGAACCAACTCTAGATGCTTTAATTTTGGACTTCTGGCCCCTGGAATTATGACAAAATAAATCTCTTGTTTTAAGCCACCCAGTTCATAGTACTCTGTTCTGGTCATCCTAGAAAACTAATATGACTTCCTTGTCACCAGGTGTCATCCAGCCAGCTAGGGGAAAGAAAGAATGTAAGAATCTTACAGGAGATCTTAGGGTCATTTTCTGGAGGTTTTAGGAGCTATGCCTGTACCTCATGTCCACCTCTATAACACTAGCTAGATCTCAGGCACATGGCCTCACCTCACTACAGGAGAGTAAGGAAATGTTGTTCAGTTACATGCCAGATATAAAAGGGAGTTCCCATTGTGGCTCAGTGGTTTATGACCCTGCCTAGTATCCATGAGGTCGTGGGTTCAATCCCTGGCCTCGCTCAGTGGGTTAAGAGTTCATTGTCTCCAGAGCTGTGATATAGGTTGCAAATGTGGCACAGATCCTATGCTATTGTGGATGTGGCATAGGCCGTCAGCTGTAGCTCCAATTTGACCCCTAGCCTGGGAACTTCCATATGCCACATGTGCAGCCATAAAAGGAAAAAAAGAAAAAAGGAAGTGGCTCAAGTTGGGTAGTCTAAATTTGAGGTGGGAATGACTCTCTACCCAGACAAGGAATTTGTGTAATGTCAGCAGAGAATTGGGAAGAAAGCAGAGGGGAGAGACTCTTCCTTCATTTATATATCGCTCTGCTATTGGCTTTTCTCAGTTTTTACTCATTTGTTCCTCAAAATAGCCCATTTAAGTATCCACTGAACATGTGTTTGTTGAGTTCATTATACATACTAAACACAAAGAAGACTCAAGAATTTCTCAGCCCATTAGATGTGTGGGTGAATAGGTAGGTGCATAGTTGTAGGAATATTATTGTCCTTATTTCACTTATAATTTCAGATATTGACTTGATAACCCATACAGTTGATAACTAACAGTCAGTATCCTTTTAAAAAATGTGTATATATACAGTGCCTGGCAGGCATGTAATGAATAGCAGTCATCCCACATCACCCATTACTTTTTTTTTTGTCTTTTTGCCTTTTCTGGGCTGCTCCTGCAGCATATGGAAGTTCCCAGGCTAAGGATCTAATCGGAGCTGTAGCCACCAGCCTACGCCAGAGCCACAGCAATGCAGGATCCGAGCCGCGTCTGCGACCTACACCACAGCTCACGGCAACACCAGATCCCCAACCCACTGAGCAAGGCCAGGGATTGAACCCGAAACCTCATGGTTCCTAGCCGGATTCGATAACCACTGCACCACAATGGGAACTCCTCATCACCCATTACTTTTACATCTATTGTAGTTTCCACAGATTATAAAGGGTAATCAAGTATATTAAAACTGTAAGCGAAAGGTGCATTATAAGAAGCATGATTATGTTAAATGCCTCTAACTATATATACCACTTTTTCAGTGGCACCACCATCAAGTGCAAACTCCTCAACTGCAATGCTCATCAAGAGCAATGCTCAGATGTGACTGTCACATGCTGGCCTGTCCCATCTGAGCTGCCCAACCAAGAAGACTGCTGTTCTCACCACTCATTCCACAGAACATACAATGAAAAAAACCAGTATCTTGTATCTTCTCATGCTTTTCTTTCTTCTCATACTTATCTCTCTAAATTCTACCAGTTCCTCATGTCTTTTAGGTGGCCTCCTCATAACTCTTCCTGCATATTTCAACTGACCTCATACCTCTGTTATCTAGCTGAACCCACCATTTATAATACCATTTTGGTATACCATCCTTAGATTTACCTTATGTAACTTTTTAAATGTTCAATAGACTTAGAATAAAGCATATTTTTATATTTCTAAACTTCTGGGGCTTTTAAAATTCATTTTGTTGTTAAAAAAGTTTGCATGAATCGTCTGCACATTTACTTCTTAAAAGTCATAAATTGGAAGATCTTTTTTCAGTGTCATGTCTCAACAGGGCCTTCTCTGGTCAAAACATGAAATAGACCCCCTGTGTGGCCTTTTAAATTTTGGGGGGGGGGGTTTGCGCTTAAAAAAAAATGAACCCTAAAACACTTGCTTCCACTGTCAGGGTAACAGGGCTTCCTAGGCCTCACAGATCTGCCTGGAAAAATGCTTATGGCCATAGACATTGTCAGTCTTCCTCTTCTCTTTCCTAACAAAATGCATCTGTCTTCTCTCTCACCTGCAGGTATCCAAAGTTAATCAGATAAATAAATTTCCAGTGAGATACAGATGCTAAACATGGTAGCAGGTTTTTTTTGTTCTTTGTTTTAGTTTTTTGTTGTTTTTTGTGGGGTTTGGTTTTTGGTTTTTGGTGGAGAATGTGGGCAATGAAATAGCAGCAGTTTCGTGGTTGAAATTTCATGACATCTAAGAGTGATTGTGCAAGTTTTAGTCAGTGACATAACACTGGAAGTAGAAGGCAGGAGGTGAACTTTGATGTCCTTCAAATTTGCTATGCCACGAGGAGAACTCTGGTTTGGTAAGATGTCATCAATGTAAGGGAAAAAATTGATCTGAGTGGTAAAACATCATAAAGCGTGGAATCTACAGAAATAATTGTAGTGTAGTGGTCTCATATTCCTATTGTTGCTTTCTAAGTTATTAGTTTGTGATTTATAGTAGTATGATTATAGAGAAGTTGGCTACTTAATACAAAAAGTTCATTGTTTAAAAAAAAAAGTTCATTGTTGCAACAACAACAAAAGAACTGCTTCTGACTTAGCATTTAATAAGAGAGATGATAATAAACAAGGCCTTAGAGGACAACTTTCTGCTTAACAGTAAATTAGCTTTGTAGAAAAATAATGAATAGATTTAAGCATGGAAAGCACCTGCCTTCTCTGCAAGTTTGCTGGCTGTGGCCACAGCATAATGATCCAAGCTCTGAATGTAGTCCCAGCAGGTTCTGACCACTTCTGAGAGAGAGCTGGAAAGAGGGAGGCTGTATTTTTTATGTTATGAGCTTCAAGTACCTGGAGACCTAGTCTTGTTGATTTTCTTAACTCACTCTTACACAGTACACCACATGCGTTTTTGACACTCAAATATCCTTCAGTACCGATATCGGAAACCTCTCTGTCTTTGCTCATTCATCTTAAGAACAGGAAAGAAAAATTCACCTATACTCACATGTTCCCATATCACTTAAAGCCCCAAAGCTGAGAAGTCTTCCCTTACTCCATCATAAAATATTTTATTATGCCAATTATGGGAAACCCAATCACTCAAATAATGGAACAAAGTACCTGGAGAATCATGGGGAATAATCATAAAACTAGCCATGGATATGAATACAGTGATTAAAACATCTTTCTAATTTCAATAACTTCTTATTTCTGAAAACAAAGGAAATTATTCATTCCTCCCTTTTAACTACAAATATAGATATAAATACATTTAAACAGAGAAGTTAGGTTAGCATCATAATCACCAGCTTTCATTATGGATGAAGTCAATTCAAAGAAAGAGGAAAAAGGCAAAGACCTGTCACATTCTCTCTCTAATATAATACTTTACTATAAACGTATAGTAAATCCAGCTTCAAGAAATTTAATTTTTAAATAAAAATAATTAAGGACCGTAACTATAAGACATGAAGGAAAAAAAGCAGAATTAGCCTATTTATTATTTATTTATTTATGGAGCACACCTCCCCATTTATTTCAAAGCACATCAAAGGATAAATTGTTAATTAAAGAACTAAGATGGCATACTGATTACCTGCAAAGAGTCTTAGCTCTATTTTTCTCTATCACACAAAAATGGAAAAAACTACTTTTTCGGTTTTTGTTATTCTTTTCGTTTTTCATTTTAACAACTTTACCACCAACTAATTATTATTAACCTGTTTGTGAATCCTACACACAAACAAAACCCTGCAGTCTGCTTTTATTTTAAAAAGTCTGTTTAATAGACCTTTTTGTTGTTAGAAATTATTTTCATCATCATTGCTGTATTACTGGAAAAGGCAATCAGAGATCTTATTATAAATGACAAAGGGTATTTTTAAAAGAAAAAAACTAGTGAAATTGCTTTTGTGGCTCAGCAGGTTTAAGAACCAAACTAATATCCATGAGAATGCAGGTTGGATCCCTGGCCTTGCTCAGTGGGTTAAGGATCCAGGGTTTCCACAAGCTGCAGCATAGGTTATAGGCACAGCTTGGATCTGGAGTTGCTGTGGCTGCGGCATAGGCTGGCAGTTGTAGCTCCGATTCGACCCCTAGCCTGGGAACTTTTATATGCCATAGGTACATCCCTAAAAAGAAAAAAGAAAAGAAAAAACTAGTTTCAGTGATACTTCTTCAACTCATTGCCATAGACTCTCTCTGATACAGCAATAACAATGTTTATGTACAATTTCTCACTAGGACTTTGATCTGTTCTGTATCTAACCTGTGTAGCTTCAAAAATGCTAAAGGAAGATGTGAAATCACAAAGAGGCACAGCTTTATGCCTTTCTGTGAGGCAGAAAGAAGTTCTGTGGCTACATCTCTGAGTGACAGTCAGCTTTGTCTTATTTGTACTCTCCATCTACCCTGGAATGTACGCCCACAAGTAAAATGGTGAAAGCAGGTAGAGGACTGTTCCAAGGCCACCAGCCCCGACTCATGGATGAGTCAATAGGATCTGTTTGTGGCCCCATATACTTGTCTGAGGGTAGGAGAAAGAAGGAAATACAAAGAAGGGACTTCTGCCATCCTGGCTATTTGAACACTAAAAGATACTATGTACCTACTTTGAATAACTCACTGAATGTTACTGAAGATCTCTGTGCAAATGAAAACATTAAGCCTGAAAGAGTGGCTTTTCTAGTGCTTCAAATAGACAACCCACATCCTCACAAGGAAAATAAATTCTCGTTTATTTAAAAAATGTCTTATGTGCTTAGAACCAAAACACTCCTCTAAACAATATCATGTGGTAGAAAATGAAAGGAACAAAGGATGTTTTAGTAACTGGGTCTTGTTGTGTTAAATAAATGCAGCATGAAGTTTACATATTTATGTGGGCATAATGATGTAATCCAATCTCAGAAAACTCATACATTTACAAGATGATGTTGGGATATATGCATTCCTGAGCTCTGAGATTAACCATACACATATAAAACTACACACATTGTTGATAAAATGCATATATATATATCCACCTTTATGGAAAAAAATGAAGACAAAGACAAGCCATTTGTATAAATTATTTCGATCAGTTCTCTGTTAGTTTAAAATGGAATTATTCAGTTTTGTCCAGTTAAAGATGGCCCAACAAATTTTCTCCAAGTATTTATAATTCAAGCTGAATCTTGTTTCCCTATTCTGATTTCTTTCTACCCTAATTTTTCCTCTATTTTTTGTCCTTTTTATTGTGTATAAGCCACTACACTACATTCAAAAATTCCTTTTGAATGACAGGGAAAGCATACCTATTCACATATTTTCCCCAGCCCCAGCAGGGGGTTCAACTCCACCTAATCCAGAGAGTCTGTGCCCAAAGCTTACCCCCTGGTGCCTTAGGAAATTTGCTCAACCCCCATGGCAGCTGTGCTCTTAGCTTCACATTGGCAGGGAAGAGTTTAGGGGGGTAATACATGTGTGCATATTAAAATCACCAGGTCTAAAACCTAGCTTGAGGTACATAAAGAACCAAGTTCTGATATTAGAGTTGCTACAGTTAGGCTTATCTCAATTCTGCTCCTATTGCAGGTAACTTTAACTAACTGAATTGTTTCCTTCCTATCCCTCCCCCAACACTGCTAAACCCTTAAGTGGCAGGATTATGACCCTAATGTTCTTTGTATCCCTCTCTGCATTCCCAAGGATTTCATTCAGTGCTGTACACATAATAGCTAATGTTTATTGAGCACTTACTGTATACCAGACACTATGCACTTAACATGTTATTGCATTTAACCATTTCAGCAGCATTATGATGTAGCATTAACTTTATCCCCATTTTACAGATGATAGAACTAAGTTACAGAGGTGTTCAAATCCACATTTGTAAGTATCAGAGCCAGAATTTGAAGCCAGAGAGTACACTCCTGACCACAAAGCACACCACAGATGCTTAGTCAAATTTTGATTTGAGAATAGATAATTTCAGCAACCAGGGTCATAAAAATGTGGGAACTCAAACATTTTGCATTATATAATCTGTTCAGCCTCTGAACAATGGCATCTCTTGAGCCAGCCTGAGTTGTAAACACTGGCCTCACTAAATGATAGCAGTAACTTCTTACATGGCCTCGCTGTCTCCAGTCTCTTCCTCTTCCAAACCATGTTCTGTACTTTCCAAACTGATAATGTTAAGGGTTCGTATACAGACTAGATCAAATTAATTTAGTAAAATCATTTGCCTCCCTTATTTGTCTCAACTCCACTGAGGTTGAGATTTTTATCTTTTTTATTTCAAACATATTGCCTTTCAGGCAGTAGATTCTCAACAAATTCTGAAAATCTGGATTTTGTGTCACTGTGGCTGTGGTATAGGCCAGCAGCTACAGGTCCAATTTAACCCCTAGCCTGGGAACTTTCATATCCTATGGGTGTGGCCCTAAAAAAACAGACAAACAAACAAACAAAAATTCTAAAATTAGTTAAACGAGGGCCTTGTCGGGTATGGCTACTCTTTGGGGCACAGAAGAGAGTGATCCCGATAAACAGAATATCCTGGGAAGAGGCAGCATTAGACACATGCAAAATTATGCATAGATAGGCAATTTACCTTTAATTCTATACCGTTCGAAATGTGTTCAGCAACAAGCAATAGAAAACCTAACTAACTGGCTCAAACCAATATAAGATTTCTTTTTCTTGCATAAAAAGATCAAGGGTAGCATTTGACAGTAGCAAAGTTCTACCGCTTAAATATATGCTAAGATTTAGGCTCTTTCTTCCCCTTCACCATACTCAATGTACTGGCTTTTCCTCAGCATAATTTTCATCTTATGCTGAAGAATGGCTCTGGACATCACACCCATACTCAGGGCAGGAAAAAGAGGAAAGGGCAACACCCCTTTTACCAGGAAGCCCAGACTCCTACTCCATGCAAGCTTGTACTTAACATCTCATTGGTCAACACTTTGTCACATTTTCCACATGTTGGGAAAGCTGGGGAATTAATTTCATTTTCCCAGCCTCATTAGTGAAAGGAAACAAGAAGAAGGGAGAGAATTAGAAATTGCTGAGTCAGCCAACGGTTAGTACCTGTCACAGAGTCTTCCTTCCCATTTTTTTTTTGCCCCCATGAGAGCATCATTTCTAGGAAATGCACATGCATGTGCTCTTTCCAACATTTATTTCCACTCTACATATCAAAACAATTTCTAAGGAAATAATTTGTGGTAAGTTCTGGGTGAAAATAACAACTCTAGTACTGACATGTTAAAGGAAACCAAAATCTTAAGCTTGCCTCTCTTGGTGACTCTTACCACATATGCTGTTACCATTTGGGTAGGATGATTATGTCTTATGCATAATTGACTACTTGTGCAGGGCATTTACCAGCCTCCCTGTCCCCTGCTCCAACCGATAGTAGTAATCAAATGTGGAAATCTTCTAGTTTCCAAATGTTCCATGAAGAACTCCCAGTTGAGAAAAACTGAGCTATAGGAATGCAACTTCCAGGTGAACTGACAGAAATCAACAACTAGGAACCGAGTAAGGAACTAGGTTGGGAAAGAGCGTAGAAAGGAAAGTCTGAAGTATAAACAAGACCTTCTCAGAACCTCTTTAAAAAAGAGCCTAAATAACTTTTCTTCATTGCTTGTCATTAGCTTTTAAGAAAGAAGAGATCATCTGGGATCCTTGTCTAACCAACATCACTGCATTCCACAGTCAATCAAAGACCACAAATGGAATTAGAACAGGGTGAGTGCAGCAGGGTTGCCACTCAGTATAGAGACTGAAGCAGGGTTGCCACTCAGTGTGTAGAATGGCCAAAGAAGCAGACATTTACACACACACACACAGACACACATGCACACATACACACATTGGCTCACCAAGGCACTTTAAAAAAAAAAAAAAAAAAACAGCTTTACTGCTTTATCAACCATACAGTTCACCCCCATCTCCTTTGTCTTTTTAGGGCCATACTTGTGGCATATGGCGGTTCCCAGGCTAGAGGTTGAATCAGAGCTGTAGCCGCTGGCCTACGCCACAGCCACAGCAATGCCAGATCCAAGCCATGTCTGCAACCTACACCATAGCTGAAGGCAACGCCAGATCCTTAATCCACTGAGAAAGGCCATGGATTGAACCTGCATCCTCATGAATACTAGTCAGATTCATTTCTGCTGAGCCACGATGGGAACGCCTCCAATTCACCCTTTTATGTTGTATACTTACAGTTCTCTTTTCAAAGTAGATTTTTCCTGTGTTGGGAGAATGGAAGTGGTGGACTAGATAGTCTCCAAGGGCACTTGCAGTTCAAGGGTGCTCCAGCTTGCTGAGCTCTCCCCCTTTTTCTCTTTATGAGGTGGAGGGTCATGGTAAGAAGTTGGCCTGGCTCCTCAGCCAGTGCTGTGAGCAAAGTCTCTTCCCCTACTTCAACACCCTTGCTCTGAACACATGGGGAGTGTGGTGTCCCTCAGCAATAATCATAGCACTTATAAATTGTACTGTCCTGCAAAGAGCTCAAAGCTAATATTGTTACCTTACAGGAGTATTTATTTTCATACATGCATTAAGTAGGTAGGGGTTAAGTGTGATTATCTGCGCTTCAATAATAATGAAAGTGAAAGGCATTGGTTTGGAGTGGCTTAGTCAAAGTCCCACCATTTATCACTGGGTTAACTGAACTGAGGTTTCCAGTGAGAGGGCTCTGCTTTTGTCTTAAGAGCCTTCCTATTCTCCTAAGGGAGAATAAACTTTAATGGCAGTTTTCTACAAAGTTGAAAAGCAAAAATTACAATAAAATACAATTCCTTTGTAAGAGATTCTTGATGTGTTCTTTCAAACCTAATCTTTTATTACTGACAATGAAGATTTAGCACTTAGGTAGCACTTTTAATTCACAAAGCACTTTTCAAATGTTAACTAATTAAACATCACAAGCACCTTGGAAATAAGAAAGTTATTATATTAGACTTATATGCTTCCTATAAGATGTATATTAAATGCTTTATTTTGCATTTATCAGCATATCAGTGACACAGATGAAGAAAATCTCATTTAAACTAATTAATGGTCTTCTTTCCACAATGCAACAGAAAGTATTTATTAGGTATTCTGAAAAAAATTTTATTTTAAATAGAATAATATAGGACTTGAGGCTCTTGATCTATAAATGGTGTGATATATTATGATTTGAAAGCACAATAAAGTAATACAAATTAGATTGGTTTAAATCAACCCTTGAGAGAGGGTAATAAAATTATCAAAATTGTTAATATTTATCAAGCCTCCTCTATGCCAGGCACAAATCTCAATGGTTTATCAGCTCTTACAATCCTGGCAACAGCCCTCTAATGAAGTATACAATGATCCCCATTTCACAGATGAGGAGACTGTTTGAGGTTAAATGATGTAAACAAGGTTAAATAGCTAGTGGGGAACCTGCGCAGGCAGTCTGGCTCAAGAGTCCATGCCCTTAGACTCTGACATATGCTATTAAATTCACAACTGAGAGTAAGTTTTTTAGAAGATCATAAGTTATAGGCCTATGGGCCGTTATTAAGATACAATCTGTCCAGGCCCCTTAGAAGTCTTAAACGTATTTAATTGTGAATATATAAATGAACTAAAGTTCTGGCACCATTACAGATTTGGGGAAAACTGATAGATTTCATATTTTCAATATGGATTTTAATGCTTGATAATTATTTTAAATGCACATATATTAAATATATTCTCTGCCACTAACCACAGTTAAATTTTTGAATTTTTAATTTGTCAATTTTTCTGTTAATAACTTCTAAAACAACTGTTAAACTTAACACTGGGAAAAAAATGCCATATGTAAAATTTCTTCTTTAGATATGTAAAGTACTTAGGATATTTGTGTGTGTGTGTGTGTAATATAAGCTAGGAACAAGGGAAATAAAACCTTTATATTAGGGAGAAACTAAAAATCTAACCATGGTCAACATATATTGTTTCAAATATTATGGTAAATTCAGGGGCTATTTTGATAAGCATTCTCCATGTACACAATATGTATTGAATTCTGCTATAAATCTTTGGCAAGGAAAAAATATATCTCTGTAATTGAGTATATTAGTACAGATATCTTGATAGAAAAGGAAATGTTCATTTACTATGATTTAATGTGAAAGATACATGACAACATCTAGGTTGAATCAAAGTATGCTATCATCCTGTGATAATTTGTTTTATTTTACTGTGGATTAGATTTATACTTTAGTTCAAATAATGACCTTGAGTAGCTCACTCATTAAAACACCATGAAAACCTAAGTGATGAATATAAATTTTATTCCCTGTCACCGATATTATTAACAGTGGCTCTATTGTATCTTCAGAGTTTTAGAAGTCAGCTTTAAGAAAGCTACAGAATTCTCACCTCCTTGTTGAACCAACACAGAGTAAATCCTCAAAGGTATTTTCCACTTCTCTTTTCTTTCTTCTCTCAGCACAGCCTCCCAACCCTGCCCCTCAAAGGGTAAGAGTTTCATCACTAAGAAGCTATGTATGTATAGTCAAAGATATTAGAAAATAACTCAAAGTTTAAAAACCCGTTAGCTATCATATTACTGTGTACATTATGCCTGTTTGTAACTTTTTTTCTCCTGTTAACAATTCCATCCCTTGGTCAGTACTCCTGAAAGTGTAAATATACTCTCATGACAGCTAAACATAACAAAATTAGCCATGGATCTTACCATTCAACCATGTCAATGATATTTCAGAATTCTTATTAATGTCACTTTTATTAGCCCTCTGCTTTGAAAAACTAATTTCCTTTTTTTTTTTTTGCCAGAAATACAACTATTATTAAAGGTATATGTCAAGATAAGAACAATAAAATTTAGCAATGATAAGAGAGTTCATAGAAAGTCATTGAAACATCTTACATTTACCTTCAAGAGTGGAAAGTTTTTCTTTCATTTTCTCTTTGTTTCTGAACTACATTTTCAGGAATGCGAAACCTTGTACTTGATATATGTGTTATGTAAGGCTGATGGAGATAACGCCACTCACAGGCTCTTATAAATCTTAAGCAAAACTCTCTAATTCAAGATATGGAGCCTAACCATCAAACAAATCTCCCAATTTAGGAGTCAATCATTTTGATAAAAGGACCAAATTTGGTGATGTTAAAAGAAAGTTACAATAAAAGGAGAAAGATGTGACAAAACAGCAGAGCACACTATATTCCAACTTGTCTCACTGGGGAATTAATGTGCTATAATGTTTGATCACAATCTAGTTGTTAAGTGAAATGATTATGTGACAAACGAGCATTACACAAGAGTTGCAAGGACCATCTAGATAGTGAGGGGGTGTTTCATGCCTAAAAAGGACAGCATTCTATATTAATAGTGCCATGGTAGGAAGAAGTACTTTTAAAGTATATTATTTTTTGATGATGAAAATAATATTTTCCTATGTATGTCTACATAGTTGAAATTATACTACATATAGAATTAACACATATTATATATGTGTATATATATAGAAGTTTTTGTATTTCTTTTTTCATCTAGCTTTACATCTTATATTACATTATGTTTTCTTAAGATGTTTCGAAAATGTAACTAAGGGATCCTTATTCTGCTACACATCCAATGTCAAAAGGAGATAAAAGAAATAGTGAAAAATGGGCAGTCAGCTGAATGTGCCACAGTGCTAAAGCAAAACTTTCATTTATATAAAAAAAGAGAGATTTTTAAACCTTATCATTGTTATTGATCGTGTGAGCTTTTCACAGGACATATAAATAAGATTGTGGCATGGAGATACATTTCTCTTTATGTTGCAGATAGCAGAAAACCCAACTCAACCTCATCATTGTTGTTTCCCAAAAATACAGAAACTCTCATATGGCTTTAGAAATGAATTAAAAAAAACAGAATTCCCATCAGTTAGGGTTTAGTGAGACAGGCAGAGGCAATATAAGTGACAGAGAGCAAGGAATTCACTACTCTATGCATCAGCCTTATGCAGTCATGGATGTGTGCTGCCTCTAGATCTATTGCTGAGCCTGAGCATCAGCCATCAGGAAGAGAAGATGGACAGGAAGTAGGGCAACTGAGGACAAATTGCAGCCTATAAGGAGAAACTGTAAGTTCACCTAATCCGTCACTGCCTCCAGTTCAAATGATTTGGGCAACTTCTGAGATTAGCCAGCATGTTCAACTACAGAGCTGGATATGCCCCTGGCCCAGGATTCTCAGAAGGTGAAGGAGTTTGATGAGAGCTGGAGGTGCTGCAGGCCCAGCAGCTACTCCTTGCCAACAGCAGATCCAGGAAAATATACACAAAGTTCAATGCAGCAATCGTCTGAGCCTAGAAATGGCTGCCCGTTGGTGCGAAATCCATCTCATATTCTTATTGTGGCCAATTTGAACATGGAACCACTGGGAAGAGAATGTGGGGAAATTAACAGGGTAAAAGCTATCACACCATATTAGTACTTTTACTGTGAATTAACTAAAAGTTGCATTTAAAATAGGAAAGTATGAAATAGAATTATTTCCTAGAACTTTCAAGTGTTTTAGAGTGAAAAATACTAAGAGATATCAGAGGATTCATGTCCAGAAACTTCTTCCCATGCAGAAACAGATCATGAGTTTACTTCTTTAACTCTAACATTTCATACTTAAAGAGACGTAACACTTATTTTTTTTATCATAATTTCACTCTGATGTATACAAAATAGTATATAAGCATTCCAAATAGCTTAAGAAAAAAAGGGGGTAATTCCCATTATGGTCCAGTGGAAACAAATTTGACTAGCATCCATGAGGATGCAGGTTCCATCCCTGGCTTCACTTAGTGGGTTAAGGATTTGGCATTGCCACCCACAAGCTGCAGCATAAGTTGCAGATGTGTCTTGGATCCCGCATTGCTGTGGCTGTGGTGTAGGCCAGCAGTGGCAGCTCTGATGGACCTTTAGCCTGGGAATTTCCATATGCCATGGGTGTGCCCCCCCCCAAAAAAAAACTAAAAAAAAATTTAAAAAGAAGGAGTTGATTGGCTCATATACCTGGAAATTAAAGGATACTTCTTACTTCAGCAATGGTTAGCTTCAGGGATACAAAGAGCGTTATTAGGGTTTACTCAACATCTCTCAGCTGTGCTAGTCTCTGCTTCTCTTTGTGTGTAAGGTCCACCTCTAAACAGACTATCTCCACATGTCAGAAAACATAAGTGCCAGTATTTCCAAGTGTGCATCTTTACATCTTGAGATAGAAAAAATAAATAAGGCATTTCTCTACCAGCACACACACAGCATTGAAAGATTCTAAATTTCCTTGTCTGGTTCATATGCCCACCACTTACATCAAACTCTCTAAGACAGAAGGATGAGATACCATGATTGAACAGGCTTGGGCTCCTGCCCACTCCTACAGCAGAAGCTGGCAGAACACTGAGACTATCATTTCCATCAAAACACCTATGATGAAGGAGGAATTACTCTTGAAATAATACAAGGGTTCTGGCCAAATTAAAAGGGTATTTAATGCAAATGTAATTTTATTTTAATTTTTATTTTGGAGTATAGGTGATTTACAATGTTTTGTTAGTCTCAGGTATACAGCAAAGTGCTTTAGTTCTGTGTATACATATATACATTCTTTTTCAGATTCTTTGTATATATAGGTTATTACAGAATATTGAGTATGATTAACTGTGATATTGAGTAGGTCCTTATTGATTATCTATTTTATATATAGTAGGGTGTATATGTTAATCCCAAACTCCTAATTTATTCTTCCCCTGACTCCATTTTTGCCCTTTAGTAACCATAAGTTTGTTTTCAAAGTCTGAGAGTCTGTTTCTCTTTTGCAAATAAGTTCATTTTTATCATTTTTTAAAGATTTGCCATATAAGTGATATCATATGATTGTCTTTCTCTGTCTGACTGACTCCACTTAGTGTGATAATTTCTATGTCCATCCATGTCACTGCAAATGGCATTATTTCATTCTTTTTTATGGCCGAGAAATATTTTTTATGGCTGGGAAATTTATTGTTTATAGACTTTTTGATGATATGCATTCTGACCATTATGTGAGGTGATACTTTAGTGTAGTTTTGATTTACATTTCTCTAATAATTAGTGATGCTGAACATTTTTCCATCTGTTTTTTAGCCATCTGTCTGTCTTCTTTGGAGAAATGTCTATATCTTCTGCCTGTTTTTTGATTGGGTTGTTTGTTTTCTGTTATTGAGCTACATGAGTTCACTGTATATTTATGATTCATCCCTTGTCAGTCACTTCATTTGCAAATATTTTCTCCCATTCTGTGGGTTGTATTTTTGTTTTGTTTGTTTCTTCTGCTGTGCAAAAGTTTTTAAGTTTAATTAGGTCACATTTAGTTGTTTATTTTTGTTTTTATTTTCATGACTCTCGGAAGTGGATCCAAAAAGATATTGCTTGATTTATTGTTAAAGAGTATTCTGCCTATGTTTTCCTCTAAGAATTTAATAGTGTCTGGCCTTTATCTAGGTCTTTAATCCATTTTTGGTTGTTTTTGTGTTTGATGCTAGAGAATATTCTAATTTCTTTCTTTCATGTGTAGCTGTCCAGTTTTCCCAGCACTGCTTATTAAAGAGGCTGTCTTTTTTCCATTGTATATTCTTGCCTCCTTTTTCATATTAACTATGCATTAACCATTAATGCATGATTTTATTTCTGGGCTTTCTGTCCTGTTCCATTGATCTATATTTCTGTTTTTGTGCCAGTACCATAACTGTTCTGATGAATGTAGCTTTGTAGCATAGTCTGAAATCAGGAAGTCCCGTTTTTCCTCTCCGATATTGCTTTGGCTACTTGGGGTCTTTTGTGTTTCCATACAAATTTTAAAATATTTTGTTCTAGTTCTGTGAAGAATGTCATTGGTAACTTGATAGAGATTCCATTAAATCTATAGATCGCCTTGGGTAACATAGTCATTTTGACCATATTGATTCTTCCAATCCAAGAATATGGTATATCTTTCCATCTGTTTGTGTCATCTTTGATTTCTTTCATCATTGTCATAGTTTTCAGAGTACAGGTTTTTTGCCTCCTTAGGTAGATATTTTTCCCTAGATATTTTATTCTTTTTTATGTGATGGTAAATGGAATTGTTTCCTTTATTTCTCTTTCTGATCTCTCTTTGTTAGTGTATAGGAATGTAAGTGATTTTGACCTATTAATTTTGTATCCTGAAACTTCACTGAATTCATTGATGAGCTCTAGTTATATTCTGGTACCATCTTTAGGATTTTCTATGTATAGTAGTAGATAGCTGCAAGCAGTGACAGTTTTGCTTCTTCTTTTCCAATTTGGATTCCTTCTATTTCTTTTTCTTTTAAGATCGCCATGGCTAGGACTTCCAAAACTATGTTGAATAAAAGTGGCAAGAGTAGACATCCTTATATTGCTCCTGATCTTAGTGGAAATGCTTTCAGCCTTTCAGCATTGAGAATGATGTTAGTTGTGGATTTGTCTTTTTTGGCCTTTATTATGTTGAGATATGTTCCCTCCATGACCACCTTCTGGAGAGTTTTTGTCATAAATGGGTGTTGAATTTTGCTAAAAGTTTTTTCTGCATCTATTGAGATGATCATATGGTTTTTATTCTTCAGTTTGTTAATGTGGTGTATCACACTGATTGATTTGCAGATATTAAAGAATCCTTGCATCTCTTGGATAAATCCCACTTAATCATGGTGTATGATCCTTTTAATATACTGTTGGATTTGATTTTCTAGTATTTTGTTGAGTATTTTTGCATCTATGTTCATCAGTGATATTGGCTTGTAATTTTCTTTTTTTGTGTGACATCTTTGTCTGGTTTTGGTATCAGGGTAATATTGGCCTCATAGAATGAGCTTGGGAGTGTTCCTTCCTCTGAAATTTTTTGGAAGAGTTTCATAAGAATAGGTGTTAACTCTTCTCTAAATGTTTGATAGAATTTGCCTGTGAAGCCATCTGGTCCTGGACTTTTGTTTGTTAGAAATTTTTTAATCATAGTTTCAATTTCAGGACTTGTGACTGGTGTGTTCATATTTTCCAGTTCTTCCTGGTTCAGTCTTGGAAGCTTGTATGTTTGTAAAAGAATTTGTCCATTGCTTATATGCTGTCTCTCTTATTGGGATATAGTTGCTTGTGGTACAAATGTACCATAAATCAAAGAATTGTAAGATTATTGAGAGAGGGAAGATGTTGAAATTTATGCTATTATTTTCCCCTTTCTAGAAAGCATGGCAGCGACATAAAGAAGCACTTTTATTAGTTCTCTGATAACAAACTGTAGGGGAAAAAACACATATTGGCAATAGTACCAAACGCAGTTTTCTATAGATAGCACTGGCCTGCTACTGTCTCAATTTAAAATACATTCCAAAAATTGCCACCAGATGAAGTTTATGGCCAGCTTTAGCTTTGAGGAAAATAAATGAAATCTAATGTCCAACAGCTATCTGGAATGATTTGCCTTTACATGGAATGTTTTTATTAACAAATAATGGTGCATGCAGCTGTTACCCACAGATCATATTTTTTAATACCAAAAAAAAGAATAGAGAGGTTTCCTAATAATGAATAATGACCTCTAATTGTAATAGATTTTACCTTCAGGTAAATTGGTAAAAGCTAATTTTTTATAGCATGACTTAAAATGATCATTTTTCTTAATGGCTTTGTTTCCACACAGAATGTAAATCCATAACTATTAACACTGAAGTTGGAGTACAACTAAAAGTACTAAAAGAGTTCTTCATTCCCTCATCCCTTCACTCTGATTTTGAGCCCACTGTATTGTCATGCATTGAGCTTAGCACTAAGGATACCAAAAAGAATAAGATACATCCTTGCCCTCAGGATGTTCACAAAGGAGCAGAGGAGAGCTCAAGAAACACAGTGCTACAAACCACTGCCATCAAGACAGCTGTGAGAGCCAGAGGAACAAACACTTAATTTTGCCTGGGGTGTAAGAGAAAGACTTTTAGATGAAAATCTTGATGTAGAAACAGTAATTTTCCAATAAGAGGTGGTATTTCCAATAAGAAAATGGTATTCCAGGAAGAAAAGGCAGTAACCACTGTTTGGACATTGTGGATTAACAGTGTTAAGGCATGATCAGGAAGCTGACAGGAAGTAAAAACAGACAGAATGGGATAGAAACAATATGTCATGTAAGGAGTTTGGAAAGATAACTCTGGAAGCAGGGGGAAAGGGTCATTGACAAAGGAGAGACAGATTACACAGAGAGCTTATAGAGGTTACAGGGCTAAGCTAGACACAGGGCTAAGCTAGACACCCTGCAAAGTTCAAGTGGAAACCAGTAGTGACAGATCGAATGAAGGAGCTAAGGAAGAGGGAGGAATAAAAATATCTTTCACGTATCAGTTTAGGAGACTAGCTGGATGGAGATACTGTTAAAGATGTTAGACGACACAGACAAAACAGAGTGGAGTTAGAGAGCAGGGCAGGGATGATTAGGAGAGAAAAGAGAGCTGTGATTGCCTGTGCTACCAGACATTAATTTTGTGTTTTTGTACAATAGCTACATAAGATAATATATCTTTCCCATAATACATTATTCTTCCATATATTTTGATTAATGTCCTATTTAACCATATTCACCACATCAACACACATATTATTAAAAAACAGTATGGACCAAGTCATCTGTTTCTATAATCCCAATACTATATGAAAGGTGTGATGTTTTGAATAGCACCCATCTCTGTTTAGTATTCTATCTTCATGAGTGTATCACTGATGTTTCAGGGGAAAAAAAATACTGTCTCCATGTGACTGCACAATATTTTGAGGCCAAAAAAAATGTTTCTGATCTTAACTAGTGATTTCTTTATAAAATCTGAGAACGGACACAGTTTGTACTTTCTAACTTTCATTTTTCTTGTGGAGATATTATCTATAAGAGTATAACAATGTTAAACCTTTTCAAATGATATCTTTTGATTTAACTTGTAAGACTTGAGGACTACAGATTCTTATAGATTAGGAATAAACTATTCACCAGAAACAACAATAGTTACCAGCTATTGAATAGCATTTCTCAATGAGTGTATTACAGATGTTTTGGGCAAAAAAATACTGTCTCCATGAGGTTCTAAGGTACTGTTTCAATGAGGTTCTAAGAAACTTGCTTACTATTATATTGTAAAACTTTAACAGTGATCTTAGATAAGACATTAAAACAAATTACAAAAAAGGTAGCTGAGTTTTTTCACATCAGATATCAGGGTGGAGGGAGGTTAGTTGTCTAGTCTTGTTTCACACTGAGTCTTTTTCATTTACTTTTCTTAATGCATTCAAAAGTTGTTAAAGTTTCTTATATAAAAATATGATTGATTGTTACAGTGACAGTAATTGCATTTTAGCAAAAGTAACCATTATAGTAATTTTCTTCAAGGAAGAGAAAGCTAACTAACTAAAGCAGCTAGTTACTTCCTAACACATTAACTTTGAAAATTTTAACATAATAATACTTGATAAGGGAAGTACAAATTGAAGAACATAAAATGACATGCAATATTTATAAAACTACTTCCATAAGGTGGTTCTCAATTTTATGTAGCTGTTAATCACAAATTAAGTGAAACCAAATATAAGGGAAAAACTAAAATTTCTATACTAGTGGGCCAATTAAACTAAGTCCTCATTTGAAGCATTTTAAAAACAACTCTCAGATAGCTCTTATTTTTATTTCTAAACTCAAAAGGTAATGATTTTTTGAAACCAAGATTTATTCACATCATGCCCTTAGGAGACTGAATCAAATTAATACATGAAGATAGTATGATTACAAAGAAAAAACAGGACTACATGTGCATAGACAGGGTAATACTGTATAGAATAAGAACTTATACATGTTAAATCACAAATGAAACAGCATTAACGTTTAATTTCATGTATTCCACTGCACACCTGAATACTAATTAGCAACTAAAATAGGAAATGTGTGGTACTGCTTGTATTGATAAAATCTCACTTCTGTATACTTTAGACACTAGCAATTTAACATGAATTGCATACTGGGAAAAGCTACTTTATCATCTTTACAGCTTCTTTTCTAAAATTCTTTTTCACTATTAATGAAAGCAATACACTAATTTCAAAATCAATCAAAGATGACTGAAATGTTGGCTAAATCTGGAATTGCTTTTTCTAGTATTTATTGTTAACAATGTATAGACAGTAATGCAGAGTATAAAGCAGAAGCCTCAAATTCAGTGTGCAAATAGATGAACAGTAATTCAAGGTAACCAAAGTCTTGAGTTAACTCAAATTTTTCATTTTTAAGGGGCCCCAGAGGATACTGGTGCTTTGTTTCTGCCCCTCCTTAGCCCTGTTTTTGAAATGACCCCTGAAAAGGAAAGATTTATTTTTAAGGCTGAGACAGAGGAAAAGGAGTTTAAACTTCATGATTTTTCCCTGGCTGCTTCTATTCATCTCTTTCCATCTCCATTCGTGTTCTAGCCTCTGTATTTAAATTGGCCCTTACACTGCCATTTAATTTATGTTGGAGTTATTCTTATAGAAGATAATTTTAGTCACAAAGCCATATTTCTTTGAGTTAATGCATTCCTTTATTTTTCCACTATTCCCCATAGATTACAGATCCTCTCCCATTTGTTTGTACCATTTTGCCCATCAATTGCATCTATAATACAAATTAATGCTTATTATGTATGGCAAAGAATGCAGTGGAGGAAATTGCAGGTGTGTGTGTGTGTGTGTGTGTGTGTGTGTGTGTGTGTGTGTGGTGTGTGAGAGATAGAGAGAGAGAGAGAGAAGGAGAATATACATGGCTGTTTGCTTTTGAGTTGTATTCTAAAATAAGGATTCAGTATAAAATTGATGAGAGTAGTGTTTCATCAAAGTCCTATTTACTTAAAGTCTGGCTGGTGTTTCATTTACTTACAGAACACAAAGGTAAAAGGTAATTACAAAGTAATTACACTCATGGTTATCAAAATAAGATGGTTCACAGAGAAGGACCTAGTATCTGCTAAAAAAAAAAAAAAAAAAGTCCTAGGGACTGTATCATTAAGGATGCTTCTAGTTACAAACAACAGAAAAAGCAACTCAAACTTGCAGAAACAATGAAGAGAATTTATTGGCTCAAATAACTAATAGTGCAAAGGATGGGAGAGATTTGGGTGAAATTCCAAATAACTTGGCTGCCTTAGTCTAGTTCTTCCTTCTTTGATTGTTGACTCTGTCTTAGGCTAACTTCTTTTCAGGTTGAAGAATTTCAGTTCACAGCAACCAGGATTCTTTCCTATTTACATCTCCCACTAAAGGCCATTTCTCCCCCCAGTGAAAGTCCTGATCTTCATTTTTTTTAATTTTAATTTACATTTATTTCTTGAAAGTTGACATGCTCGTACTAGGAAACCAAAAAACACAAACAAATAGGAAGCAAAAATACAATCTCATCCATAATCACAAGCAGTTTACAGTTTGATACATCCTAACTGTATGATCTGGCTTCATTTTGATTGGCCCAATTTGACCCAATTTGGGGCCACTCTTGAATCACCTGTAGTGGCAAGAAATAAAGACTAACCAAGACATATTCCTGGTACACATTGATAGAAATCCATGGGTTTTTAAAATATTGAAACACTCTAAGCCAGATGATAAGTAGCCAATACTCTAAGTCCCCCAGGTGTTTCTCATTGCATCCACCTGGAATGTCCCTGAACTCTCTTTATCCAGCAATTAAAAAGTTAATATCTGCAAAGAAATCCATTTGGACCCTGCTCCAGCATTGCTGCAGGCATCTATTCTGTTTGGATGGATCATGCCCTGGTTGTTAAACATTTTGAATATATTCCCAGCCTGCAGCTGAAGAGAGTAGTAACACCATTGTTTTTATTTCCTAGATCTTCCATAATAAAGTACCAGAAACTGGTTGGCTTAAGACAAAAATGTATTCTCCTATCATTCTAAAGGTTAGGAGTCCAAAATCAAGGTGTTTGCTGAGCCCTGCTCCATCCAAAGCCTCTAGGAAAGAAACCCTCCTTGCTCTTCTAGCTGGTGGTTGCCAACAGTCCTAGGTGTTCTCAGTTTGTGGCAGCCTAACTCCAATCTCTGCCTCTGTCTTTACAAGGTGATTTTGTGTCTGTGTATAAATTTTCCCCTTCTTTTTATGAGCCAATCACTGGATTAGGAACCACTCTAATCCAGCATGACCTCATCTTAACTTGATTATACCTGCAAAGATATTATTTCCAAATAAGTAACATCCATAGGTTCCAGGTGGACATGAATTTGGGTGGACGCTATTCAACCCAGCACCACAGCTCCCAAGTTGGATGGCTTCTCTGTGATGGGAAAATAGTAAGTGATGTTGGGAAGGTTCCCACAGTGCCCACTATACATGCTGGACTCTCTTGGCCTCAGCTATCTTCATGCGCAAGTTATAGTCTATAGCTATAGTTGACCCAGTGTTTCAGATTTTATTTGCATCTTCTGAGCTGGATCTTATGCTGTCTAATCTCATTTTCAATTCAAAGGCCTAAGCCCATGGACTTCAAAAAGTCATTTGGGAGAGGGGTCTGGGAGAGTCCTTAAATCCACATGCTGGGCCAAGCATTATCAATAGAGCAAATAAGCAACATATCTCACCTATGTTTTTCAGTTGTATGTAGCTGTAATTAATTAAACAAAAATTCATTTAAAATCTTCCTGCATTTATAATACCTCTTTATCATGTATATTCTCTATCAACAGATAATAAATACAACACTATTGTATTTTAGTACACTGGCCTCTATAAACGGGCCATGACTAATTTTTACACCCCTTTCCCCTAGGGATCTACATGACTTACTCTCCTACCTCCTTCAAGTCTCTGTTCGAGCATTACCTGCTCAGGGCAAAACTTGCTTTCCACAGTAGTTATCATCACTTGACATATTGTATATTTTGCATGCTTATTTTGTTTATTGTCTACCTTCTATAACAGTGCAAAATAGTATATAAATTTAGCATTTATCATTTTCATTTTATTCACTACATAGTCATAGATCTTAAACCTGTGCCTGGTATAAAGAAGGTATACAACAAATATTTGATGAATGAATGAAAGGACTTTTTTTTTATTTTATTGGGGTATAGTTGACTTTCAATGTTGTATTAGTTACAAGTCACAAAAATAAACAAGCATTAGAATATCTCAAATAAATTTAAAAGAATCTCTTATGTATAGAGTGTTAACCATGTGTCAGGCTCTGCATAGAATTTTTTTTCTTTTTCTTTCCTTTTTTCTTTTTTTAAGGGCCGCACCCATGGCATAAGGAGGTTCCCAGGTGAGGGGGCAAATCAGAGATGCAGCTGCCAGCCACAGCCATAGCAACACCAGATTGGAGCCACATCTGCCACCTACACCACAGCTCACAGTAACACCGGATCCATAACTCACCGAGTGAGACCAGGGATCAAACCTGTGTCCTCGAGGATGCTAGTCAGATTCGTTTCCACTGAGCCACAACGTATGATCTCAGTGAATTTTCATAGCAGATCCTATGTGATTGGTCTTATAACCATCTTACAAAGAGATGTTATATAACTAGTTTTAGGAGTGAAAAAGTCAGTACATGGGGAATATGGGTTTGAACCCTGACTTATCTGACTTAAGAGTCCATTGTCTTCCTAAAACGACTAAAACATGCCTCTTTAAACTTAAAAAAAAAATCACTACCACCAATAGCAATAAAAAAGATAAAATGAAATCTTCATTTGAAAAGGGGCAACTAGGAGTTCCTCTTGTGGCTCAGCAGGTTAAGAACCTGACATAGTGTCCATGAGGATGCGGATTCAACTCCTGACATTGATCAGTGTGTTAAGGATCTGGCATTGCTGCAAGCTGCAGCCAAGGTAGCAGATGAGGTTCAGATCTGCCATTGCTGTGGGTGTGGCATAGGCTGGCAGCTGCAGCTCCAATTCAACCCCTAGCCCAGGAACTTCCATATGCCACAGGTGTGGCCCTAAAAAGAAAATAAATAAATAAATAAGAATGGCAAAGGAAAGAAAAAGATATGAAAAATGTTTTTAAATAAATAAATAAGTAAAAATAAAGAGAGGCAACTAAATGCTTGATTAGGATCCCAAGTATGTGAAAATTATAGAGCCTAGCCCTTTGAAGGAAAAACACTGAGTAGGTCAGGCAAAAGGCTGAGCAGAGATTAGAAAAGCAGAACTGCACCCTCAAACACACAAAGAGATAATAGAGAAACTTTTCTGAAAACTCCATCTTCTTTTCCCTGTTGTGGTCATCACTGAAGCAACATGAGCCACAATGAAATACAATCCCTTTGTTTCTTGTGACCAGAGTGAGAACCATAAAAATCATTTCAACTCACCTTCCCACATTTGCACAAAGATTGTCTTTCCCTCTTTTCCTGAGAGCTGAGAGAGAAGTACAATGTCTAGACCATGTCCATCTGAATGGATGATGAATCTTGAGCTGTATGAGGAGACTACCAATATCAGCAGACTGGCAAAGTAGTTCAAGTTTTCAGGAAGAAATGTATCATCTACCCTAGACATATGCAACCAGAGAAGCCAATGGCACAACTGTCCATGTGGGCATTCGGCCCAGCAAGATGGTTATAACCAGGCTGAAAGTGGACACTGGTGGCAAAAAAGACCTTTGGATATAAAGCCAGATCTTTCAAAGTAGGAAGGGAAAAGGGCCAAAAAGGAAGAAGCTTGAGAAGATGTGGGAATGATGAAATTTTATATACAGCTTTCTTTAAAACCTGATACAATGGGAAAAAAAAAAAAGCCTCCCTAACCCTATCAGCTGCCCCATACTCCCACTGTGCAAAATGATGATAAATTATTTCAGGTTCTTGCTTATTGATTTGCCATCAACCTATACCAGAAGACTCAGATAATCAAAGACTTCCAAGAATAAAATAATGACTTCTTTATGAAAGAGTGCTCTTATTTTGGTCAATTATAAAACAGTAGAGGGGTCCTTCATTTGCCCTTCTGTTGGCCATGTGAAGAAACATGGGCTTGGCTCTGCCTCTGTTCTTCTCCAAGTCTTCTTTGAAAGATTTGCTGTGTTCAAAAACCCCTTATGTTTGTAAAATAATCCAGAAAAATACTAAAAAAAGGGGGTAAAAGTCCTAGCATACCCCAGGTACAAGGAAATAATCTTGGGAAGCATTTGCAAGTAGGTACCTGAAACTTCAAAACCATATCAATAAAAGAAAATGTTACATGAATAACTTTTGAGTATTGAAACTTAAAGTATGTTAGAAAATCAGAAGGCCTATAAAATGAGACAACGTGTTTTCTAACATGCCCTAAGGTCTCTACATAAACAGATTCTAAGGGATATTTATGTAAGTAATTCACACTTGGAGCCAAAAGAAGCCCCCTGTTGATGAGAGTATTCCAATTGCCAGCATCTCTCACCACACACAGAAAAGTGACTTAAGTTGTCAATTCTTTGTGTTATTTGATCTGAAGTTTTGCTGCTGGTTTTATTTCAGAAGTAATGTCTCAGAGAAAACTAAAATTTATATAAATCTTCTTTAGGATTTCAGAAGCATTTCATGTCTTGGCTTTTTAAGATAATTTTGTAGAAAAGAGATAAAATATTGAGATTCAACCAAAGCAGAAAACAAAGCATTAAAGTTGAATTTACTAGACCAAATCAGGATTTCAGTACCAACAGGTACAAATCTACACATTCACAACCTTTGGTTCCTCCTTTGCACATCTTTTATATTCATTGACACAGGCTCAATATGATTTTGTATATTTTTTTCTCACAGAAATGGACAACTTGTGATGTACCTCAAATTAGAAGATTCTTCAACACATCAAATTTCTTGTTATTATGGCTAGCTCAGTACTAACACTTGGGTGACTGCTTTCCAACTCTGGGAAGCACTTTAAGAAGACTTAAAGTTGTGTATATCTAATCTAAGGTTGAACACTGTATACAGAAAAAAAAATGGCAGGAATTTAGCAACCAGAAGTCTGTGTCTCCTGGTAAAAGAAGGTAGACAACTCCTCTAAAAGATAGCAAGATATTATTCAAAATCAAACATTTGCTTCTCCATTTACCAGTGAAAATTGTATTCTCTTGTCAAATACAATATGTGTTATTACTAAAAATTATATGCTCATCACTAAATGCCCAAGTTCACCTACATATTTGACCTAACATATCAAACAAAGAAAACAGGCTTGGCCACAAAGTCAGTGAAAGTCAAATAAAAGGCCAAACTAAACAGGTGAGACACCATGCCCCGAAGATCAACAGAGGAGATCATTGTTAGGTGAGGAGAGTTTAGCAAGGAGGATTTGCTGTGCCCATCACAAACAAAGCAACTCATTTAAGCTACTTAAAAACAAATCCTATTGGAGGGCCAATGGCCAGTTAGATGCATACAACTGGAGTTTTTCTTTACCACATCATATTAAAGTGAACCCTACATGGATATCCTAGAGGTATCTTTGAAATTTTTTGGTAATAATAATAGTGGTAACAAATATGTAGCTTTATATTAGTTAATATTTTTCAATATAGAGTGTTATTTAAATGTAAAATGTGTGACAATTATGATGGCTGAGATTCAGATAATAATGAATTATTTGTTTTAAAACAATCCTTATTCCAGTATATCCCTCCTAAAGGACTCTACAGCTTTTGAACCCTGGGCATTACCTGGTCTGGTCTACACTATCAAAGAGTCCACGATATTTCCCTATTTGTCATAATATGCCCATATTTCCTCAGGTTTGTCAGAAGAAACTTCCATCCACTAAACTGAAAAGCACAATTTCTTCTCCTCCACAGCATCCATCAGGATTCTTCCTGCTAGGTATTGTGATCATATACCTGGAAAACTCAAGAGACTCACCAAAAAACTATTCAGCAAAGTAGTGGGAGCACAAAATTAATATACAAAAGACAGAAAATGGCATGGATATATAATGGAATCAAGTAGTCATTTTAAAAAGAAAAGAAGGGAATTCCTGTCCTGGCTCAGTGGTTAACGAATCCGACTAGGAACCACGAGGTTGTGGGTCCAATCCTTGGCCTCACTCAGTGGATTAGGGATCCAGTGTTGCTGTGAGCTGTAGTGTAGGTTGCAGACATGGCTCAGATCCCGTGTTGCTGTGGCTTTGGCCAGTGGCCACAGCTCCAATTGGACCCCTAGCTGGGAACCTCCATGTGCCGCGGGTGCGGCCATAGAAAAGACAAAAAAAAAAAAAAGACAAATAAAAAAGGAAAAGAAGATAAAGGTACAGTAATAAACTTATTGAGAAATATTAAAAATTATTGGAGCACATATAAGAAATTTTTTACAAGGGGAGATGTACCAGTTGGTAAAACAAAAAAGGTGTCAATTCTTCTGAGTTAATGTATCGTTTCAACATAAGCCCAATAAGAAAAATGTTGACAGTGGGATTTTTGAAACAGGGCAAACTGATCATAAACTTTATTTGAAAAAACAATTAATCAAAAAATAGGCAGGAAACTGAGGGGGAGAAAAGGGAAGTGAGGGCAAATTAGCCCTATCAGCTATTAAAACATGGAAACTTGAACACTTAAACAATGTGGTACTGGGTAATCATTAGACAAGATGACCAAAGAATAATATACAAAGTCTGGAAATAATTCCAGATGCATACTGCAATTTACTATATGAAAAACACAGCATTTCAATCATTGGGGAGGAGATTATCACTTCAGTAAGTGGTGGTAGACTACATGGAGGGGGAAAGATGTTGGATTTGTACCACACTCCTTGCTCTAGTAAAACCAGGGTAAATTTCAAATAAATCAAAGATGTATATACAAAATGAGAGCATGTAAGTATTAGAAGAAGTTATAGGAAGTTCCTTTTTAGTATTTCAGTGAAAAATTTATGAGTCAAAATCTAGAATCCATAGAAGAAGATAATAAATTTAACAACATTTAAAACTATAAGCAAAGTCAAAAGGTAAATGACCAACTGAGAAAATCCTATCTTAGATAAATACTATGTGAAGAACTACTAGAAACCGATAAAAGACCGAATATCTAATAGAAAAATATGCCTATCTATATGCCTATATATTCAAGTTGTAGGAGGAAAATCCAATGGCTCATAAATATAAGTAGATGATCAAGTCTGCTCGTAAGAATAGAAATACATCTTAAATCTACACTGAAATGGGAGTTCCTGTCATGGCTCAGTGGAAACAAACCTACCTAGTATCTATGAGGATGCGGGTTCAATCCCTGGCCTAGCTCAGTGGCTTAAAGATCCAGCGTTGCCATGATCTGTGGTATGCAGCTCTTCCTGGTGTTGCTGTGGCTGTGGCATAGGTCAGCGGCTGCAGCTCCAATTCGACCCCTAGCCTGAGTTGAAAAAAACTACACTGATACCACTTTTTAGACTGGCAATGGTTTAAGAGCTTGATAACAAATTTTATTGCTTATAGGAAAACTGACCCTCTCATACACTGAAATTAGTACAATTCTGATGGAAGAAAAATTTTCAAGGTTTATCAAAACTGCATATACCCATTGACTCACAATTGCATTTCATGCACACATGAAATGACAATAAGTGTAACTTTATCCAGACTTGCATTTCTTCTTTTTTTTTTGTCTTTTTGCCTTTTTGCTTTTTCTAGGCCACACCCTTGGCACATGAAGGTTCTCAGGCTAGAGGTCTGATCGGAGTTGTAGCCACCAGCCTACGCCAGAGCCACAGCTACTAGGGATCCGAGTTGCATCTGTGACCTACACCACAGCTCACGGCAACGCCAGATCCTTAACCCACTCAACCAGGCCAGGGATCAAACCCGAAACCTCATGGTTCCTAGTCGGATTCCTTAACCACTGAGCCACAATGGGAACTCCTCAGGCTTGTATTTCTTGAAATAAAAAACTGGAAACAGTGCACATGCTCACCAATAAGAGACTAGTTGAAAAGTCGTTCAGTCTTTGCAGAGTGAAGTACTACCCAGTGGCTTTAAAAAGTAAGGATCTCTCTAGTATTGGTCATCAGGATGTCAATGTATTGTAAATGCAAAAAAAAAAAAAAAGGTTAAAACAGGGTATGTTGTATGCTACTTTTTGCAAAAAGATGCATAAAGAAATTCTGTGAGAACTTATAAGAAAATAATAACTAATTATGGCATTCTGTTTATGTGTAAGAGAGCTATGTAAATGGTGGACAGGGTGAGAGCAAAATTTTCACTTTATCTCTTTTTACATTTTTTGAAAATTTTGAACTATGTGAAATCTGACATTTTAGGGCACAGGACAGGAAGAGACTGCGTTGTGGGCCCTAGTCACAAGCAACCATTTGCTGCTGAGTGGGAAGTCAATTAAAACTGTCTTCTAGCTAAAATAAACAAGTGGGACCACATTACACTAAAAAGTTTTTGCATAGCAAAAGAAACCATCAACAAAACAAAAAGCAACCTATTGAATAGGAAAAGATATTCAAATGATATGGAACAGTGGAAATGAATCCCAAGGAAGCATGAGGTTGCAGGTTTGATCCCTGGCCTCGCTGAGTGGGTTAAGGATCCGGCTTTTTTTGTAGCTCTGGCTGTGGCGTAGGCCAGCAGCTGAAGCTTCAATTTGACCCCTAGCCTGGGAACCTCCATATACCGTGGGTGCAGCCCTAAAAAAAAAATAAAGTGTTATAGCCTGTAATGGATTGATATCCAAAATACATAAAGAATTCATACAACTCAATGTAAAAAAACCCCACAAAACCCAATTTAAAAAATGGACAGAGGACTTGAATAGACATTTTTCAAAGACAGACAGATGGTCAATAGGTGCATGAAAAGATGCTCAACATCACTAATAATTAGAAAAATACAATAAAAATTACAATGAGCTATCACTTCACACCTATCAGAATGGTTATTATCAAAAAGGCAACAATAAAAATTGTTGGGGAACGTATGGAGTAAAGGGAATCCTGATGCAATGTTGGCGGGACTGTAAGTTAGTGGGGCCTCTGTGGAAAACAGTATTGAAGTAGTTCACAAAGTTTTTAAAAATTGGACTACAATATGATTCAGCAATTCCAGCTCTGAGTATTTATCTGAAGAAAACAAAAACACTAATTCAAAAAACTATGCAATCCTACATTCGTTACAGTATCATTTATAGTAGCCAAGATAGAAAAACAACCTAAGTGTCTACCTACTGATAGATGAATGGATAAAGAAGACGTGGGTGTGTGTGTGTGTGTGTGTGTGTGTGTGTGTATACTATGGGATATTAACAGTAAAAAAGAAAGAAATCATGCCATTTGTGGCAACTTGGATGGACCTAGAGGGTATAATGCTAATGAAGTAAGTCAGACAAAGACAAATAATATATAATTTCACATACATATGGAACCTTAAAAAAAGGCAAAAGAACAAACAAAACAAAACAAAAATGGATTCAAAGATACAGAGAACCAATCAACAGTTGCCAGGGAGAAGGGGGTGAGGGATGGGTGAAATAGGTTAAAGAGTTTAAAAAGTACAAACTTCCAGTTATAAAAGAAATAAATGTGGGGATGTAATATACAGCATAGGGAGTATAGTCAATAATATTGTAATAACTATTGTATCGTGACAGATGGTTATTAGACATCATGATGGTCATTTCTTATAAAAATATGGGAGTTCCCGTCGTGGTGCAGTGGTTAACGAATCCGACTAGGAACCATGAGGTTGCCGGTTCGATCCTTGCCCTTTCTCGGTGGGTCAAGGTTCCGGCGTTGCCGTGAGCTGTGGTGTAGGTCGAAGACGTGGCTCGGATCCTGCGTTGCTGTGGCTCTGGTGTAGGCTGGCAGCTACAGCTCCGATTCAACCCCTAGCCCGGGAACCTCCATATGCCGTGGGAGCGGCCCAAGAAATGGCAAAAAGACAAAAAAAAAAAAATGGAATGATTAAGTTGTACACCTGAAACCAATATGTCAATTATGATTCAGTTAAAAAACAAACCAAAAAATTCCAAATCATAAATAAGTAAAACTATCTTCCTCATTACCAGTGGACTCTTTCTTTATTTTAAAAAATACACCATCAAAACTATACTTTGGAAAATGAACCAAACAGAATACATTTTTTAGCTTATTTTTGTTCCTTTATCTAAAAGAGAATTATGCCTAATTCAGTTGGTCCTCTTTTAATTTTCTTCTCTTTTTAATTTGTTTTAAGCATACCAAAAAACCCCCAACCATTCACTATTTTCCTTGTCTTAATCTGTCCAGGCTGCTATAACAAGCTACCACAGACTGGGTAGCTTATAAACAACAGAAATTTATTTCTCACAGTTCTAGAGGTTGGAAGTCTGAGATCAGGATGCCAGCCTGGTTGGTAGAAGGTCCTCTTTCAGGACACGGACTTCTCATTATTTCTCACGTGGTGGAACAGGCTAGGGAGAGCTTTGGAACCACTTTTATAAGGACACTATTCCCATTCAAGAGGGCTCCACGCTGACTTAAGACCTCCCAAATGGTCCACCTCCTAATATGGTCAACTTTAGGGGTTAAGATTTTAACATGTGAATTTGCAGAGGACACATACATTCAGACCATAGTATTCTTCATAACATATTATATACCTTTTAAATCTTATTTTTAAGCTAAAAATTTCTCCACTTTTGTTGATTTTGTGATTAATCTTGGAAGTTCCTCCATTTTGTCTATAAAATTTTAAAGTTTTCTGAAACAGGTAGATACATTGTTTTAGTATAAATCTATAAAATGAAAAGCACATGGAAGAATTATCTTTCAAACTGAATATATGGACGTTCCTTTGTATTTAAACCTCACCTTATATTTGTCATCTCTGATTTCATACCTTGTTTTCAGACTAATATTTTACCAGCTTTCAAGGTCATTTTTCTCTAGGCTCTAGGATACTAGCAAATCACCTAATTCAGCTCCCTATTAGTCTGACAGTATGCTCTGAATTCTTTTATCCAGCACAGCAATAAAAATACAAAGAAAACTATCCTTGCGGCAGGTTTCCACTAATTATCATTTGGTTCACTGTCATCCTGCAATTGTCTAGAAACACAGCAATGGCTTTCTACTCCTTGTTTTGTAACTTTGTCAAATTCTTCCATTACCTAGAGGTGGTATAAAGCAGACTACTTTAGCTTTTTGAAAGCTGCTCTCTCTTATTGATGAGATGTTGTAGCTGTTAATACTTCCTCATAAATAGATATCCCTAGATCCTAACCTGCCTAGAAACTGATAATCTTTTATCCAGAAGTTTAACTGGAGAATACAATGTAGGGTAACTATGACAACACAAGTGATGAAAGAAAAGCAAACTCCAATAATCTAGAATTCCCTTCAGCTTTTGTTTCAATGGAGAATTTACAGGATGCTTTATGTTGTAACTTGTCTTATATGGTAAAGATAATAGGAAAGAGATATTCCTGGAATTAAAAGAACTGTAATCAGTTTGTTTTTTTCTCCTTTCACTTTTTTTTCTGTCTTGCAGTTTGGTTTAAGGGCTGGATTTAGAATAAAAAGCAGATTGGTCATGGGGGATAATAATCTTTGAGAAAGCAATTTTCATGCAATACAGTGATCAAAAATACTTACTTTTGAAGTTCCCGTGGTGGTGCAGCGGCAATGACTCTGACTAGGAACCAGGAGGTTGGGGTTGGATCGATGGCCTCACTTGGGGGGTCAAGGATCCAGTGTTATGGTGAGCTGTGGTGTAGGTTGCAGATGATGCTCGGATCCAGCTTTGCTGTGGCGTAGGCCAGAGGCCACAGCTCCGATTCGACCCCTAGCCTGGGAATTTCCAAGTGCCATGGGTGTGGCCCTAAAAAGACAAAAAGACGAAAAAAAATTACTTTAAAAATAGTTGTAGAAGTTGGGTGATGGATATCTGAGAGTTGAGCCTAATATTCCTCTACTTTGATATATTTTGAACATTTTCCCTAACAAAAAATTAAAATAAGTAAACATTAAAGTACACTTTCAATCTCTTTTGCTATGGTGCATCTTCTCAGATATCCTCTAAAAGACCCTTGGCATCATTCCCCACATTGGATCTATGTCCAGAGAGAGAGATTAAAGTATAGTTGAGGTAAAATGTGCTATTATTTTACTGTAATAATATGGTGCGAAAAGTAAAGAGATAACAGCAAAGTGATGGTCAGCCCGAATGCTGGAAGCTGGGGACCACTCAGTTGGGTCATTGATGTTGTTTTTATATGTTTTGAGGATCAGACTAAGTCCAGGTGGTAAAGAACAGGAGGAAAGAAGGTGAGGAACAAACTCAGGAAGGACTCATAATGAAAAGCTGAGCTCAGGCAATCTCTGCATATTATCACATATCCAGAATAAAAGAAAGAAGGCTGATCATAGGATTTCTGTGGATTTTATCCCAATGACCCTGGACAAGTTGAACATTCAGAGACCTACAAAGACTTCACTTTTAATCTGAAACTGATCCAGGCAGAAAGGACCCTTCATCTTCAAGGATATGGTTTTCCAAAAATGTTTATATGCCTTCAGCTTGAGAATAGGGGCAGAATGAACTAGAAAGAAAAGGCAGTGGTTTCAAGGGTTTGGACTCATGGAGAGAGCAGCAAGTGAAAGAACTGAGATGGCTTAGGAGAGATGGTTTACTGTTTTCAGGCTGTACTGAGCTAATGAAGCAATATCTTTAGCAGTAACTTCAACTATCTATAGTTTTTCTTTTCCCTGAAATTGCCCTAAAATATAGTAATATCAGTTGTGGAGTTGAACATATTGCATATACTATATTTTGGAAGATATAATGGGAAAGGTATTCTCCAGAAAGGGAAAAGTGTATCAGGCTGCAGAAAGATATTTAGAGGAGAAATCTCTCTCCCCTTGAATCTTTAATTTATTGAGAAGATAAGTTCTTTGCTTGAGATGAGGGGCAGAGAAAACCCAGCTAAAGTTACTCTCTGTTTGGGATTTAAGAATGGCATTTCATCAGCCATTTGGAACTTAATTACAAAAGCATAAATAAACTTCTCGAGCCCCTTATTCTCTTTATAAATAGCACTTTCTCACTTGTGTGCTATTCTTCATTTGCATGAAAAGCAAATTAAGGCTTTCTAGTAGCTATCCACAAAGGCATAGCAGCTTTGTAAGGTCCTGCCTTATTTATTATTCTCATTTGTGATTTCAGAATTTATGTTGGGAATATACTTATTAAATATACTTTGCAAAGATGCAAAGTTAGCTGGCATGCCTATTACTTGTGAAAAAATGATTTAATTCAAAATTGTCTTCACATATCTAATGACCTTTAATGGGGACATGCAAATTAAATCACCTAAATAAAAGAAATAGATGTTATTAATTTACATAAATGCAGCAGAATATTATCTAGTAATTATTATATATTGGAAACAATAAAATCAATAACAAAACCTTTATACTGATAACTGACCGGGTCTTAATCAAAGAACTATTTTCTAGGATAAAGCTTCATAGCATAGATAAAATGACAAGACAAAGATCTTTTCTTTCTGACAGAGAGAAGTTCAACCAATATGTGAATGTTTAGCAAATTACAGGGGGAAAGCCTGAAGTAGATCATTAATATGAAAATAGTCTTTTTTTTTGATAATAGCTCTTAATATTCCTCAGATACCTGAAAAGGAATCATAGATTATAATCAATCATTCTACATTTAAGTAGAAAGAAGGAAAAGAGCAGGCTGCAAAAATAGAGACTTAGTATAATCCTGGGACAACTTCCTTATCATAAAAAGTATGTGGTACTACAATACATGAGTGAGCATTGTGAAATCTCATCAAAAGATATGTTTAAATTGGATGACAAATACACTTGTATCTCGCAGAGAGACTTAAAGGAGGAGGTTTAAAATTCTATCAATTCCGAGAGTCCTGGAATTACCAATAGAATCAAAGATTAATATCATCCTTTAAAAATGTTTACTAAAGAATTCTAAAATCTTGGACACCCATCTAATTTTGATAAGTTGCTAACTGTCAATATTCTAAAGAAAATGTAACTGTGGTAAAGAAGCATGATCATCTAAGAATAAGACACATAAAGTATCAAACTTGACTCTACTATTCACAAACCCTGTCTCCACATCTGAATCTACTCGGATAACATTTGACCTACAACTTCAAGAATTGTTCAGATGATAAGATAATATACATGAAAGCAGCTTAGGAACTATAGAGCTTTGCAGGCTTCTGTTATTAGTATAAACAATAAATATTAGAAACAAACAATTCCTATATCTAAATAGCTTATATATGAATCTGTTAACTCTGAATATGAAACCTTTTATTATTTGCATAAAATTCTGCCAGAGAATTAAAGAAGGGCCTTGAAGTTAACCATTTACTTTTATTTGATCTTTGAGTTTTTTACAAGAGTATACATTCATACAATAAAGTTCACAAAGTGTATTGCTTAAAGAATTTTAATAAATGAATATACCTGTGTAACTACTATCCAAGTCAAGATATAGAACATTACTACCACACTAGAATATTTCCTCATGATTCATTCTAGTTAACTATCCCAAAGATAAATGCTATTCTGACTTAATCACTATAGACTGGTTTTAACTGTTTTGGCAGTTCATATAAATGAAATCATGCAGTATGTACTCTTGGTGTCTGGCTTCTTTGTATCAATCTCATTTCCCTGAAAGTCATAGGTACTGTTGCATGAGGCAATTATTCATTGTTTTTATTGCTGTGTATTATTTCAGTTTAAGAATAAACCAAAACAGAAGCACTTCTGGAATGGCACTCTGAAAACCTCCTCTCCTAAAGAGCAATGAAAAATTGTCAAAATCAGTTTTTTTTCAGATCTCTGGAAATAAACCAAAGATTTTTAGCAATCTGAAGAGCATTTATTCAAGAAAAATGATTGAATTTTGGTAAAAAACAGTGAGCTTTGTACATTTTAACTAGCTCTACTTTGATTGCTCTGTCCCCAGATCCACTATAGGGTTGAAAATAAGCATCCTCACACCACAGTAGCTGTGGAAGCATCCTAGTAGACACTGAAGGGGGAAGAATGGATTTGGAGCTCCCCAAAAGTCTTCAGTCAATTGTCACTATTTAACCTGTCTTGGAAATTTCCAGGAAAAGCCCTATTCAAGAGGCTTGTCTTTGTTTTACCTAATCCATAGTTTACTCAGTGAGGAGAGCATTATCCCCAAGGCACTGTCAAAATCATTCAGCAGCAGCTGGTTAATATCACAACTGTCTAAATTAGAGATACCATTTGAGACAAATAAGTAGCTTTCCAAAAAAATCTTCAAAAGGAAATCTGGAAAATTATGTATCCGTAGTAGGCTTTGAAAAGTTCCAACATATTCTTAGGGATCTAGAAGGCCACCTGAATGTGCAGGGCTCTGTGTATGCCCCAGAAAAACCAGTGAAGGCCCTATTCTTTCACCTTTAGCATAACCCGAGGCCCTGTGCAAACAGGGAGTGAAGGCTTGGGCAGACATAAAATAAAGGCGTACCACCACACAAACACATACAGAGCTTCTTGGAAAAAATCTTGAATACATTGTTTTAAGGCATTTAAGGAAATCATGCTGGGAAAATGACTAAACAAAAAATAACGGCAACAAACAGCAACAACAATAAACCCTAGAGGGAAGGGATTACAAGACTGGCTAAGACAGGAAAGTATGGTTGATGCACAAGGGGGAAAAGCAGTTAAAGAAACTAACTCTGAGGAATTTCAGATGTTAATCTTCCTAAGCAAAGAATTTAAATCAGCTATCATAAATGTTTCAAGAATTAAAGAAAATTATACTAAAGAATTAGACAGATGATTCATCAACTAGAGAATATCAACAAAAAGATAGGAATTATATATATTATATATATTTATATATAATTATACATATACATGTAATACATATATGTCAAACAGAAAATTTAGAATTGAAAAACCCAATAACTGAAGTGAAAATTCCAACAGAGGGACTCAAGAATAGATTGAAGCTGGTAGAAGAAGAATGGGACAACCTCTAGACAGTAGAGACTGTCTAGTCTGAGAAACAGAACTTTTTTTCTTAATGAAGAAAAATGAACAGAGGCTCAGAGAGCTGTAGAAAGAACATCAGCAAAAATACCAACACATGCCTAATGGGAGTTGAAGGAGAAGGAGAAGAAGATGAGGAAGAGTAAGAAGAAGAGGAAGAAGAGGGGGGAGAGGTGCCAGGGGAGGGAGAGGAGGAGGGGAACAGAGAGTGAGAGAAACAATAACCAAACCTTTCCCAAATTTGATGCAAAATATTAATCTATGGATCCAGGAAGCTCAACAAACCCAAGGTATGATAAACATAAAGAGATTCACTCCTTTACACAAACAAATCATAGGCAAACTATCAAAAGACAAAGAATAAAAATATATTTTGGTAACACTTTTATTTCCCTATATGAATTAAAAGATACATGCATAAATTATAAAATGGCATTGATGGAGTTAATATATAAAAATATAATTTAGGAGTTCCCGTCATGGCGCAGTGGTTAGCAAATCTGACAAGGAACCATGAGATTGTGGGTTTGATCCCTGGACTTGCTCAGTGGATTAAGGATCCAGCGTTGCCGTGAGCTGTGGTGTAGGTTGCAGACATGGCTCGGATCCCGCATTGCTATGGCTCTGGAGTAGGCTGGCGGCTACAGCTCTAATTGGACCCCTAGCCTGGGAACCTCCATATGCCACGGGAGTGGTCCAAGAAATGGCAAGAAAGACAAAAATAAATAAATAAATAAAAATATAATTTGTATGACAATAATAGCACAACACTTGGGGTGGGGAAATGAGCTATGGTGGAGTGAAGTTTTTTATAAAAATACATTATTGACATTAAGTTTGTATTAATCTGAAGTAGATTGTTTCAAGTTAAAATGATAATAGTAATCCCCATGACAACCACTAAAAAATAACTCAAAACAATATAATCGAAGAAACAAGGGAATTAAAATAGTACATTGGAAAATCTCTAACACAAAAGAATGTAATGATAGAGGAAAAAAGGCATAAGACATAGAACACAAATAACAAAATGGAAAATGTAAATCTTACTTTACTAGTAATTGCATTCAATGTGAATGAATTTGAATCAAGACAGATATTGACAAAATGCATTTTAAAAAAGTGACCCAACTACATGTTGTGTATTAAAGACATGTTAGATTCAATGAACAAAGCTTGAAAGTAAAAGAATAGTAAAAACATCTCTTTGGTTACTGTAACTAAAGAGGCCTAACACACCACTTAATATAAAATAGATAACTAGGGGTTTCTGCTGTAGCACAGTGGGATCAGCAATATCTCTGCAGTGCCAGGAAGCAGATTTGATCCCTAGCCTGGCACAATGGGTTAAAAGATCTGGTGTTGCAATTGCAGCTCAGATCTGATCCCTGCCCTGGGAACTCTATATGATCCAGGATAGCCAAAACATAAAATAAAATAAAATAAAAATAAATAACTACAAAGACCTACTGTATAGCATAAGGAAATCTATGTGCTATTCTGTTATAACTTATATGGGAAAAGAATCTGAAAAAGAATGCGTGTTTGTGTGTGTATACACACATACATATATATATATATGATTCACTTTGCTGTACACCTGAAATTAACACAATGTTGTAGATCAACTCTACCTCAATAAAATTTAATTTAAAATAAGACACCTAGTAACCTAAAGAGACCTACAGTAACTATACTAGTATCATACAAAATAGATTTTAAGACAAAAGTGATTACTAGATACAAGCAGGGCATTTTACAGCAATAAATAGTTCAATCCATCAGAATGGCATAACATTGTAAATATATATACACCTAGCATATATATATATATAAAACATAATTATATAATAATATATATTCTAATATATATGTAAATATATTATTCACAAATAATATATGTTGTTATACACACATATATGTAAATATATATGTAATATATGCCCTGCTTTGTATCTAGTAACCATTATATGTATTATATATATTGTATCTAGTAATCAATATATGTAATATATATATATATAAAAGCAAAAGCTTATGGAATTGAAGCAAATTCCTCATGGAATTGAAGCTTGTGGAACTGAAGCAAAAGCTTATGGAATTGAAGAAAGAAAAAAAACAAATAGTTTGAGACATTGATATGCTACTTTCGAAAATGGAAAGAACTAAAAGAGAGATCAACAAGAAAATTTTAAAAATGCAAATGATAGTATAAGACAACGAGGCATAAAATACATCTATAGACCACTCCATCCAACAACAGCAGGATTCACATTATTCTCAAGTGTAAATGGAAAAATTCTCTAGGATAGGCTGTATGTTAAGCCGTAAATCAAGCCATAATAAATTTAAAATGACTGAAATCATACAATATATGTTCTTTGGCTACAATATAATAATATAACAAACCAATAACAGAAGGAAATGTGAGAAGCTCACAAATTTGTGAAAATTAAACACACTTCTAAATAACAGGTGGATAAAGAAAATCACAAGGAAAATTAAAATATATTTTGAAATGAATGAAAATGAAAATACAACACACTAAAATTTATGACATGCAGGGAAAGAAGTTCTCAGAGAAAAATTTATAGTTGTAAATGCCTAGATTAAAAAAGAAGAAATATTTCAAATAAATAACTGAAACTTCCACCTTAAGAAATTAGGGGAAAAAAAGAGCAAACTAAATCCAAAGTAAGCAGGAAGGAAAAACAAAGATTAGAGAGGAAATAAATAAACTAGGCAACAGAAAAAAAGAAAAACACAAAACTAAAGATAGAGTCTTTGAAAGTATTAACAAAATTTTCAGTCCTTTAACTAGATTGATCAGAAAAAAAAAGAACTGAGAAGTCTCAAATCACTAAAATTAGAATGAAAAACAGGCCTTAAAGCCAATCTTACAGAAATATGAAAGTTTATAATGAAATATGATGAACACTGTATGCCAACAAATTAGATAACCAAGGTGAACTGAACATAGTACTGGAAAAGACACAAACTACTGAAACTTTTATCTCTGCAGTATCTTTATACATTTAAAACTTTCTCATTAGGTAAGGTACATTCAAATTCAAGTGTATAATCTTGTTGATCCCTTTATCATTATGAAAGATTCAGTTCTTCACTAGTAATATTTTTTGCCCTAGAGTTTGCTTTGTCTGATATAAGTATAGCTGCACCATTTTCTTTTGGTTATTATTTCATGTTACATATATTTTTTAACTATAACCTTATACCTTTAGGAGGCCTTATATTTATGGTGTATCTCTTATAAGCAGCATATGGTTGGTTATTTTTCAGTATACCTTGACCACCTTTTCCATTTAATTGAAGTATAATTCAATTAAGTATAATAATTGATGTATTTGAATTTAAATCTACCTTCTTACTATACGTCTCCTATTACACCATCTTCCTTTAGATTAATCAAGTATTTATTATTTCATTTGCCCCATATATTAGATTGTTAGTGATATATTTATTATTTTATTGGTTACCATAAATAAGAGATTCTAACATTCATCATTTGCTTGTTATAGTTTACCTTAAATTAGTACATGTACATTTCTTCAATAACACTTCTTGGTTATCATATATTTTACTCCTGCATATATTTTAAATCCCATAATGTATTACTACTATTATTTGTATAGGTTTACTAATTTACCCTTCCCTGTGTTCTTAATTGTTTCCTTTAGTTCCATGTTTAAACCTGAAAAAAATTCCTTGGGCGTTCTTTTAGTGTAGATCTATTAATAGCAAATTCTCTCTGCTTTTGTTTGTCTGAAAGTGTATATTTCACGTTCTTTTCCAACATATATTTCTATGAGTGTAGAGTTCTGGGTTGGCAGTCATGTTCTTTCAGAACTTTAAATATAACATTCCATTGTCTTCTAGATTCCATAGTTTCTATTGAAAAGTCATCTTAAGTCTAATTTTGGCTCCTTTGAAAGTAGTTGGTTTTTTTTTTCCCCCTCTAACTACATTCAGCATTTCTTTTTATCATGATTTTTCAGATATTTGATTATGATGCTCTGAGTGTAATTTCCTTGTATATCTCCTGCAGTGTTGTAGAGCTTCTTGAATTTATGACTTGCTTTCTTTCATTGGTTTTGTAAACATAGTTGCCAATCGTATTTGAAATGTTACTTTTGTTCAATTCATGCTTTCCTATCCTTCTGGGACTCCAATTATATGTATATCAGATTTTTTAACTCTCTTCCACATACCTCTTATTCTCCTGTTTTCCACCTCTTTTAATATCTACTTAAATTTGAATATTTTTTACAGCCATCTTGCTCTTAGTTCACTATTCTTCTCTCTGATGTGCCTAATCCATTTTAAACACATCTTTTATTGTTTTAGTTCTTGTAATTTCTGGTTCTAGTATTTATATTTGGTTGTTTTTTACATACTTGGTACTGTTTTAATTGGATGCTGAACACTGTGTGTGAAAAATTTTAAAGATTCTACATGAAGTTATCTTTTCCAAAAAAGATTTAGTATGCCTTAGTCTTATAATGTATGGACTTATCACATTACTCCAATTGATGGTGGACTTGAACTTTTTAGCCTCATCAGTTTTGTTTGTTCTAACTCTTAAAGCATAGCCTTTAATTTCTAAGGAGTAGACTTTTTGGATTCTCTCATGAAATCCTGAGGTATTTACTTGGGCTGTTGCACCTTGATGGTGCCTAAATTTTCATCTCTGTCTTCCAATGAATGTCTCCAAGACTGCCAAAAATCTCTGCTCAGCTTTTTAACCTTCAAGCTCTTCCTTTACACTTAGGTTCTCTTCATTTTATCCTACACAGCTTAGGAGTCAGCACATGTAGTAAAGGAAAATTGCACAGAAGTCTGGGCTTCCTCCTCTGTGGTTTTCTCAACTCCTGGCTCTTAGTCTTTCAAGTCTTAATCACCTTGGTAGACTCAAACTTTAACATCTGTCTCCCTATCCTAGTGAGACTACCATAAGCTCAGGCTGACACTTTCTTCTTAGCCTCTATTACCCATGCCATGAATCTGCAAATACATAAGTGAAAATTTGAGGTGAATATGGAGTTCAATACATTATCATTTTATCTTCTCTGAGATCTCGGTCCCTCCAGTACTGGCTTCTTTAGTTCCTGTCTAATGACTTCGAATGATTGTTGTTTATATTATTTTTAAATAGTTGTTCTTAACAGAAGAGTTAAGTACAAGCTATTCTATCATAGCCAGAAGGGGACGTTGAACCATTTACTTTCATAGTGCAATTTTCCATAATCTCCACTTTCAACATAGTCTCATTTGTGGTTTTAAAACTGCAGAGTTAAAATTGAGTCAGAAAAAGTATATACCTGGGTGGACTTAAAATAAGAAAAATGAATCAGGAAAGCATCTATTCAAATATTAAATAAAATTTATGCAACTGCTGTTTTTCTGTGAATAGCCAAAAATCACAAAGGGAAATGGATTCCTGAATTATGTAGGTGTCTAATACTGCAGATTCACCATTCTGAGTATCTCAGGTCTAATGTCAGCACTGAAAAACAAAATCAAAACATCTTTTTGGTTTTTCAAGTACAAAATTTTGTGCCTTTTAATGACATATATTTGACTATTTTTGAATTTATAATATACATTTCCTCCTTACAAAAACGTGAAATTGACAGTTTGGTGGGTAATTTTTTTTTTAAGTAAGAGAAGTAGGTCTTTCTAGTATGTAGCAAAGGTCTTCTGGATGGGACATGCTCCATTTAGAGCTCTGTTTCCTGCTTGGAGGGACAATTAATATGCTTACTACTTGAGAAATAACATGGCTCATTGGACCAAGCTTTGAGTCAGTAGTTTGGAGTTATAATCCTACTTCTGCTACTGATTCAGTTTGTGCCCTTGGGCAAGCCATTTAACCTTTATATTTGTTTACCTGAAAAATGGGATAAAATTATCACATATTTGCAGAGTAGCTAGTAATAACAGATTTTGAATATAAAAAAATGCATACAATATATTTTGACCAGTTAAAATTACTGCAAACATTTTTACAGTTCTGTTTCCCCTAAAGTCTCAGTATTGCTTTGATTAAAATTCTTCTGATCTAAGTTAAAATGAAGCACAATAAAGTGCGGTTAAGTGTTTTGCTTAATTTGCATGCTTAAACAGGTGGGAAAATCCAGTGTAGTTTAGCCTGAGAAAGCAAAAATTTTTTTTTAAAATAGGAAAATCCTTCTTTCTCTCACTTTTTTTTAAATTGTAAAAAATATTATATATTATACCCACATATTAGTCTATATTGCCACTTGCAAATATTCACATTTACACACAATAATAATAAATTCATATCTATTATTTTCCTTTTCTTATCTATAATTTTAAGAAATGGAGTTTTAATAATATTTTTAATATTTTATCTCAACACAGATTTTTTTTAATGCTCTCACCATATTATAAAAAGGAGCAAATGTTCAGATCATTCCTTCGCTTGGTACATTTCTTACTTTGCAGAGTCTCTGCTTCTGAAAAAATATGAAGATTGAAATCTTTGTATGTAGAAAAATTTAAAGTACATTGTATTTAGGAAAGGTGCTACTGAAAGGGAGCCTTAAAACAAATGCTTTTAAATATTTAATAAATTATCTTCAATTTATTTCATAAATTTGAATTTAACATAGAGGATAATAAATTTTCTCTCTTTACCATGTGTCTCCTCTTAACTGTTCCTAATATATTTGTAGTTTCTCTGAGACTCAGTTTTTCCCCTTTTCTGTGAAATGGTAATAATATTAAGGATACCTACTTTACAAAATTGTAATGAAAATTAAGAAAGACTGTATTTGAAAACACATTAAAAACCATTTATCTTGTTAGAGATGACGTTAAGGAATGCTGTCTTCTTACAGCCTCCAAGTAACATGCCTGTATTCTTGAAATCTTAACATTTTTACCTACCAGCCTAATCTTTGTCACCATTTAGGTGGTTTCAACATACCTGCAAGTGACCCCTCCCACTCTCTGGATGATTTGGCATCCAATTTTTTCATCTCATTGCCAGTGACCATTTTTTCTATCATTGCAATGGTAAAACCCCCCAATACATATAATTCTCATTCTTAAATTTTCACTCTTATCCTTTTAGCTTATTTTTCTAAATGTCTGCCAGAATTCCTCTGAGTGGTGTCAGCCTTCTAATCCATTGCACTTACCACTTCTTTCTACCCACAACAGCCTCTTCTATACTTTCTTCTTATGCAACTAAAATTCCGTTATTCATTGTTCCAATGACTCCCATTCCACTCCCATAACTTTCTTGTTTTTCTCTTCCTCAAAATATCTTACTTAACAAGTCTAACATCTGAAGAACTTAATCAGCTGCCTTCTCTGTGCCTGCCCATAACTATGTGTTCTGGGAAATAACCACACACAGCTGGGCAGACTAGAGTCATGATAAACATGATATCCAATCTCAATGGGGCTCAAGTCTGGCAAATCTACTCTAATGCTTCTCTCTCCAATCTCCATTAGGACTATGTTATAGCTTTTCATCTTGCCCCTTCCACTTTAAGCTGAAAATCTTGCTTTACATGTCAGGGAATTTAGAGCTCTTTGCTGAGAATATAATCACCCTCCAGTGTCCAGTTCTACAAACTCACCTGCTTCTGCTTGCCTATTCTCCTTCCTACTTGCTTCAGTATGGCTTCTGTTGAAAGAAGGAGAGCAATTCTCTCCATGATGCCACATCCAATGGCATCCTTATCTTTTTACTCTTCAGTTTACCAATGTCTCTGTAAATTTCAATACTGTTCATATTTCCCCTTTTACAGAACACTTTCATGTATGATCCCATCTCTCCTCTCTCTCTCTTTCTCGTGCATGGTTTTTACGTCATTTCTCTGGCTTTTTCATTACTTTTTCATCCCCTACCCTGGCTTTTAATCCTGTGCTTGCTAAATTTACTTTCTAAGTCCACTCTCTATTTAGATGTTGTCATTTATTTCCATGGCTTTAAATACTGTTTGTGTGCTGACAATTCACAATACATACCTGTGGGATTGCATGTTGACCCAAACTTTAGTCACCTACATCCATTTTCTTACTTTATATCTCCATTTGGATGTCTTATAGGCGTCTCAGACTTAACATTTTCAAAATTGAATTCTTTCACTATTCATCTCTCTACTTCTTTCTCTATAATATATCTCTCCACTTAATTCTTGCCTAACTCAACAAATGAAACTACCTCTGCTCAAGAAAAAAAGTAGGAGTCACCCAATTCATCAGCAAATCCTGTAGATTCTGCTTCCAAAATATATCTTGAATCTGTCTACTTCTTTCCATAATAGTTAAAAGTACCATAATCTCTCGCCTGATTTTCTACAACACCCTTCTAACTAGTTTTCTGTTTTCTTTGTTAATCTTTTTCAACTGTTCTCCATCTAAGAGCAAGAGTAATCTTTCAAAACATAAACCATACCATGTAACTCCCTTACTTAAAATTCTTCAATGGTGTGATGCTACACTTTGAATAAAGTCCAAGAACTTAATTTTGGCCTATAAGATCTTGGATAGTCTGGAATCAATATCCTTCTCTCTGTATTCACACCACTCTTTTCGCTGCCACAAGACACTCATTTCAATTTCTTGAACATATCATTGGTTTTGTACACACTGTTCCTTCTTAATTATCCACTCTCATAGGAATCTCCTTTTCATCTTTTAGGCTTCAGTTTAAATGCCACTTCATTAGCAAGTCCTTCCTGAGTCATTCCCTTCCTATCCAATACTACCACTCTTATTTTTTATCTCAATATCTTGTCAGTTTCTATAAATAATCCTTCCAATTCGACAATTACTTATTTACTTGCTAATTTTCTATCTTCCTATAAACTAAATGGAGGTATAGGCTATATCCATTTCATTTATCACTATACAATCATCACCTAGCAAAAATCTTATAACTAATAATTATCTGTCAAATAAATGGATACCACAGATAAAGATGGACAATGTAATGAAAATGGCTGATTTCTATGCAGTCTTGCATTACAGAAAATTTTAGGACCATACCATCAAAGCTTTATTCAAGATTTTAAGCATTTGTCAAAATGGATGAAGGGCACTGTTTTTGAGAGTCTTGGATATATAGCTTATTCTCTATTCCAATGCCTCTCAAATTGTATATGGCAAATTTCTAGTCTATGATACTTTTTAAAAATACAATAAAATTGAATTACTAAAAACACGAAATAAAAATAAAAACAAAATATAAAGCCATATATATATATATTTTCTTACCTTCAACAAAGTAAAATTATTCAGCCAAATTTGTACAAAACTTAAATAGTTGTTATTGGAGTTCCTGTCATGGCTCAGTGGTTAACAAATCTGACTAGGAACCATGACGTTGCAGGTTTGATCCCTGGCCTTGCTCAGTGGGTTAAGGATCTGGCCTTGCCATGAGCTGTGGTGTAGGTCGCACATGCGGCTCGGATCCCACGTTGCTGTGGCTCTGGTGTAGGCTGGTGGCTACAGCTCTGATCAGACCCCTAGGCTGAGAACCTCCATATGCCGTGGGAGCAGCCCAAGAAATAGCAGAAAGCCAAAAAACAAACAAACAAAAAAACAGTTGTTATCACTATCTATACTAATCTCATTGAGTATCAGTAACAAGCAGTTTGAGATTAACACTGGTTTGAGAATTGGGTTTTGAATAGTTTTGGTTTACTCCAGCTTGAATGACTTAAGTCATTGCATTAGCTTGGGTAGGGTATTTCAAGACTTCAGCTATTCTTTGTTATGGAAAGAATAGTTGAAAGCCATTAGAAATAAAATATTTAGAAAACTGAGCAATAAAATAGTTGTAGAATTCATAAAAGAGTTATAAAATTTAGAAAATAAAATAGAAAACTATTAGAAATAAGACAGAAAACTAAGTCCCTTCCCTGTGGTCATGAATATAAATTTAAGGGTGGGAAAAAACCTTCCCCGAATTAAACCTATTTTTTTCTACTTCCCACACATTTACTGAAATTTTGAAAAAGGTGATAGTGGGACAAAAAGTTAAATGTTACCCTTGGGATGTAACACAGAAACCAACTGGTTGTTGAGATTTTATTACTAGCTGAGATGTAGCCTTTTTATCAAAGTGCTGTATATATTATTTCCATCATAGTTAGTTTCTCAACTCTTTTAACTCACTTTCCCAAGCTAAAGTATTCTGCCTTAATGTTTTGTCCCTTAGCCATTCCCATATCCTTATTCTTCTCAGTGTGTGTGTGTTTGTGTGTGTATTTTCCCTATTGACACAGTGCAATGCTATGGTTAGGTAGAAAATGTAAGAGTAACAGTGGCAAAAGCTTGGATAATGGGAGCTTTCTTCCTACCTTGAGCATTTAGGGTGAGAATGATATTCATGAAAGATATGCCATGAAAGAAAGGCAGAGATTATTAGCTGCCTTCTTTTAACTTACCAAATTACTAAGTTTGTTCCCCTTGTATTATAACTTACAGCTTAGGTATATAAGAAGTTCATTTCTTGTGCCATTTCAGGAATGTCCATGTTATCTGAGCACAGGGGTATTTTTTCTTTCTTCCTTCCTTTCTCTCTTTTTCTTTCTTTCCTTCCTTCCTTCTTTTTTTCTGTAGCTAAACGCAGCAGAAATACTTAAAAATTCTTCATCTATGGGGAATTCACGTGTCTCACACTTCAAAGTGATGTGGTCATCTTCCTGAAGTTAAAGAGGGATTTGGCATATCTTGCTTATATATGGCAGGTGAATACCTTAAAGTGAATTTCCTCATAATATATGATGTGCTACTCAATCCCAAAGGTAAGTTCAATTCCAGCCCTACCTTGGCATTGAACATTTAATCTATACCTTTTTTTCAGCCATGTGAGTTTCAAGCATAAAAAGAAACCATCCTTTGTTCTAGAAGCAGTCTGTGTTTACCTCTGTTTGCTCATCTGGCCAGCACACACTTGACTCTAGATTAAATTGGCTTCTCAAGATTCTTCCAGCTAGGAACTGGATGTTCAACTGAATTTCTGTCAGGACTCTGAACTTGAAATTATAGCATTTGAGTAACTAAAAGGCCAGGTATCAGGTTTGGGAATTGAGCGATGTTAGCTAAAGCTGTTAAACACATAGTTGTGTCAGACTAGAATTCCTTCCAGGTTTCCTTCTCCTTTCCTCTCCTTCCTTCCTAAACCAGTTGGTACAACTTGCATTATGTTAGAGAGATGTTGGATTCGTAGATAAGAAAAAGTGATTTTAGAAAACAGGAAGCAAAGAGGGGCAAAAGGGTTAGCTTCAGCTACCTCTATCTTCTTTATAAGCTTTGCAATTAAAGTGGGAATTAGTCACACACTCTTATGGCTTATTTCGTTAAAATATTTTTGAATTAAAAAAATGCAGATAGTGAGGGTGAACACAGATTTAGGAACAAAATGGACAATTACTGTTAATGGGTGTAATAACATCTCACATGGAGTTATTTAACTATTAGAGAATCGTCTAGCAAAGACTTTGACTTGTTCTCTTTCTTTTACAGGAGAGTATTTTTCATGTTCTCTTACATTCTTATACTGGAAATTTGGGTGGTAAGATAAGGAATATATTTTCAAGTTTTAGTCCTATTTCTGGTTATTCCAGTTATTCCACTTGCTCTAGTTTCACAATTCAAGAAATATTGAAGCGATGCAGAGATTAGACAACAGTGGGGCCTGATCCAAGGCATAACTAACATTAAATTTCTGAGTGAACTAAATAAAATACACTGTCCATTCTAGAAATGTTAGTGGCAACTCTTAATTCAATCAGAGAATGGAAGGTTTATATTTACTCCTCTGACCAGCTCATAAAGTCCACAGAACTACATCACATTAGATGAGATCATTTAGACACCTTGAAGACCAACTGGGGACTTTTCTTAACTGCTGCACAATATCATTCAAATTCTGAGCACCATGACTTGAGAACTAGAAATCTTGGAGAGACTTTAAAGAGCCACAATGATTACTAATAACCTTGACAAGTTGTAGAAATGGGTAGATAATTACAGGATGAACTTAATTGAAATACAGAGTAATTTAGAGGAAGAGAAAAATGAGACTATAACTACAAGGGAGAAGGCTTGCTTTGCGGGGAAATATGGAACTCAGTAAGCTGCAAGTAAAGTGTGAATTAGCCATATAGTACAGATATTTTATTTGTTTTTATTAATAAAAACAAAAAATCATAGATTATATGTGAGAATAATGTATTTAAGGAGAAGGCAATTATCCCTTGTCATTTATATAAATATTAAGCACCTATCACATCATGCTAGACACTCTGAGTGCTGACATAAAATAGGGAAGAAGACACAAGACCTCCCACCCCCCCACCTTCATGGAGCTCGCTAAAGTGTGGTAAATGACAAAGCTAGTACCTTTAATACTCTCTTCAGTTAGTATTCTGTAACCAACTTTGAGTACAGCACATAACGTGAGCTTCCTGAGAGAGGGAATCCTACTTTACGTTTTGGATCCCATTCCGTGCCTAGCACAGCACCTTGTAAGCAATCAACTTGAATTAAGGAGTAAAAACAAGCCCTAAAATAACGAAAATTTAAAAAGTAAACACTCGAATGACCATCAAATACGTCGATCGAAATGCTCAGGTTTTCTCTTCTGCGTGTAATAATATTTGAGAACCTATTACATGCAGAACAATTCTCAGCACAAGGCTTTGTATGTAAAAGGAATGGTGGGAATGGATTCGTATTGCACATCGTGATGACTGCGGTGGAAATCTTTGACCGGGTGGACAGCCCACCCTCTGCGAGGCCATCCCCACCCCCTTCCTTTTCTTTTTAAGACAAAACGCTTAAAACAGAAGCCACAGGGGCGGGAAGCACGAGACGACTGAGGGTATAGACACTGGCTGAGGCAGCTCGGCAGCGCGGAGGACCGACTACCACACCTCGCTTCCCCGCGCCTGGAATCTCAGAGCGGACGAGGCGTCCCCCCAGAGGAAAGACAGGGCGCCGCAGACGCCCCCACCGAAGAGTCACCCGCCCCACCCCGCCCTGGGGTCCTGTTCCTCTTGAGCTCCCTCTGACCATTCGGGCGTGCGCTCCATAGAGAGGCCAGGGGAGCACGATTTGGAAACCAGGCACTCCAGATCGGGACGCACCTTCATCCTCCCGCCCACTCGAGCTCCACGGCCCAGCAGGCCGAGCAGGCCGGACGACGAGGCCTCGCGGTATCGAGGCTCCGTCCGCCCCGCCTCCTCACCCTCCTGCGGGCCCCGCCCTCGCTCTCTCATCCCTCCCCCTCTCCCGCCTCGCTTCCCCGACAATCTCCTCGCGCTCCCGGCCCGGCACGCGCGCTGCGCCCGGCCACCGCCGCCACTGCCGCCGCCGCCACCGCTGCGGAGCGTTCCTTCACGGTGCCCGGCTTCCAGCTTCGGGCCGGAACCGGAAGTTTAGGGGGCGGGGCCGGCAGAGGCCAGGGGACCGAAAACGCGGCCGAGCCCGGAGCCTGGAGCCGGAGCCAGAGCCTGGACCAGAACTTGGCCGCCGCCTGCGCCGCCGACGCCCGCCGCTCCTTCCCCGTGCTGCCGCTGCCGCCTCCTCGGGCGCCACCGCTGCGAGCTCAGCCGCCACTGGTCCGCGGACTTTGGGTGTCCGGGTTGAAGGTCGGTCCGGACGTCGGACCCAGCTCGGTTCCCGGACTGTCCGGGCGGCAGCGGACGTCGCCGCCGCCGCCTCCTCGTCGCCTCAGCCTGGCGTTTTGTTCCGAGAGACCCGAGAGGCGAGCGGAGCTGACAGTGATTTTGACAGTGACTTAAACCTGCTTTTGTTGTTGTTGGCTTTTCGTTGTTTGGTTTTGTGTGTTGTGATTGTGTGTGGCGGTTTTTCCCCCGTGGTGCATTTTTTTAAATTGTGCTTTCTTTATTTTTAAATTTTTTCCTTTTTTTTGACCCCGTGAACGTTATTTTATTATTATTATTATTATTTTTTTTTGGTCGGGGCTTCCGAATATGTTTTATGACGGTTGATTTTACACCAGGAGGTTTGTCTCTGAGGAAGACCCAGGGAACTGGATATCTAGCGAGAACTTCCTACGGCTTCCCCGGCGCCTCGGGAAAATGGGAGCTGCTGCAAAGTTGGCGTTTGCCGTCTTTCTTATCTCTTGTTCTTCAGGTAGGTGCATGGAGCGCGGCGCGGCGGGGCTGCTGCCGCTGCCGCCGCTGCTGGCGGCCGCGGTTGTCGGTGGGTCGGCGAGCTCCCGTGGACCTTGAGGAGGTTTCCCCGCACCCCGAGCCCCTCGGCTGCCACCCGCCAGGTCTGACTGTGATCTGGAAACCTCCATGAATTTTTCTGGTTTTGAGTTAGGTTGGCGAACTGATTGGAGTGACTGCTCTGTTGTGGAAGTGAGAAAGTCATGGTTTGTGGCCATAACAGTGGATGACAGCGCTGGTTGGGTTGTAATTAAGCCGCAAATACCACAAGTGACAATTTGTGCAAAGGTTTGAGACTCGAAAGGCGTATTCCAAAATGTCATTTAGTATGACATCCTCTGAGATAAGGGTGGTTTTTTATTTTTTTAACGTCTTTTAATTAGTACTTCAGTGACTATCACGACAGAGATCAAGTCAGTTGCTGCTTAATTTTGACCGTGAGAAACAATGCATTCTACCAGCAGTTTCTTCTGCGTCTCCCCTCACATTTTCTTCAACTTCAATGTCCAGCAGTGTTAAAAATAGTTGTAGTTGTTGTTGGAGTATTAACAATAACCCAGTGCAGAAGAGGTATGCTGCTGTGTGTTGGGAATGTGCTGGCTTTCAACCACCATTTATGTGCTCTTTTCTGGCATAGATTTTGCTTACCTACGAATACTTATTTTAAACGCGTTGTATTGAAGCATTGTTTTCGGTTTAGAACAGACCATTTGAAATTGTGCATACTGTCACATACACTATAGTCATAAAATTCGTTTTGGCCCAAGGTTGGAAGAATAATCTGGCCCCTTTATATTTGAAATTTTGATTTTGTGAGAACATTCTGTGGTTGCAACCAGTGGTTGGAAAACTATGTAGTCTTTTGTATTTGAAATTCTGTAAATGAATACAGTATCTAGCTCAAAAGGTGTGCAAATGTGCATAAGAGGAGAGTTCGCTTGATAGATGGAGTAATTTTAAAGTGGCAATGGATCTATTTTTTACAAAATTCAATATTCAGTTACCAGGTTGTGAGATAGAATTATAGGGGGACAACGAATTGACAGGTTTCATGGCCATGTCTTTATCTCCTTTGCCACAGGGAAATAAGAGGGTGGTAGTCTTTTCTTTGTGTACCTCTGTGGTGTGTGTGTTTGTGTGTATGTCCATGTCCATCCGTCCTCCCTGCCCCCTCTTAATAGAATCTTTTGTGATGTATAGAATTTTGCTGAATGGTACATTTCCTTGTGGTTAATAAATGGATAAAGTCTGGTCTTATGTCTATAGTGGTATTGATCAGTTCCGGGTGGGCTGAATGTGTTGTGAAATGGCGATCATTGCCAGAGATTAACCAAAAGAATCATGTCTGTTTAAATGGAAGAAGGAACATGCTTAAGGCAGGCTGACAGTTCTTTTTGTGTGTGGTTTGGGAAGGAAGATAAACAATGGTGTTTCTGAAATGAATGAATACTAGATAACATTAAACCTCTTGCTTTTGTGACATAACTTAACCATGTAGTTTTTATTATTCCTGTAGTACTCTTCCTCCTCTGCTCCTATATGTTCTGGTTGGTGAACTCCTCTTGTTCAGATCCCTTTTTCTGATCTCCTGCCCTTGAGGAGGAGGGGCATCATGGCCACTGACCAAAGACTTGTGGACATTATTTTCTCCCAGACCCTCCTGAGTCACACTAATTGGTGAAGCAGGCTATTCTTGAGCATTCTCCAGGTATTACCTCTGGAAAAGCAGCCTGTCAACTACAGATCTTACAGCTTCTTCTGCTTGGCTTGGGAGTAAAAAGAATGGAGCACTTAGTTTCTTGTAGGGTTTTTTTCACTGGGCCAGGAGGTTAATAGCTAAAATTTTAAAGTAATTTTGTTGCTATAGAGCACATAGATATTGCACTTACATTACTAATTAAGTATTGTTGCATAGTTTTTTAAATAAGCAATCTTAGTTGAACTAAAATATAATTCTGTTGAAGATACTGAAATCTTAAAGACTTTAATTCATATTTATGCATGAAGATTTTTAGTACTTAAAATGTCTGATTTTTTAAAAGGGCTTTTGTTATGCATCAAGTGCACTCTAAAAAAGGATTGTTATTTTTCCTTTCCTAATTGATTTTTTTCTATGTAATCTGTAATCTAGCCTGGTGAAGCATGAGGATGGCTACTTTTATGAGATTTAAAATTTTTCTCAAGTTTTTTTTGTTTATCAATATTTGATTTTTAAAAAATCAAGTGAAGAACAGTAGTAAAGAACACTTTTATTTCAGGTGTTTAGGATTTTTTTTTGCTTTTTTTTAGTATTTTATGTTGATTTTTCATTTTCCATCCCATGGTATGTATACTGGAGATTGGTTATGCAGACTATTTGTGTAGGATATAACCAAGTGTATGATTCTTTCCTCTCATTCTAGAGGAAACATTCTCGAGTTTTGCCCTCATCCTGAAATACCTTCAGATTCCCTTTGATTTCAGTTTTTTTCACTCCTCTTATCCTTCCTCAGATTCTGTTTCAAAACACAAATCTGCTTCTTACTTGTTTTGTGTTTAAAGCATTGTGGTTAATTTGAATCGTTCTCCAAATTTATTAAAATGTGAGGATGAGTTTAATACTTGCTCTAATACTTAGGGTTATCTTACCTAGAGTGATGCAGCTATTGTAGTATTTGAATTGCATTGAACAAGTTGAGAATTCCTTTGGATTTTGTGGGAACTGGAACAGTCTGGTCCACATATTTGATGAAGTAGGAAATGTAAATAAAGTAATTTTGTGCATTTTCTTTAGTTCAGCTAGTTAAAACTGTGTGTATGTGCGCACATGGATGTGCTCATTTCTGTGAGAAAGTGTATATGTGTTTGGAGGGGGAGTTGGCAGTACAGTGAGTCTTCTGGAGTTTGGCTAACAAGTGATAGATATTAAATCCTTTTTTTTCTAAAAGGCAGAATCTCTTAAATGTAATCTGTGGTCAAGTTCAATATATTGGAAGATTAAGACCAGAAGAAAACAACACTCCCCTCTCCAATTCATTTTGAATTTTTTTTTTCTATTTATGATAGGCCAGTAGTTCTCAAGCATATGTGACTTTTGCTCCCCACCCCAGCCCCCACCTCCCACCTCTACCCCAGGGGACATTTGGACACATATTTGGGTTGTAACAACTATGAGGGAGGAGGGAGGTTTGCTACTGGCATCTAGTGGGTAGAGGATGGGGATGCTGCTAACCGTCCTGTAATGCACTGGAGAGCCTTCCACAACAAAGAATTATCTGGCTCAAAATGTCAATGGTGTTGAAGTTGAGAAGCCCTATAGTTAATTCTTAATTTTAAAAATTATTAGTATATTAGCAAAAGGGCTCTGCTGTCCCTCCCGCAGTTAGTCATCTAAATTTTATGAATGCATGGTATTAATGATCTCCAAGTGACCTTGTATTGAGAGTTTTCATCTTTTCATTATCTTTTAAGATTAGAATGACGAGAAAAATAAACTACATATACATGTTATTTCATCCTGTTATACTGTAAGAAAAATATTTTGCTGTTAATGGATAAACTTTCTCCAAACACTTGTTATGATGAAATGCTCATGAAGACTGTGTATTCATTGATATGATGAATGATAGGTCAGGGTATCAAGTTTAATTATATTTGTTTTTGCTTTTCATCCAGTAGTTTCTTTTCTGTAATAATCATCTTTAATTCTATTTCCTTTTATCCTTATTGAAATCACTGTGTGATGTGGTGGCAGGGGTGTGTGTGTGTGGGTGAGAGAGAGAGAGAGATTAATATGGTGCCTGGAAGTTTTGTACATTTCATATAGCGAAATATTTTTATTATAACGTGTTCTATAAATGGTTTCAAGGTGTAAATTCAGGGATTTTTGTTGTTGATTTTTTTTAGATTATTTCCTTTATCTAGCAAACTTTAATTTCAAGAAACTTATAAAATGATTTCTTAATTACATAATTTTCTTGAGAATCATTATCTGGGTTTTGGTTACCATTAGACCCATTTGGGATATACTACTAAGTAATATTCTATGATCTGTTGCGGACCCTTGTTCTTTTTGAGGTTAAAATTTCACCGTAATTAATACTTGATTACCTTATTTTGAACCCTGGTGTTAAGGAAGCTAACCCAGCCAGCCAGCGTAAGAATTACAGTGAAATTTTTAAAATAGGTAGCACTACACTACAGGGAGGAAAAATTTTGAAGTTCCTCCCACAAAAAATATGCAAATAAATCTCATACTCATACTGTCTTTGTAACACACCTCCCAGATATTTATCTCTGGTCCTGACATTTTCACCTTTTGTGTCCAGACTCATTGTTTCAAGAGCAATAAAGCGTAAGTAAACCAAATGAGATTTTAATAATCTTTAAATTGTCCCTTTAGATTCTAAAACTATTTAGTGGCTTTTTCACTTTTGTCATTATTCTTATATCTCATCTTTGGTGTCTCATAAATCTGTGATTTAAATTTGTCTTTTTATCCTCTCTTAGGTTGCCACCGTTATGGTGTCCCTTGGATAGTAAGTTAGGTGAGGTTGGCAATGTTTGATCCCAAGGTCACTAGTACTCCTCCATTTTATTCCATATTCTAAAACTCATCATGACTTCCATTCCCCCTCATTATAATTCCCTTTCCACTTTCCCTCCCTCTTTGTCTTCCCAGTCTCTTCTGTACTTCCCTGTAATATAGGCTACTTGCTTGTGGAACCTACCCTTGCTTGGTACCAAAGGTGGCTCAAGAGTGCTAACCCTAGGTTTAAATAAGAACGGATTGAATTTAGAATGTTTGAGAATTGACCAGATAGTCTTTTTTTTTTTTTTTTTTTACTGTTCTTTTCATTTGTTGGTGTCTGGAATACCACACACACACTTGGGCTGGTGTACTCTCTTGGAATCAAAAGTCGTGAACTTCAGATTGCTCTGGTTCATATCCCTTTTTAATATTCTGGTTTTCTTAATTCTTGCTGCTTTCAAAAAGTTTATCTCTTATTATTCATTCTTCATCTCTGTTTAAGCCAAAATTTGACCAGACCAGGGATTATATTTATTTCCACAGCTGGGACCACATTAGACTTCCTCTGTAGTATATTTAATCTTTTAGGTTATAATAGTCATGTCTAGACAGAACATTGATTTCAAATTGACTATTGAACATCAAAGTTCCAGGAATAGTGTATAGAGGAAGGAGAAGAAGTCGCAAAGGAAAGAAAACTGCAGATAGCAATTGACTTTCTGTCGTTCTCCAACTAAATTTCTGTTAGTCATTTTCATGTACCCAACACATCTGATAGTCAGGTTTTGTTTAATAAAGGGAATGTGTTACTGTTTCTGAGGTTCATTTCTTCAACTATTATAATGATGGACATACCGGGCAAAAATGGGAGGTTCTTACGGATACTGGACAAAAAAGTGGTTGTGGTGGTCAGTAGACTTGGGTTCCGATGTCTAACTCATCTGTCATTGCTGGTACCTAAATTATTGCAGTACCTTTCTAGCTATGACTAGCTAGTTCCCTGCTACTAATTCTTTTTCCAGTCCATCCACAGAGCTGCCACATTGACCTCATTAAAAAATAAGTCTGACTATGCCATTCCACTTAAAGCCTTTCACTGACTGTGAGTCACCTTTAGCATAAAATCTAGTCTTAGAATGGCATGCAGGTCCTTTATCATTTGGTTCTTGCCTGTTTTCTTTTACCTTGTGGTATAGTGGCTAAGAGTATAGACACTGGAGTTAGACTTTCTCGCTTTATATCCTCACTTCACAACTTAACCTTGGACAGATCACTTCATCTTTTGTGTTTCAGTTTTCATCTATAAAATGGGGATATTAATAGTGCCTCCCTCAGGTAGAGATTTGAAGATTAAATGTCAAACATCACTAAATGCTAGGTATTCTGCTGTGTCTCCTCCTGAGCATGAGTCCTATATTCCGAGTATACCAACTCAATTTGCAGTTTTCTGAATGTATCATCCTTTATTGTATATCAGCATGGTATCTTTGTACATGTCATTTCTTCCTCCTTTACTTGGCCAACTCCTTGCTGTTAAGACTGAGAAGTATCACATCTTGGTAAACATTATTTCTCTGCCCCCCCAACCCAGATTGAGTTAGTTGATTTTTGTTCATTATAAATGACCTTGTTTCCAGTAATTATTGTAAATGTTTACTTGCTCATATACAGTTTAGATTCTGAGCTCTTTGAAGATGTCTTTTCTTTATCCACAGACCCACTCCAAGAACCTAACACACAATATATATATGCTCAGCAAATGCTTATTGAATGAATGAAGTAGAAAATTTTCATTATGGGCCTGGGTTTTTCTTTTGTATATTAAAGCAATACACTTGGATTGGATGATCTCTAACTTTTTTCCTACTCTAAAAGCTTTATAATTCTCTAGTTTTAAGGGTAGAGTTTAATAGTGACATTTTATTAAGAAAAAGTGATTTTGCTGGTTATTTTGGGGTATCCTTAAGTTCTGTCCTTTTTTTTTAATGCTCTGTCTCTGATCCTTAGATTGAGTCTTTTAATATAATTTGAATCATATAGATTTAGAAGACATCTTGGAGCACTTCAAGTTCAGTGGCTTTCAGGTTTTTGTGAGTGTAACCCACAATAAGAAATACACATTACATCATGACTCAGTTCCCATATACATAAATATGTATATGTATCAGGAATAGAAATTTAATAAATTAGTAACTCATTGTGTACAGGACACTTTATTTTCTGTTGTGTTAACACATTTTTTATTAGGTCCCGTTAATTAGCTCAGTGACCCACTAATGGGTTCTAAACTAAAAAATACTGATCTAACTAATAATCTCTTACTCTCTCCACCCAATCTCTGTTCTTCTGAATAGAGAAGGAAGTTGAATAAATATGTGCAATGAAAAATATTTGCACTGAAAACTATAATCATTATTTAATCTGTAAAGGAGAACATATACCTAGGTACAGAATATAGAGAAAACTGGTTCCAAGGAAAAACATGGACCTGCCCTGTATGAGCTTGTCTCTCTCTTTGACTAGCTGGATGAATTATGCACACACAAAAGGTGCTAAAACAAAATTAGAGTAATTTTGAAGATCAAATTTTTTCATTTAGGAAAGGCTCAATGGAGGAAATAGGTCCTAATAACAGGGAAAAAATGTATTTTCAGGAGGTTGAGAAGTATATTCATCTTAATATGAGAGAGAAAGCAGAAAATAGGATCGGGAACACAGAGAGCACTTGTGAGTAAACTTGACCATGGTAGAAGGCAAGTTGAGCTGGAGGACTTTTTACTAAGTCTGAGGAAGAAACTCTGTGATAAAAAGATGTATGTAATTGCTTGAAGTCAACATTCTCAGTTGAGGGAGTTAAATCCAGATGAAAAGCAATTAAAACCAATAGGAGATAAGAGTGGATGATAGTGATCTTGATGGATGTCACAAATACATATAGTATATGGAATATAGAAAAGAAAAATAGCTTAGAGATTAAGATAGAATGGTGGTACTACTAAATAAAATTTGTAAAGAAATAAAAAGCCAGAAGAAAATAGGAAGCACTTTCACAACTGAAGAAATTCTGCAGAGAGAGATGGATTTAGAATATAAGCATGAATGAAAATATAAACATAGATTTGGAAAAAATAAGACTAGATAAAAAACATGAGAGCATATATATATTCACTACATGGTGGATATATGTCTCCATAGTGAGGTTCAGTTAATCCTAAGCACTAGTAGCTTGGTGTGTTGTTTGTATTTAAATAATGGTCATAGTCCAGTAATTGCAGTAATTGCCCATACTGGTCATTCAGATTATATTCTTTGAAGTGTATGTGAGGCAGGTTCCTCACAGTAAATTATACTGTTTTGTAAAAGTAGGTTTATAAACTTTTCTGAAGTTAGTATATGTGATTCTGGCCCGAATCCTAAGCCTTTTTAATACCATTCTTTTGGACTAGATAAAAGTACCTTTTGAGGGGGATGGTAGTAACTAATCATATTGGGAGTAATTTTATTCTCTAATATTGCTGAAGCAAAATGTAAATCAATGAGATAATTATTAGAAGGACTCAAGTAGGGAGGGGTTGCCTTTTAAAATGAATGTCTGTACATATAATAATAAGCCTATCTTATCTAAAGCTTTGAGAAAAGATTACTAATGTTACAGTTTACATTTAATAGAATTGAGAACTCTATTGGGAAAAATCTGTCGATCTTCACATCTTTATGACTATACTTCGTAAATCAAGCTTGTTGCAGGGCATTATTTCAAGAGGAAGGGGCATGGGCAAATTATCAGATCATGGCAAGTTTCTAAAATTGTGAGATTAATTTTTTTTTAATTTGTAAGCCAAAATGTAGTAAATAAAATAATACACCACATAGAACACAGTAGCTTACATACATGTCTGTTTTCATCCTATCTTTAAGTCTTGTTTTAAAACAATTTAAAAATACAGGTTCAGTTCTAGTGTGATCTTAAAAATCTGCTGGTAAATTACTTATAAGTTAATATGAAATAATATTCTGACTAAATGATTCAGCTGAAGAAAATATAAATAATGCTGCCAGGTAGGTGCCAGGAAATACCTAGAACATTGAGATAATCGTGGTTCTTGTACAAGGAGTTCTTTGAGTTCTCTTTGTTCTAATACGTGGTAAAAGGAAACACTGGCATAAATCTTCATTTCTATTTATTTGTTGGAATTTGAAATGTTTCTTATAGACAGTTGCACTTTAAGTGTTTTAAAACTTTTTATGTAAAGTCAAGTCTTGAAAGAGTCTCAAGTCTGTTTTGGGGTACTGGCTACAAGCTTTGAAGATAGGATCGGTAGAGTTTTGAGGTCAGTATTTAGAAAGTGGTAATAACATTTTGGATTATAACTTAAGACTCTCATTTAAATTCTTACTTTTCTACTGATTCTTCTTTGACCATGTCAACCATGAAGACTTTACTTATCACTATTAAAGAGATGAAATAAGTATTCATTCATTTAATAGATACATATTGAACTTCGTGCTAGGCACAGTGCTAAGTGCTTGGGATGTAGCAGTGAACAAGTCAGACATGATAATGTCCTTACAGAGCTTATAGTCATATAGTAAGTAGTCAAGTGAATAAAATAATTACAGGTTGTCGTATGTGCTCTGACAGGGTTCTGAGAGGTTAACTCTTTATTTGCCTCACATCACATATCACAATCTCAAATTACTTAGTTTATTTACCTACCCCTTTATTATCTGTTCTTTCCACTGCTAGAGTATAAGCTCTGTGAGAGGGTGTTTCACTTACTCATCACAGTACTCAAGGCATTGCACGGTTTCTGGCACAGAGCAAAAACTCAGTAAATATTTGACTGACTGCCTGAGGAAATGAATACAAGTGCGGCACTGGAGAGATAGGGACAAGATCGTGTATGGCTTTTGATATAAGCTGGGAAAGAGAATAAAATCCAAAGGGCTGTGGGAAGCAAAAAGTTTTAAGGAGGAGCCTGATCTGGATTATGTTTTAAGATCACTGGCAGCTATCTGGAAAATAGATTGGAGATGTGTAGAGAGAGGAGGTAAGACCAGTTAGGAGGCTGTCTTGTCAACTTAACCTAGAGAGATTCTCTAAGTTACCCTCTAGCTTTGTATTCTAGAATTTGCCTCCACTTAACAGTCTTCCTCTCATTTTCTAAGTCACCCCATTTTTTCCTCTGCTTATTATCAAGAAAAATGGATAGCTTATTGTGCAGGTGAGAACTGAATACAGTGTCTGAAAAAAAAAAAAACCTCAAAAAAGGTAATAAATAGCAGGCCAGAGGTTATTGAATTTTTGTGGCAAATTTAGATTCTGTGCATCTACTAGTTTATATTCTTGCTAAGCATTTCTTTCTGAAATTTATTTCTCTCTGAAACTTTGGCTTTATTCTTTTTTAAATGCCGATTTTTCATATCACCTCTTTATTGTTTTTATATATAATATACTGTATTGTTGATATGGTTGAAGATTCAGAAGTAGAAACTCACCATATTTTGTATCTTCTTAGAAATTTCATATATTTTCTGATTATCGAAGTCTTAAAGGCTAAAAGGATAAATAGTTGATACTGTGGGCCTTAATTTTTATTCAGAGCTGTTGCCTTTAACTGTTAAGTAGTTAGTTGAATATTTTTATGTGGAAGATTTCGAGCCTCTAGTGTTGGTGGAAGGGGGAAGTGATGCTTGGCACAGGGAAATCAACTATATTGGCAGAAGTTCAGCATCATCATCTTTGACTAGGAAAAACAGCATTTATTACACAGAGTTAAGGCCAGAAGAGACATTAAACTCTACTGAATTTAGAAATATAATGGTGCCTGCCTCTTTTCATTTGGTTTCTTTCATTTTGGATATAGGTAAGGCTGTCTTTGGTTAGCTACCTTCTTCTAAAAAGAAATACAGATTTGGAGTTCTCTTGTGGCTCAGCAGGTTAAGGATCTGGTGTTGTCACTTCAGTGGCTTGGGTTTCTGCTGTGGCGCAGGTTCGATCCCTGGCCTGGCAACTTCCATATGCCACAGGTGCAGCCAAAAAAAAGTGTAGCTTCACCTTGTAAGTTATTAAATGTCATTTTATTTATTATTAACTTAAATAGTAAGGTGACTAGAACTGGTTGCAAGGTAGTGGAGTTTCATATGGCAAGATTAGTAAATAGAATTTGTTAATTACTTTTATTTAAGTTAAGAGTTGAAGTTAACTTGTGTAAGTACACTTTAAAGTGATTTGAGGAGAAACAAAGTCAAAGTTAAAACAAAAATGATAAAAAATGAGTAAGGGCAGTTGCAGGATATTAATTATTCAAGATGGGCATAGTAATAGTAAAGCAATTTCATTAGTAGGCATTCAGAAGTAGAATATAATATCTTTCTAAATGACCATCCTTTTATTCTATATAAATATTATATAATAAATCTTTCTGGGTAACCTTTAAAAATATTCTCTTCATTTTTAGTTTTTTATAGATAACTTGTGTGTTGAATTAGGAAATTAATTGCTAATTATATTGTTTGTTAAAATGTAAATAGAGATCACCTGTTTTATGAGAGGGCTGGAAATAATAGAAGCAATTAAATCAGGAGGGTTTAACTGCTGAGAGGGCCTGCCTAACAAACTGTCAGTTACTATTTTCTCCATTAACTTCATCAAAATGATTTTTATGAAGAATAAACTACTCAAGCTGGAGGATGGAGTAAAATTAAAAGATTAAGTTTGAGAAGAATATTGTTAATTTTAATTTTTTCCTTTTGAATTAGTGAAGGTTAGTTTTGATAGTCTATCCACTGATCTTATCTTTCATTACTATAGCCCATTTATCTTTACTCTGTCTATGAATAAAGGATTCATTCTATAAACAGCTGAATGTCAAATCCTAGAGCAATGTCTATTCCTTACAGGGACTTTAAAGATACTGCTTGAGGTGGCCTTTCTCTGACCTCATCTTTTGCCATATTTGCTCTCTTTGTTACCTCTTGAGTTTTTTTCCCACTTGCCTTTCATTAATACTTATGAGGGGGCCAATATCTGACTTATTCACTGTAGTTTTTCCAGCTTCTGACACATAATAGGTGCTTAACAGATATTTGTGCACGAGTATTGAATGCTTTCAAGTGCTTAGGATGAGGTCCACAGACTTTTTTGTAGCGGGCCAGATAGTAAATATTTCAGTCTCTTTTGTAAGTACTTATCTCTGCCAATTGTAACACAAAAGCAGTCATAGACAATATCTAAATGAATCAGTATGACTATGTTCCAATAAAACTTTATTTATAGATACTAGAATTTGAATTTCATATAATTTTCATGTGTCACAAAATATTCTTTTTCAACCACTTAAAATTATAAAACCATTATTCAGTGGCTGTACAAAGTCAAGCTATAGACTGGATTCAACCTGTGGGCAACAGTTTACCAATCTCTGGCATCAGCAGTTGTGTAGGTAGCGTCCTCCCCCAAGTTAGAAATAAATACATTATGTCCAAAAGCTTTGGAACCTAGGAAGCATTTTTTTTTAGGATCATCATCATCTGTGTTGGTTACATTCCCAGACCAATCTATAAGCCTGTTTTACCTTCGGTGTTCTGTAACCCAACAATACGACTATGTCCCCAGGAATAACACTGACTCGAAGGGAAAATAGAGTTAGCATTCCTTCTTGGACCAGAAGAAACAGACTTTTCCTAGCACTATCAGAATTTCCTTCTTCCCTGAGATTCCTATCAGGAAGTACCCCGTACCCTGGGGCTTCAGTAGGGTGGTATGGTGAAAAGACTAAAAAGAGCTTTGTGTATGTTCTTAGGGAGGAGAAAGGTGGTGGGGAGAATGAAAGAAAATAGAAAATATCTGAATCATGCATACTAAGGGTAGTATTGTTTTGTGAAACCTCAGTTATGTGTGTGATGATATGTATATATGTACTAGGTCACAGTAAAAATGTATTTCTTACTGTGATTTGTGATCAGCCCTGTGTTCTAAGGGCTTAAAATACTGATCCTGAGATCTTTTATTCTCTTACTGTATATGAGAGCCAAATGAAAAAATGTAAAGAAGGCCTCTTAAACACTTGTGGCAATGTATTGCTGGTACAGAGTTACCTTATGAGGTAGTTACCTGTTTTACTGATGAGCAGACAGCTAATAAGCTTCACAGTTGAGATTCAGACAGATGCTTACCTTATTTTAGAATATGTGCTTCATCCATTATACTGTGTTTTCCCTGTAGGGAAAAAAGCCATGTATGACTTCCATTGTTTTTAAGAGGACAAAAACCATCCCAATTGGTTACAGCTCACCAGATTTCTTGAGACAAGGCATTGGCTTAAGTATTAGGACAGGGCCAATGGAAGAAAATGGTTAGAAACTCTATGTGAAGATTGACATGTATTAGAGGGGCTCTGCCATTTTGCCTTTATTTTTTTTCTTCTTTCTTCTTTGTATGACTAGCCTTGCTCCTTCATACCTCACCATCATCATGGGCTCTTAACTCATGCTAGAAACAGCAAGCGTTTAGTGAGGAAGAGTTAATAAAATCTTGTCTTTAGCTGAAGGAAGAATGGGGGGGGGAAGCCCAGGTGGCAGTAACAAATGCCCACCTGGCCACTCAGTTGGGTTGGCTGTTCCTAGGTGACAGTGTCTAAGTGGGTATGGGTAAAAAATTAATTGTGTTCCAAGCAGAAGTCTTAGCTTTGGAGACTCATAGCTTTGATATGCTAATTGAAAATAGTTCTTTTTAGTTATTATGGAAAAGCCTTTCTTAAGCAATACTTGATTAGTCTAGATTCAGTTATTCATTTAAGTACTTAAAAATCATAATACATGTTTAAGATGTATCTGTTTTTCTTATGTATTGAGTTAGCAAGTATGGTGAAAACAAATTTATGCTGATTCTGATTTCTAAACTTGATTTGAAATTGTCTTGGGAAGAAGTAGATTGATAGGAAGGCTGTTAACTAGAAAAGTAACAAAACCATAGCAGACAGATACCTTGTTAATTGAGTGGAAAGATGACAGATTCTTGTAAAATTGATTGTCTTTCTCAAGCTGAGTTGAGATTTCTTTTTTTAATTGAAGTGTAGTTGATTTATAGTATTTTATATATGTAATATGCTATTTTTTAAAAAAACACTCTTTTCCATTACAGTTTATCATAGGACATTGAATATAGTTCTTTGTGCTACATACTAGGACCTTTTGTTTTTCTCCTCCAAGCATAATCTGCTAACCCCATCTCCCACTCCATTCCTCCCCCAATACCCTCCTCCTTGGCAACCACAAGTCTGTTCTTCTTGTCTCTGAGTCTCTTTCTGTTTCATAGACAGGTTCATTTGTGTCCTATTTTAGATTCCACAAAACAAGTGATATCTCTTTCTGACTTACTTCACTTAGTGTGATAACCTCTAGTTGCATCCATGTTGCTATGAATGGCATTATTTCTTTTTGTTTTCATGGCTGAGTAGTATTCCATTGTATATATGTACTGCATCTTCTATATTTGTTCATCTGTCTGTGGACATTTAGGTTGTTTCCATGTCTTGGCTATTGCGAATAGTGCTGCTGTGATCATAGGGGTGCATGTATTTTTTTGAATTATAGCTTTGTCTGGATATATGCCAGGAGTGGGATTGCTGGATGATATGGTAACTCTGTTCTTAGTTTTCTGAGGAACCTCCATACTGTTTGCCATGGTGTGGCTGTGGCTGTGGCAAGGCTGAAACTGCAGCTCCAGTTAACCCCTAGCTCCGGAACTTCCATGTGTTGCAGGTGCAGCTGTAAGAGGGAAAAAAAAGGGCCAAAGACTTTAATAGACGCCTCACCAAAGAAGATGTACAGATGGTAAACAAATATATGAAAAGTTGCTCTGTATCATATGTCATCAGGGAAATGCAAATTAAAACAACTATGTACCACTACACATCTATTAAAATGGCCAAATTTGGAGCACAGATACCACCAACTGCTAGCAAGGATGTGGACCAGCAGGAACTCTCATTCATTTCTGATAGGAATGCAAAATGGTAAAACTACTTTGGAAGACAGTTTGGTGGTTTCTTTCTTTTTTAAGAATTTTTTAATTTTTATGGCTGCATCCAGGGCATATAGAAGTTCCTGGGTAGAGATTGACTCCTGAGCCACCACTGCAACCTTTGCTACAGCTGCAACACCATCGGATCCTTAACCCACTGTGCTGGGCCAGGATTGAACCTGCACCACTGCAGTGACCAGAGCTGCTGCAGTTGGATTAACACATTGTACCACAGCAGAAACTCCAGTTTGGTGGTTTCTTAAAAACTAAAAATCCTCTTACTATATGATCTAGCAGTCATGTTTCTTGGTATTTACCCAAAGGAATTGAAAACATGTTCATACAAAAACTTAAGCACTTAAAAAAAAAAAAAAAAAAGAGAGTTCCCATTGTGGTGCAGCGGAAACGAATCAGACTAGGAACCATGAAGTTGTGAGTTTGATCCCTGGCCTTGCTCTGTGGGTTAAGGATCCAGCGTTGCCAAGAGCTGTGGTGTGGGTTGCAGACGTGGCTCGGATCTGGTGTTGCTGTGGTATAGGCTGGCGGCAACAGCTCCGATTTGACCCCTAGGCTGGGAACCTCCATGTGCCACTGTTGCTGCCCTAAAAGGACAAAAGACAAAAACAAACAAACAAACAAACAAAAAAAACCAACGACTTATGCACTGATGTTTACAGCAGCTTTATTACTAATTGCCAAAACTTGGAAGAACCAAGATGTCCTTCAATAGGCTAATGGGTAAATAAACTGTGATACATCCAGACAATGAAATGTATTCAGGACTAGAAGGAAATGAGCTATCAAATCGTGAAAATACATGGAGGAACCTTAAATGCTTATTATCCAGTGCCAATCTGAAAAGGCTACATACTGTGTGGTTCCAACTACATCTAGAAAAGGCAAAACCATGGAGACAGTAAAAGGATCACTGGTTGCCAGGGGTGGAGTGGGGGAGAAGGGATATATAGGCAGAGAACAAAGGATTTTTTTAGGACAGTAAAAATACTCTATGATTTAAAATGATGGAGACATGGACATACATTTGTCCAAACCCGCAGAATATATGAACATCACCAAGAGTGAACCCTAAGAACCCATGGACTTTGGTGATTGTGATGTGTCAGTGTAGGCTGATTCTTGGTAACAAATGTAGCACTCTGGTGAGCAATGTTGATAATGAAGGAGGCTGTGCATTTGTGGGGTCAGGGGTATATGGGAAATTTCTGTACCTTCTTTTCAGTTTTGTTGTGAACCTATAACTTCTCTAAAAATATGTCTAAAAAACTAGTTGCTAATGTTGCTTATTTTTGTATAGTACAGTGTGTCTAGCTTTGAACTGTTTATTGAATATGAATGAGCACAACAGAGTGAATCTAAAACTGAGGGCATTCCATTATATTTAGTGAGAAACTGACCTTTGGCAGATGGCCATGCTGTTTTGTTTAGGATATAATAGTGTTTGTTTCATTTATAATATTTACATTTATTTATATATTTATTGGACTCTGGTTTAATTTTAAAATATCATTTGGTTTTCAGGGAAGAATACAATTGCTTGTCCATATCCATGGGTTTTCCATCTATGGATTCAGCCAATTGGGGCTCAAAAATATTTGGGAAAAAAAATCCAGAAAATTCCAAAAAGCAGAACTTAAATTTGTTGCACACTGGCAACTATTTCCATAGCATTTACATTGCATTAGATACTATAAGTAATCCAGAGATTATTTAAAGTATACAGGAGGATGTAGAGGTCATATGCAGATTCTCTGGCATTTTATGTAAGGGACTTGAGCATCCTCAGATTTTAATGTCCTTGGGAGGAGTGAGGAAGGTGTCCTGGAACCACCTGCTCCCCCCTCCCCCCCACCAAGGGATGACCCTACTATTATTTCCAATTATGTATTTTGGTGGTGGTGTTTTATATAGAAATCTGGGGGGATCTTTTCAGTAAACTATAAAATGGAGTAGTGTGTCATTTGATAGTATATTCCCAAATGAGAGCACCTCAAAAACCATTTTCCAGAATGAGGTAAAGGTGAAAGGGAGTGGGTGTGTTAGGGGAATGCCTATAATTTCCAAAAAGTGCATCTAGTTTTATTTTCTCAATATTTGAATTTCAACATTTCTGGGAAAATACCTTTTACTAATGTTTTATAGTTTCCTAAGTGATTTCATTTGTGTTCCTATTTGATACTAGGTAAACCTATTTGAGATAGGTTTCATGGATTTTTTTTATTCGTTTGTTTTAACTCAGAAGATAATAGAATTAGTCTGAAGTCACTAACCAGTGGAGATAGAACTTAAACCCTGATTTTTAAGCTTTGTGGTCTTTGGTAAAAGCAAAGAATGCTTACCAACTTTTACCTCATCCTCCTCTGCCATCTCCCACCCTTAGTGGAGGAAATGTTTGTGTTTACACTTAGAGGTAGTTGCTTTGCAGTTCATCCTTGTACCACACTTTGAGAAATTCACTCTTGATGCTGGATAAGGCGGGGTTAGGGGTGCAGGGCAGAAATAGCAATACAGGAGCAGGAAGCACTAAAGTGAGTTCTCATTCCAGGGCAGAGGTTGATTTATTCTTGCTTGGATAGTTTGATGGCAACCGTAAATCCATATATGTTAATTATTGCTGAAGGAAATTTGTAGGTAAATCCTGCTTTTGATTGCTGCAGAATGCTTTTCTTAATCACTTTTGTTTTTGATGAAGGATGGTTAATATTGCTTTTCTAATGGGCCATTATTCGGTGAGTCCCATTATATGTGTACCACAATTTTGCATTATTATATATCTTTGGTCAAAATTGAAACTGGAAAGTTACGTCACACCTCAACCATATAAAACAATGATATTAATGATTATCATTTGTTAAAATAACCATCATAAACAGCCACCACTTTCTGTATGCTTTAGGCTAAATGCTTTAAAGTTTTAGTGGTAATGTCTGTGACTCACCCTACAAGATAAATATTACCCCCATTTTATAGGTGAGAAAACTGAGACTCAGTGACTTATCTAAGGATGATACTTAACAAATTAGTATCAGAGCCAGGGTATGTATATGTGTAACCTAAGTCTGCAGGGAGTAAATCTGTTAGTCTGTTGAATCAAATGTTCTAAATATATATTAAAACAGAAGCTACCAATTTCATCGCCAGTGTGACTTTTTTTTTTGCCTTTATCTTTTTAGGGCTGTACCCGTGGCATATGGAGGTTCTCAGCCTAGGGGTCAAATCAGAACTGTAGCGGCTGGCCTATGCCACATCCACAGGAACGCAGGATCCAAGCTGCATTTGTGACCTACACCACAGCTCATGGCAGCACCGGATCCTTAGCCCACTGAGCGAGGCCAGGGATCGAACCTGCAACCTCATGGTTCCTAGTTGGATTCATTAACCACTGAGCCACAACGGGAACTCCTAAAGTGTGACCTTCTTTGAACTTGTTCCCCCAGGGTTTGCTACCCCTATTCCACCCTTACAGCAGCTGCTGTTTATGGTACCCCCTTTAAAACCTATGATGTAGTAAAAAAAAAAAAAAAAGCTGAGTTATCAAATTGAGTTATTGATAATATATTGAGTACTGTAGCTGTTATAGTAGAGCTTTCTCTATCTCTTAAATAAAAGTACATGTCCACAGCTGTATAAAGACTGAGAAGCAGAAGTTTTTCTTTTGGTTATAGTGAGCCAGAATCGGAACTAGGTCGGAATTCATTTGCTCTGATCACTACTTGAGTAATTAGTGAATCAAATGATCAAAGTAAATGCATCTTTTAAAAGTGATTATACCTTGATTTAGAGAAGTTGAATTAATTGAAATTTGCTCATGTAGAAGAAGACAAAATCAGGCTCTTTTTGACCCATATTTTGGAAAAGAATTTAATGATAGTGGTTGTTTATTGCTTACTTGGTGCCTATTAACCTGTGATGGGTGAGAAAGTACATGTTAGATAGGTAAGTATGAGTGGTTCTGGCATTTGGGTTTGTGATTCCCTTGCCCACATTCATATTAAGACAGATTGGTAAAGATATAACACATTGTTTTTCCATTTCCAAGGATTTCAGTTTTCTGTTACTTTCTATAACTTAAATTATAGATTATCTTGTGGAAAACATATGATAAAGAGAATAGAAGAAAAGGAAATCCGTTCTTAAGTGACTGAATTTATGGAAAAACTAATGTTGTATTAATAATCCATTTAGCTATATTTGAAATCACCTGTCATTTAGGGGGTACTTTCTGTGTGCTTCTCAGTATGCTGGTTACTATGGAGGTTACAAAAGGAATATGAAGTCTTTGTCTAAAAAAGCTTGTCACTTTGGAATGATAAACTTTACAGTCTAAATATAATAAACATTCTGAAACCGGCAATGAAATACAAGAACATTTGACACGTTAAATATTAAAATTAATGGTGTTAGGCGCTAACAGACCTTTCTCACTTTTTTTGGATGCGGGGAAAGGAGGCTTTGGTTATCTTCTAGAACTTCATAATGTGAGGGATGCCTTTCACATTCTACTTTGTCTAGTCTTTGAATCCTTCTTGGCTTTGCTTTCTGATTTATTGCTGCTAAAATAAAAGTACCATGAAGGTAGAGATTATGGCCCTTATATTTATCGCTTCATTCCTGGTGTCCAGTGCTCAATAAATATTTGTTGAATAAATTAATTCCTCTGTCTTGAAAGGTTTCTGTCCTACACTGGCTTCATATCTACCTTTTGTTTTCTCTTCAACTCATTGTTACCCTTAAGTGAAATAATTCCTTCAACGATTAATGATTTTCTAATTGCCTAAAGGATTCTTGTTATCTATATTCAGTTACTACTTGACTTTCTTGTAACTTTAATTCTTTTGTCTACTTATTCCTTCTTGAAATTCTTTTGTCTTTTTACCTTTCAGTTTTTCTGACTACAGCTCCTCACCACATCCGTTTTCAGTCTGCCCATCCTTTTAGTTTTGTGTTTCTCAGAGTTAAATCGCTATGGAATTATTAATCTACATATCCTTCCCTGCTAAAGTAATCCCACCTCTCTTTAGTTTATCTCCAGTTTGATCTCCCTCTTGAGCTCTAGACATATATTAGTCATCTGGTAAACATTAAGTATATATTGTAACAGGAAATACGGGAATGAATAAAACAGTCTTTACTCTAGAGGACTCATAGCTTATTAGTTGGAGAAGAGTGATAAGTAAACTAGCAGTTTTGCAGCACATTCTGTCTATATTAGAATGCCTTGGAACTACAGAAAAAGGTGGCCTAATTCCTTTTGGGGGGAGTCAGGTAATGTTTTCCCTCAGTGGTGCTTGAGGTGATCAAAGGATGATTAGATTTTATCAGGTGAATAAGTGGGAAGAGTATTTTATGTTGTCAAGTCTGGTGGATGTGCTTCCTGGTGATGAGACAGCAATTATGGAAACCTCAAGGTCTGAGGACATAAGGCCTCAGGGCAGAAGAATGAGAATTGTCCAGTGGAGCCAATGTCAATGCCAGAAAGTGGTAAGAAGTAGTAAATCCAAAGGGAGAGAGGTGACCCTAAGACCAGGAGAGTCAATTGTAGAATCCATTAATAGACAGTCAAAAGCAGTCTTTGTAAGGGAATGATTTAGATTAAGGCTTTGAAAATCATGTGTGCTAGATCTGCCCTTTTCTGTGATACCTGTTGTAATAGTGGTCATAATTAAAGCAGTGCTTCTCAGGCTTTGATATGCATATGAATCATTTGGAGTTAATATTAAAATGCAAATGTTGATACATTTTGCCTGGAGTGGGGCCTGAGATTCTATATTTCTAACAATATTCTTATGATGCCATGCTATCAGTCCCTGTACTTTGAGCAGAAAGGGATAAAGGAGCCAAAAATGGCCAGAAAAATGCAGAGGAAACTTATAAGGAGACTGAGAAACCAGAATTAGTTTCTGAGACCTAGATCATAGGCATATTATGGAACATGGAGCAGTGATGGCTGAGTGCAGACAGAGGTGGGCAGGGATCAGGACTTGATTTTTCAAGAGGGTTAACTTCGTGCTGTAGGCTGTGGAAGCACATTTTGAGCTAGAGAATCCCTCATCAGATTAGTGTTATTTAGTATAAAGAGATGCTTTAAGTTTTCATCAAGTTGAGGTCAAAGTACTTGTGGCTTACCTTGATAGGGATATCAAATAAGTAGTTGATATAGATCTAAGCTGGAGAGAGATTTGAGTCTTTAGCCAGTAGATTTACATGCATGAAATCAATTTACAAACAAAGCAAAAAAAAAAAAAAAAAACACGTGGGAAATCAAGAAAATCTGTCTTCTCTGTTTTTTTCTAGAAACATGGAAAATAAATGCTAAGAGATCTTATCATGAGTGTGCAGATCTGGTCCTGACACTAAACTGCTTAAATCCCCCTCACCACCTTCTTATCACCTACACAGGATGAAGGTCAAATTTTTAAACATGACGTATAGTATCCTTTGGGATTGTTCCTTTCCAGCTTTATTTACTGCCATTCACTGCCTCCCACTTTGATCCTGTAACACGAAAAAAACCTCCTCTTCTCCCCTCTCCCTACATACTTGTTTTTTGCTCCAAACTCCACTCATTTTATACTTCCTGCAACACCTGTGGGACCCCTCTTTCCTAGCAAGCTGTTAGGCACTCCTTTCTGTGTTCCTGTAGCATCTTACTCATCCATTTATTGTTATACTTCCTATATTATTGACATTTTCTTCTGTTTTCTCTCTTCACAGTAGATCTGAAGGGATTTGTCTGATTTTTCTCTGAATTCTTGGTTCCTGGCTCAGTGCTGGTAGAGTTGTTGCTCAAGTCATGCTCATTGATTAGTTGTAAGAAGAATTCTATGTGGAGGTAGTGGCATTTGATTGGACCTGTGAAGAATGGCAGGATTTCAACAAGTGGCCTTTGATGAGGAAGAAGATTCAGTGTAGAGTGGCCATCATATGTAAGAGCATTGAGGCAGTAAATAGGATAAAATTTAGAGATATGCTGATTGCTTCTTTTAGACAGGAGAGAAAAGGTAGAAAATGTAATGGAAGGTAACGGTTAGAAAAATAAATTGGGTACATATGAAATGGAATCTTGGATGTTATGCTTTAAGGTTTTAATTTTCGGACTTCCATTGTGGCTCAGCAGTAATGAACCTGACTAGTATCCATGAGGACACAGGTTCGATCCCTGTCCTTACTCAGTGGGTTAAGAATATGGCATTGTCATGAGTTGTGGTGTAAGTCGCAGATATGGCTTGGATCCCACATTGCTGTGGCTTCACAGGCTGGCAGCTACAGCTCTGATTCTACCCCTAGCCTGAGAACTTCTGTATGCTGTAAGTGCAGCTCTAAAAAGGAGAAAAAAAAATATATGTATCTATATATGTGTGTATATATGTATATATATATTAATTTCAAATAACTCTACCTATCTGTGCTTTTTTTCAACTAGTCTTTGAGTGAAGTATGCCTTGTCTAGTCACTTCTGCTTTTTCTTGTTCAAGTACTTGGAACATGAGAGCGGGTGTCACACTTTGTACAGTTCTTTGGCCTTTTCTAAGTACCCTGTAGGCTGCCTATACTTCACCCTTTACACTTTCAGTCCTGCTGGCCTGTTAAGTCACTATGCAGGGACTCTGAACACCACAGGTCTTTTAGTTTCAAGAACTGTTTTCCCTGACTTTTTCTCATTTCTTTCTCCTGTTAATCTACTCAGTATATTGTGAAGACTTCACTTCCTTCTTCCCCTTTAATAAGTTTCCTTTTTCATTACTTCTCAGTATAGACTGCTTTCTACATGTGTGCCATTCTTTTCCCGGAGTACTCTCTTCATTAGTCGAATATCTTTACTTTCCAAATATAGCTAGAATCTTTTTCATAAGCTCTTTCTTCTGGGAAGCCTTTTCTAATTGAAGTACATTCCTCATGTACTTCATTTGCAACTAAGCACACAAATTATTTTAAATTCTAAATTAAAAAAATTTCTAAATATTTGATATATCTGGTATTCATAATGGATTACAGACTTCCCAAGGGCAGAAAGGACTATTTTATTTCTTTTGGTGTATTTATATAACATTTTGCATACTCTGAGCACTTAGATATGGTTACTGTTTGATTTTGGAACTACCATCCTGTGCCCAGAGTTCATATGTAGAAAGGTGTTTCTCCTGCTGGGTTGTAAGTTCTAGTTCGTATAAGAAAAAACTTGTGGATTTTTACGATAATAAGAATTTATTAGGAAGATATTTTTCCTTCCTTTTGGTCAGTGATGAGTAAATGACAACAAGCTAGTACATCATTACTAAATTAATTGTTAGGTAAGCTCTGTCCTATGTTTGCCTTCTGCTAATGACTCTCTTTCAGTTCTAAATTTTAAGGACCTGAAGGGATATCAAGAAATAATTTAATTTGGTCTGCTTTTAAAATCAGGGTTTAATTTAAGAAAAGAATTTTATATCTTATCCCTTATAGGAAGTTGCAGTTATCTAGCTTAGGTGCTTGTGCATTTATACACACACATAATTTAAATATATATATATTTATATATATAATTAAATACATATAAATATATGTATATATAAATATGATGTATTTAATTACAAATAAATTTTTACAGCTGATATATCAGTACTTTGTGAAGAAGAAAGGTAAAAATCTGTACAGTCTGCTGCAGGTAAGTCTTAGCAAACAAAAGCATGGAACAGCTGCTTTTAAGCCTTGTACTGTCTTTTTGGTGTCAATGGAATTGAGCAGATATATGTTGAAAAACTCATTTTATAAATATTCTGAGGACTAAGTCCCCTACTTAACCATCTGTTAAGATTTCATTTTAAAGACAAACTTTCCTCCTGCTTTTTGCGATCATCTTAAATTATTGCTCATATTGCTGTCTTTTTGCTCATCTTCGGGTTGACATCTTTTTAATTTTTCTGCTCATTTTCTTCTTTTATTACTTCTCATTTACATTCCTTGTGACTTGATTTTTTTTTTTTTTTTGTCTTTTTGGGCTGCACCCGCAGCATATGAAAGTTCCCAGGCTAGGGGTAAAATAAGAGCTGTAGCTGCCAGCCTACACCATAGCCACAGCAGTGCCAGATCTGAGCTGTGTCTGCATCTGCAACCTACACCACAGCTCACAGCAATGCCAGATCCTTAACCCACTGAGCGGGGCCAGGGATTGAACCCATGTCCTCATGGATGCTAGTTGGGTTCCTTACTGCTGAGCCACAATGAGAACCCCACTTGTGACTTGTTTTTGTTTGTTGGTCTTTGGCACAAGTAGGAAGAAAACAGTTTGTTCAGTGGCTGCTGTATTAGGGGCTTTTACTGGTGAAGATTCTTGCTCTCTGATATAAGATTTTTTTAGTCCCAAGAAGTGGTATACCTGATCACATACTTCCCATTTCTCCCTCTGAATTAGCATTGAAAACATAGAACCCATGGTTTATGTAGAATACATAATGTGTGTGTATTCTACCCACTAACATTTTAATGATTAATAGATAACTTCTTAAATGTGTCCCATCTACCAGTTTTGCACCTATCCAAAAGGGGTCCTACATTACTTTTCCACATCGAACACGTTATGTAAAACCCAATTAAAAGCAAAATATAACGAAAATGTAAAAAGCTTTTTATTATGTCTTAATGGAAAGTTGGATTCCATGGATATTCAGTATGTTAGATAGTTGGTTAAAGCATTGATAGCCTATATTGTTTTACTTTATATTTTCAGAGTGTTTCTCAACAGAAATCTCTCTCGTTTCTTTATCAGTCTGACATTAACAGACTGGCATGGTTTTTCATGTAATGTTTTGGTTTATCACTGTCACTTATGCAAATTCTGGAAAGTTTTGTTGTTGATATATTTCTTGGCTCATACAATTAAAGAGATATTGGTCTGACTTCTTCCTTTGACAGAAGTGCTATCAGGTGACCATGGTAGAAGTTTGAGTCACCCACCACTTTCTCTAGGTCATCTGGTTGAGCAGGATTTGTGGCAGATATTGTTAAATGCATCCTTTCTGAAAGTTTTAATGATCTTCTTAATCACCTATTTTCTAACTTCTAAAATCTTATATATCTGGTTTTACATAAAGATATTTTAGCAGTAGAAGTTATACCTGTCTATGATTTCTAGGATTTTCTTTTTGCCTTTAGAAATAGCCATTGCCTTACCTTCTTGGGGACACCTTTTATAAGTATACAGGAGAGAAACCACTGAGAAAAATCACAAAGAGTAATTTCCAGATATAGGAGAGGATTGTTTTTTTAAATAGGCAGAGTGGTTTGTGTGTCTTTGTATAGCTCATTTACTTGACAGCTATCTTGTAGTTCCCACTTTTTTTTTTGTTTGTTCGTTTGTTTGCTTTTTAGGGTCGCACCTGCAGCATATGGAGGTTCCCAGGCTAGGGGTCAAATCAGAGCTACAACTGCAGGCCTACACCACAGCCACAGCAGTGCCAGATCCGAACTGCGTCTGCGACCTACACCATAGCTTATAGCAATGCCAGATCCTTAATCCACTGAGCGAGGCCAGGGATCGAACCCAAAACCTCACGGTTCCTAGTCGGATTCATTTCTACTGCTCCACGATGGGAACTCCTGTAGTTCCTACTTTGGAGGCATTTGTGGTAGTTTCATTTCCATACGGTGTTCCTTAAAATGTGCATGTGTGTTAGTTATGATAAAACATTGTTTTAACTTTTTTATGAGATGAATTGTTTTAACTTTTAGTAGTTGGTTGAACAGAGTGTGTGTATTCTAAGAAGGTCTCATATGACATGTGTTGTAATGAGGGTATTGGGCCAATCAAGTTCAGGATGGTGTAGTGTCTAGAGCAGTGATGTAAAAGAAATGTAATGCAAGCCATAACCATAAGCTACAAAATGTAATTTTGGATTTTCAAGCAGCCATATTAAAAAAGTAAAAAAAAAAAAAAGGTGAGATTAATTTCAGTTCTGTATTTCATTTAATGCAGTATATTAAAATATTGTTTCAACATGTAATCATAGGAAAATTATTAATTTTTGTACTAAGTCTTTGAAATCCAACATATATTTTACACTCATGGCACATCTTAATTCACATTAGTGATCTTTGTAGTAGCTACTGCATATGGCTAGTAGCTACTGTATTGGACAGACAATTCAGGGGTAGAGTGTCAGTGTATACTCTATAGAGAAATTATGGTGATGCCAGGAAGTTGGGGAAGACATAAGAGAAGCAAGTGTGAAGCTCCAAGATAGACCCAGTGCAGGTAATTTTGCATGAAATGGCATGTAATTTCAGGAGGGAGTCAGGTTGAGAAGTATGTGGAAGATGGTGGAAAACCAGCTGAAAGATGAAAACAGCAGAGATTCAAAAGAAGATAAAAATTGGAATTCCCATTGTGGCTCAGTGGAAACGAATCTGACTAGCATTCATGAGGACACAGGTTCGATCCCTGGCCTCGCTCAGTGGGTTACGGATCTGGTGTTGCTGTGAGCTGTGGTGTAGGTCGCAGATGCAGACGCAGCTCAGATCTGGCGTGGCTGTGGCTGTGGTGTAGGCTGGTGGCAACAGCTCTGATTCTACCCCTGGCCTGGGACCCTCCATGTGCCACTGGCACGGCCCTAAAAAGACAAAAAAAAAAAAAAAAAAAGGAAATGGCAGGATTTGACAATTGCCAATATTTTGTAAGAAGAACAAGATAATTGATTATCATTTTAAGGAAAACATCTTTCCCAACTAAGGGCTTTTTTAGCCTAGGCTGTGTCATTATTGTTTGAAGGAAAGCTCATAATGACACCCAAGAGAAACCATTGAGGTCAACAGATAAAACTGATTGTAGAGAAATAATGTGGGTAGCGGGGAGGCAGGGGAAGTTGATTTACGTTAGTATAGCAAAGAGGAAGGGTCTGAGGTAAATGATTGATTTTTATGAAATAGGAACCAGGCAAAGTTCTTGGTGACTTAAGAGCAAATGAAAGATTAAGCAGAATACCGGGGCGTTTCTGTCCTGGCTCAGTGTTAACCAGCCCGACTAGCGTCCATGAGGACGCGGGTTCGATCCCTGGCCTTGCTCAGTGGATTAAGGATCTGGCATTGCCATGAGCTGTAGTATAGGTTGCAGACATGGCTTGGATCCTGGGTTGCTGTGGCTGTGGCTGTGGTGTAGGCCAGCAGCTGCAGCTCTGATTTGACCCCTAGCCTGGGAACCTCTATATGCTGCAGGTGCGGCCCTAAAAAGACAAAAAAAGACCAAAAAAAAAAAAGATAAAGATTAAGCAGAATACTAAGTCAAAATTTATTGCTTAGGTGCTGAATAAGAGGACCTAGTGATACGAACATTGGCCACGCTGTAATATAAGTGAGGTTAAGAGCTCATGCTTTTAATTTTGTTCCAGACCTGTCCTGACCACTTAATTTATATTCCTTAGCAAGTTAAAACCACCTAGGACTCAGTTTCTTCATTCATAAAATCGGCAGAAGTAGCATATACTTTATGGAATTACATAGGATGGAATGAGATTATGTATTCAGTGATCTTGGCCAGTATGACACATCTTCCTGTTATTCCTCTTAGTTCAGAAAATCCAGAGGAAGGAAAAAGAGGTACTGTAATGTTTTCTTGGCGTCCACGCTCATGCCATATCTTCTAAACTATTATTCCTTAAAGCAGTTTTCAAAGTTAAGTTTGGTGAAACCTGTTGATTAATAGTGGATGAAAATTTCTTTACACATAATTCCTATTGAGTGAAGAAAGACTTTCTATGTCTTGTTTTGTGAATTGTTTGGATAGTGAAAGTGAGAACAGAAATCTGGAATTGAGTCTGAGCTCCACCGCACAGTGACCTAATCACTTTATCTTTCTGGGACTCAGTTGAAATCGAATTGATTAGTGTTTCTCAAACTCTGGTTTGAGGGCTTCCCAGCATTTTTATCACCCTGAGTACTGGATAAAAATGCAGATTCTTGATCCCCACTTTAGACGCACTGAGTCAGTCTCTGAGAGTAGAGCCAAGGAAGTTTTACTTAGCACTCAAGTGTAGCTGATCTGTACCACATCTAGTTTGAGAAGCACCAGAAAGGATGAGTCTGAGATCTGTTTCAGTTCAAGTATGAATCTCTTCCTTGTATTATATGCATAGAGTAGGAGTTGGGTAGGAATAATGGTATCTATTCCTGTTTACCCTGTAGGATAGTTGTGAAGATCAAGTAAGATATCTTTATGTTTGTGAAAATAAGTTTTGGTTAAAAGATAATTAAATTTTAGACTCCTATAGATTGTAATATATGTAATACATATGATATATACATGTATTGTGATTTATAATATTTATTTATATAATTATTTTTGCAGCTACTCTTAACTATAAATATATAATGATTTCTGTATTAGGTGAGTATAGGTGGATTAAGTATTTGATACTAGAATTCCTGTTCAAACAATAAGGAGCTTATTTTTACCCACCCCATTTCCATTTAATTTTTTGCATAGTAGAGGCCCAATACCATTATAGACCTTCAAACCAGATGAATGTATAATTTGAAAGACTAATGTCTGTTCTTATTTTTAAGTTTAGAAATAAATTTAAAGTGCTTAAGATTAGGAGTAATAATTCCTAATAATATTTAATATTAGGAATAATTTTTAAAATAATTTTTGTGACTCATTTGTTTAGATTGTCCTATTTAGGGATTATCTGTTGTTTCCCTTTCATACTCTTTTTCCATCACCATCAATTTAATCCTCTCCTCTCAGCAAACGAAAAAACCACCCCCACAACTAGGTTATTTTTTGGGAATAAAATTTAACCTCACTTTTTTTCCCCCAATTTCCAGAGAGAGCAGACAGTTATTAGGAATCTGCTTTGTGTTAGTTATAGTGTTCCAGGCTTAAAATTTCTTGTTTTGATATCTAATCCGTACATAATTTAATATATAGAAATACTTATTAAATGATTATTAAAAGCGCAGTGGCCAGACATAATGCTTTGAGAGAATTTGATTTAGTGGGTCTGAACTGGGGGCAGAAATCAGTGTTTTGGTGATTTAGATGGAGGCTGTGCAGGGCGCCCACACTTTGAGAAACATGGCTCTGTTTCTTGTTGCCTCCAGAGGCATACATTGCAGGCACTGGCTGCACAGCATAAATTAGGAATAGTATGCTTCCAACTTGAAAGTGAACATAAAAATGTTGCATATCAGAACTCCACGTGTGTTTCTCTCTATATTTTCCATAGGAACCCAAGCTGGTATTAATACAGATGTCAAATGAAAGGACAAATCTATCAGCAGATGCAGCTTGGATACCGTGTTGCTGTGGCGTAGCAACACAGGGTCCAAGCTGAATCTGCAATCTGCAGTGCAGCTCTCACCAACACTGTCCCACTGATCGAGGACAGGGATGGAACCTGCATTCTCATAGATACTAGTAGGGTTCGTAACCTACTCAGCCACAATGGGAACTCTCTAGAAAACATTTTTTTATATATAAAAAAAAATCATAGGACATGGCTGGATCTGAATGAGTCTACACTTCTCAGTCTTTTTTTTTTCCTTCAGTCTTTTAAAGTTAGTTTCAGGGTTTCACAAACGTTATCATCAAGTAGTGAAACTTAAGATTATGTGACAAAATATATAGGGAAGAGAAAATAAGATAGCCAGGCAGTGTCTAGTACCCTTTTAAGAAAAACTATTGAGCTTTTATTGTATGCCTAGGACTGTGCTTCTGTAAGCATCTTCTGCAACACTAGCCTTCACCTCTTGAATTGACTGATTAAATCCCTTTATTCCATGAGCAATCCACAGTTTTTCGTCCTTTTCCCATGTTTCATATAAACAGTCTGCTCACTGTTACTTCTGTTTTTCTTTTAATATATCTCAATTTTTGTCTCGCTCCCTGCCTTGTTTCTCTTTTTACTGTATAGTACAATTAATTAAATAGTTTATTACAAATTTTGAATTTCTAAGTACCAGACTAAGAAAAAAATTAAAAATTGGTTTGATAAAACCCATTTTCTTTACTTGCACCAGTGCTGCTGCCTTTTTTTTTAGGTATTTATTCCCTGACTTCTCAAGTGTTAGGTATACTACAAGTGCTAATTTATACTTGAAAAATGCTAATGTTAAAGACAAATCTTAGATTGTGTGGCACCTCGGACATAATTTTCATCAGCCTATCACTTCTATTTTCTTCATCAGACTTATGAGGCTTTTAATGTCTGTTGATATTTAAGTTCCTATTGGGCTCAGACGTTTATTGCAGTTGTTCCCTGTTCTTGATTAGTTTTTAAAAAGCAAAATTCTTCTCTGAAAATTGAGGCAGGTGGGTTTAAGTGCTAAATGGGAAGAGAGTGTGTGAATTCCACCAGGAATTGATTTTCAGATTTAGTGGAAGGCCAGGGATTAGAATTGTTGACCCCTGAGTCATCAGCTAACCAGCTGCTTAACTGAGAACAACTCTGATGGATGCAGTTGTTCCCCAGGTCCTTTCAACTGCTTTTTTGTCTCCATCCTTTTCTTCTATCCTGTCTCTCCTATCCCATCTCTATCGCCTCAGTGCACAAATACATCACTTAATATGAAAAGGGTAACGAGTAGCATTATTACTAAATATTCTGTCTCTGAATTCCTTTGCTTTCTGCTACATATTTCTTTTTTTTTATTTTTATTTTTTATTTTCCCACTGTACAGCAAAGGGATCAAGTTATCCTTACATGTATACATTACAATTACATTTTTTTTCTCCCACCCTTTGTTCTGCTGCAACATGAGATCTAGACAAAGTTCTCAGTGCTACTCAGCAGGATCTCCTTGTAAATCTATTCTAAATTGTGTCTGATAAGCCCAAGCTCCCGATCCCTCCCACTCCCTCCCCCTCCCATCAGGCAGCCACAAGTCTTTTCTCCAAGTGCTACATATTTCTGAACCTGGATTTCCATTCCTATGGTAGCCGTAAACCTAAACATTGCCCAGCTATGTTTAGTTTCTGGCACTGGGAAAATAGCTTTTAACTTGGAGGAAAGCACCCTATATTTGAACTGGTTCGAACTTATTTTTGTTTGGTATCTTTCAGTGGCTTAGTAATAGGAATTTTTTAACCTCGTATTTAAATGTTTCACATATAAAGAACTGGGAATGCTCTGATGGCTGTGAGAGTTCTGTGGATCTTTTTTCAGTTATAAAATGATAGATATAAACATTTCTGAGTGGTAGGATGTTGAAAAAATGGTGGAATGGCATACTGGAGTTCCTGTTGTGGCTCAGTGGTTAGCAAATCTGTCTAGGAACCATAAGGTTTCGGGTTCGATCCCTGGCCTTGCTCAGTGGGTTGAGGATCCGGTGTTGCCATGAGCTGTGGTGTAGGTCGCAGACGTGGCTTGGATCCCGTGTTGCTGTGGCTGTGGTGTAGGCTGGCGGCTACAGCTCCAATTCGACCCCTAGCCTGGGAGCCTCCATATGCCACGGGAGCAGCCCTAGAAAAGGCAAAAAGACAAAAAAAGACAAAAAAAAAGATATTTAACTTACTAAACATTAGGACATAAGCTAATGTGCTAACCTTCCACTATTGGATTTAAAAGTAAATAGTTTAACTTTATTTACTATTCTTCATTTCTACTTTTCAAAGATTGTCTAACATACTCCTGAACACAAAAAGTTCCTTTTATTATTAGCTTAAGTAAAGAGGAGTTCTGGTTTTATTAATGGGGTATAGGCGGTGGCTTATTAGAAAATAGTTTAATCATTCATGTAGATAGGGCAACTTACCAGCTGTTGATTATTTTTGAAGTAAAATAAACATAGCTTGTTTTCAATATAAACATGACATTTCAAATGAAAGTTATATTAGTGAAGGTGATAAAATTTGTGGACTAATTGCAAGTAGTATGCTTTGTGGATGTTTATATGAAAGCTTTCTGAAGGAGGCTAGTTAAGAATGTCTATGTTCTGCTGTAACTTTGATCCTTGATTAAAACTGTTAGTGTTACATTTATCATGCTGCTTTTCTACTCTTTGAAAATTCTATTTCTTAACTACTGACTGGTTATACAGGCATATCTCGCTTTATTTGCACTGCACAGATATAGTGTATTTTACAAATTGAAAGTTTATGACAACCCTGTGTCATGTCTGTCAGCACCATTTTTCCAACAGCATTTGCTTGCTACCTGTCTCTGTGTCACATTTTGGTAATACAATATTTCAGACTTCCTTATTATTACTATTTTTGTTATGGTGATATGTGATCAATGATCTTTGATGTTACTGTTTTAATTGCTTTGGGGAACCACAAATGGCACCCATACAAGACAGCAAAATTAATTGTTAAATGTTGTATATATTCTGTCTGATCCGTTGATCAACTGTTCCCCCACTTTGCCTTTGTCCTAGGGTCTCCCTATTCTCTGAGACACAACAATATTGAAATTAGGCCAGTTAATAACCTTATAGTGTCCTCTAAGTGTTCAAGTGACAGGAAGAGTCACACATCTCTCATTTTAAATTGAAAGCTGGAAATAATAAAGTTTGGTGAGGAAGGCATATTGAAAGCTGAAATAGGCTGAAAGCTAGGCCTCTTGTGTCAAACAGCCAAGTGTGAATGCAAAGGAAAAGTTCTTGAAGGAAATTAAAAGTGCTGCTCCAGTGAACACATGAATGGTGAGGGAGTGAAACAGATTTATTGCTAATATGGAGAAAGTTTCAGAGGTCTGGATAGAAGATAAACCAATCACAACATTCGCTTAAACCAAACTCTAATCCAGAGAAAAGCCCTAACTCTCTTCAGTTCTATGATGCTTGAGCGAGGTTGAGTAAGCTGCAAATGAAGAATTTGAAGCTAGTAGAGGTTGCTTCCTGAGGTTTAAGGAAAGAAGCTGTTTCCATACAACAAAGTGGAAGGTGAAGCAGCAAGTGCTGATGTCTGTAGAAGCTGTGGCAAGTTATCCAGAAGTTCAGGCTAAGATACAGCAGATTTTCAATGTGGACAGAATAGCCTTCTCTTGGAAGAAGATGCCATGTAGGTCTTTCATAGCTAGAGAGGATAAGTCAATGACTGGCTTCAAAGCTTAACTCCCTTGTTAAAGGCTGGTGCAGCTGGTGACTTGAAGTTGAAGCCAGAGCTCATTAATCATTCTGAAAATCCTAGGGCCCTTAAGAATTATGCTAAATCTTTTCTGCCTGTGCTCTTTTTACAATATGGAATACTGACTGTTTTAAGCCCATTGGAAGAAAAAGATTCCTTTCAAAATATTTCTGCTCACTGACAATATACCTGGCATACCCAAGAGCTCTGACGAAGATGTATCATGACATTATTGTTGTTTTCATGCCTGCTAACACAACATCCATTCTTCAGCCATGGGTAAAGGAATAATTTCAACTTTTAGGTCTTCTTTAAGAAATGCATTTCGTAAGACTCTAGCTGCCAGAGATAGTGATTTCTTTGATGGACCTGAGCAAAGTAAGGGGGAAACATGGGAAAGATTCACCATTCTAACTGCCATTGGGAACGTTTGTGATTCATGGAAGAGGTGAAGATATCAACATTAGCAGGAGCTTGGAAGAAGATGATTCCAACCTTCATGGATTGGCGGCGGGGGGCAGGGGGGACAGACAGTTTTAAGACTTCAGTGGAGGAAGTAACTGCAGATGTGGTGGAATTAGCAAGAGAACTGGAATTGCAATTGGGGCCTTAAGATTCTTGCTGCAATCTCATGATAAAACTTGAGTGGATAGGATTTATTTCTTATGGATAAGAAGTGGTTTCTTGAGGTGGAATCTACTCCTGGTGAAGATGCTGTGAAGGTTGTTGAAATGACAAGAAAGAATTTAGAATATTATATCAATTTAGTTGATAAAGTATTTGCAGAGCTGGAGAGGATTGATTCCCACTTTGAAGAAGTTTTGCTGTGGGTAAAGTGCTATCAACAGTATTGCATGCTATAGAGAAACTTCATGAAAGGAAGAATCAATCCATGTGGCAAACATCATTGTTTTATTTTAAGAAATTGCCACAGCCACCCTAGTCTTCAGCAGTCACTACCCTGATCAGTCAGCAGCCATCAACATTGAGGTAAGACCCTCCCCTGACAGATTATGACCTATTAAAGGCTTACATGATGGGTAGCAGTTTTTATCAATTAAGTATTTTTTACTTAAGGTATGTACATTGTTTTTGCACTTTTGTACAATTAACAGATTATAGTACAATGTAAATATGACTTTTATGTGATGGGTAGCAGTTTTTAGCAATTAAGCATTTTTTACTTAAGGTATGCACATTGTTTTTGTACTTTTGTACAATTAACAGACTATAGGACAGTGTAAATATGACTTCTATATGCATTAGGAAGCCAAAAATTTCATGTGACTTGCCTTATTGTGATAGTCAATTTGTTGCAGTTCTCTGGAATGAAGCAGGGTATGCTTGTACAGAGAAATGTAATGCTTATAATAAAAATTGTTGCCTGTTTTATATATATATCTATATCTATGTATATCTCTCTATATATAGATATGTATATCTGTAGTTTCATTAAGTTGGGAAGGAAAAAAATAGATACTGTTAATATAATTCTTTTGTGATAAGTAATAGAACAAAATTGTTTAAATTTTGCTATTAACATAGCAAAATTATTAAAGTATTGAAGAAAAAATGCTTTCTTTTAAGTTTAGAAGAGATTTGGAGGAAGTATTTTAAAATTATAAATGTGAAAGATTTAGAAAGTAATTAGATAAAATTTACTTTGTAATATTAAATAAAAATGAGTGTGTTAATCTGATTTTTACTATTCCTGCTACTCCTTTATAGGATCCAGACAAACCAATGTCTAGAACAACTTTGATAGTTGTTGAAAGATGTTGCATGGATGTATTTATTTTTTAAATGGGCAAAAATGACTTTTACAAATACAGCTTTTACATTTTTATTAATAAGCAAGAAGCCAGTAACTGTAACCTAGAATCAAATATTCTTTTAATTTAGAATGTTTATCTGAAATTTTTGTTTAATTTTTGCTAGGTTTTAGAGGAAAGATGCATGCTTTGTATTAGTGTGGTTTAGGGATCTTTAAAGAAAAGTTACTGATTTAAAGGCTTTCTCTTTTCTCTCTGATGAATTTAGTAGTGAATGAATCTTTCGTTTTTGGAGGGTGGGGTAGTAGTTATACACATATCTTAGAAATTAACTGAGTATTTTAATTTTTTAAGAGCTTAGAGATAAGTAGTTTGAGTGAAGATGATAAATATATGTATTTTTAAGAACTTACTAAATGTAATCAAACTGTTCTCAGTTATTTGAGAACTGTTTCCAAATTAAAAGTTGATATTTTGCCTTTTTTCATTTCATGATCTGGTAACTCTTATTAAATTTTTCCTAGAACTTTCTAAATGTTTTACTCTATCCACTCCATTACCTTACCCATTCAGAGGGGTTAGAGATAGGGAGGTGGTAGTAGAAAGAATGTGTCAGGGCCTGAAGCAGTTTGATGTTCCAAGAAAGTAGTTCACTTGTCTGATGTGAATTAAGGCTGAAGAGGCGTCAAATTGTGGAAAGCCTTGTAAGATTTGTTCAAATTTTATTTTAAAGCCAAGGGTAGTTGGAAACCATTGAATGGTTTTAAATTGGGGGAGTGACTTGATTTTATCTGGGAAGGACTTCTAGATGAAGAACTGTTGGGATAGGATGAAAAGTGTAACCTGGGGAATGGTTGGGGAGGCTATTGCTCTAGTCCAGGGAGAGAGATCAGTGACTTGCCATAATAACCTTCTTATTCCACTGACACTCACCTCCTTCACAAACTAGCTTAGATTTTCTCTATTTCCATTGCTTGTGACCAAATGATGTTACTTTTTTTTTTTTTTGCTTTCAGTTATCTATAAATTTTCATTTGATGACATAGGATCATTATTTTATTCTTTTTATTCTTGAAGGTGCTAGTATGAATGTATAGTTTCTTTATGGCTAATATGAAGACCTCTATGCATGATTTATTTGCTTTTTCAGGTATTTCTGCTACCTATCTACCAATAAGGAGTTGGTGTGGCTATTTTGTAATATCAATCAATGATGGTTAGTGAGCGCTTTTGTGTGTTAAGTCAGGATATCTCAGTCAAATTATTTATTTTTTTATTCATCTTTTTATCTTACAAATTAAGTTCCAAGGCAAAATACTACTTTTTTTTAGAGGCATTAGCATGATTTTTTCCTTTAAATAAACTACAGTGATAAAGAAGCATATTTGAAATTCCCTAGTCTTTGTGATTTCTGATCATTTATCATTCCTGCTTTCCCATTTTTACCCTTTAGGAGAAATTAAAATAAGCCTTACTGAAGTTCAGAAATATCTGAAAATTTATAAGTTCTCTCCTAATTTCTACTTCTAGTGTCCTGTTCTGAAAATTAAGACTCTCCTTTAAAAGATATCTCAAATTTTGAAAATATGTATATATATTTTTGTCCACGCTTACTGTATGTGGGAGCTCCTGGGCCAGGGATCAAACTGATGCTAAGGCAGTGAAGTGACCCAAATCGCTGTAGTAACAACACTGGGTTCTTAGCCTACTGTGCCACAAGGGAACTCCCCAAAATATTTTCCATTTCACTCTTTATGCTTAGTACTTAAAATATCAAGTGCCTGCCAATACTGTATATTTATTGAATGTAGGAGATGTTCTACCTTTGTGAAAGACATAGTGTCCTCTTCAGATTTCATATAGCATGCCACCAAAATAGACTTTAAAGTGTCCAACTGGGGGCAGAGAGGTAGAGGGTGGAATTTTCTCACTTGTGAAGGGAAAAACATTGGGCTCCTATTTTTCTTGATCTTTGTAGAAATCTTTCCCTCATAATGTTCTAAGAAATCTACATATATTGGTTAAAGTTAGAAGAAAACAGGTTTTGTCTTTCAACCATTACCTGTCCCTCCTTTTTAATTATTAAAAAGGCACAGGGAGGTTGAGGTCTGGAAATTTGCCAGGCTTTCTTGGACTGTCCTAGAAAAGTAACCTTAAATGTGTTCCCAGGTGCTAGACAGTTGAATTACAAATTTGAAGTTTTGCAATTTGCTCTCTTCCTGGTTCGTATTATTCTATAAATACTTTATGTAGTCAGGAAAATGAAGGTCTTTGGTGGTTGATGATAAAATCAATGCTTTTATTCCAGGCTCCCAATCAAATATACCAACTTAAAATATATTTCTGCCCAAACAGATCTCACGTCATCCCTTAAGAGAATGAGAACAGCAACCTTTAAGGTGTAAAGATGTTACTTTTAAAGAAATTTTTCGGGAGTTCCCGTCGTGGCTCAGTGGTTAACGAATCTGACTAGGAACCATGAGGTTGCAGGTTTGATCCCTGGCCTTGCTCAGCGGGTTAAGGATCCGGCGTTGCCATGAGCTGTGGTGTAGGTTGCAGATGCGGCTTGGATCCCGCGTTGCTGTGGCTCTGGCATAGGCCAGTGGCTACAGCTCTGATTCGACCCCTAGCCTGGGAATCTCCATATGCTGCGGGAGCAGCCCAAGAAATGGCAAAAAGACAAAAAAAAAATTTGTCTTTCTTTTGGGAGAGAATACAATAATGGATTTCTTTTGTTATATAGGGTTTAGTAGTTTAGCACAGGTTAGTTAGCATCTTTTTTGAACAAGCCAAGTGTAGAGCATCTCTACTTGAAGAGTTTAAAACATGAGGCCTTTTAAAAATTTTGCCATACAGAAATGCATCTCTTTGTATTAAACTAGATCTATAATTAAGTGAATTAAGAAATAAATTTGTAAGGGATTTATTTAAAGGGGTTCAGTTTGCCTCTTTTATAAGAGGGAATTCTACCATTACCAATTTGGTGTTCTGTTCTCCTTGGGTTTCTGAAACTGTTAAGGCTTTTTAAGAAAGAGGTTTGAGAAGTTTATGTTTTTCTTCAAATCTTGATCTGTATAAAAGTAGATATATACTTATTTAGGAACTATCTATATGGGGGAAATCAGTAACTTTTGAGTTAACATTGTTAAAATATGTTTTAGGTGGTTATCTTAGTAATTTGCCAGGAATTAACATTAAGAGTCCTTAGATAACCAGTGGTTAAATGCTGACTTCTAAGTACTATCATGCTATTTCTTACATGGGCATATGCACACACTGTGTCTGGTGTCACAACATACAATGTTTGTATTTTTATTTTTTCCACATTAGTTGTGTTTTTAGTTTATATTGCTTGACCCTGATGGATAGAATCTTGTATTTTTGTCTGACTGATAGTCAGAGTAAGTACAGAGTATAACAGGGGAGGCAAAATAAATTTCTGGGAAGAATGCCAGAAAGTGTTTTCCTTTGGAAGTAATTGTTTGGTGGTAGGAAGGTAGTTAAAAAAAAAAAAAATTGACAGTGTCTAAAATGTTGCATTATCATGAAGAAATTTTATTTGAAAATTTATTCTTCTTCCTTGTGTTTTCTAACTTGTTTATCAGAAATTTTTTGGGACATTGTGGACTTTACTTTTCTTCCTAATACTTAAAAACGGCCCAAGGGAGTCAAATAGGGAAGGTGACTTTTCTTCTGTGATGTGTGTTAATATAGAAAAGAAAGGATAGCAGGAGACCTCTGATGTGTTTATAGATGCATACAAATATTAAATGAGAAACAAATTACATAAAACATAGAAGTAATAAGCAAGAATTTTAGACTTTTCAAATACTAGAAATCTTAGTAATAAAAATGAAGAAGGCTGTTGGTGATTTTTAAAATAAGACAAGTTGAGTGATTTGTCTGTTATTTAGTGTCATGGTGAGTTTTCAGTTTGCATTCTTTTCCTTTAATATTAGCATATTACTTATTTAAGACTTCTCTAATATTGGTAATTTTCTTCCATTGCTGGTTGTAGGTTACCAAATGTTACTTTGATGCAAAGTTTTGCTATGAGTTTTGTAGGGTTTTTTTGTTTTGTTTTGTTTTTTTGTTTGTTTTTTAAGTTTCTCACTCTTATTACTACTGGTTTCTCAAGGGTAGTATTTCACACTACTTTCATAGCAGCTGAAGTGATCCATTTTTACATCAGAATTTGATAATTTATGAAAAAGAAAACCTTCATCTTTTCAAGAAAATAAAGCACAAAAATCCCTAAATGTACATGGTTTTCAGAGTAATTTAATTGAGACTTGTAGGTTGTTTTTAGTAGGAGCTACTGTGTGTTTGTATGTGTTTCCTTTATCTTAGGTTGTCTGTTCTGATTTTGAGAATTTATCTTTTATCTCATATTCTTCTAAATTCACGCCCAATTTTGACTTTTGTACAATTTTAGAAATAGTTCATTTATTCTGATGTAGCCTCTTGCTACAGTCACCATGATCCTTCTGCACCCCCCCCAAGAATATCTAACATAAGAAATCTGTTTCACACAGTCCGTGTGATACTTGTATCTGCTTGTACCTGTTTTGTTGTAATTCATTTTTTGAGTGTGTGCCAGAGAACTGCATAGAACTATTTCAATCTTGAGATCTGGGCATTTCTAGAGATCCCACACATTTTGTGGCTATAGGCAAAAACACTTTTCTGTTGTACCTTATCTTTGAGATATCCTACTTATCCAGGACAACACCTGTCTTTCATAACAGTAGGAAAAGAGTTAGCAACAAAGAGAAGTGAAGAATAAGTATATATGGAATAAGGTTTTATTTTGTCAGATGATGTAAGATAAACATTTACCAATACTCAACTTCCTTACTCAAATCACTTATATTTTACTTTTTTATACATAGACCAAATAAGAGACTATGGAAAGCAAAAACTTGATTTCTATATTTTAATTTGCCTATCCTCTTGATACCTGTGGCTATCTGCTAAGCATGGATATTATAGACTCTTAGTTTATATTGGATAGTTCATATGGCTTATTGAGTTTCTTTTCATTGCAACAGAGTTTACAAATTTTTAGGTTAATCTTAAAATTAACACTTCTATGAGTTTCCTGGTGGCTTTGGGGGTTAAGGATCTGGTGTTGTCACTGCTGTGGCTTGGGTCACTGCTTTGGTGTAGGTTTGATCCCTGGCTCAGGAACTTAGGCCTGGGCCAAACAAACAAACAAACATTAAAAAAAAAAATAAGAGTTCTTGCCGTGGCATAGTGGGATTGGTCGTGTCTCTGCAGCACCAAGACACAGATTCAATCTCCAGCCCGGCATAGTGGGTTAAAGGATCCAGCGTTGCCACAGCTGTGGCATAGGTTGCAACTGTGGGTTGAATCTGATCCCTGTGATCCTTGGCCCAAGAACTCCATATGCCTCAGTGTGGCGGAAAAAGAAAAAAAAAAAAAAGCTCTTAACTTTTGATGTTTGCAAACCTGCCTGGATTATACTCAGTACTAAAGAAGACAGAACACTCATGTTTAGTGAAAGCAATCTTGTCAAACACTCTTGATTTTCACAGCCTGTTTATTAGGTCACAATCTCTCTATTTATTTTTACTTCAGTTATTTCCTCTCTCCTTAATAGTCCTACTTTAGTCCCATTTGCTCCATAAAACTTTTATTCATTTCTTTGTGAATTGATTGATTTAATGCATGTTTATTGAGTTCCTGTACTGTGCCAGGTACTGGTGATAACAGGGCTTGTTCTGGAAACTCATAGTCTAGTGGAGGACCTAGGTTATCATCTCCATATTCCTACTGCATTTATGTATGGCTCTTATCTTGGTGTTTTAATTTATATATTACAAGTATGTGATCAATTCTTTCATTTTTTGTATATTCTCAATATACAGCAAAGCTTTCTTAAAAGATTATTCCTCAGAAAAAGTCATTTTATATTTGAGACCTTACAAAATTTTCAATATTTTGAGGTGCTCTCTCAATAATTTTATTTTGAATAGAAGTATAATGTTTGTAGAGGATAGACAAGCTTGAAATAATGCCAGTTAGTGCTAGTTTTGAATGTTTATGGAAATTTCCTGAGGGAATAGGTAAAAAGGGAATAAAGATTTTAAATAAATAAGAAATTATTCAGGGGAGGGTATTGATTTACTATCATTATTTGTTGTAAACTACTTATAAAGGTTTTTAAAAAGAAGCTAGTAAAAGCTCACTTTTAAAAGCAGTATTGTAAGTAGTTAATTATTTTATGAACATCACAATATATACCTTTATAACAGTGGGGAAAAAAACCTTAGTACTATGTGAATGGATATTTATGGCTTGGAAAAACATGTTAAGTGATAATACTCTATATGGCTTCAAAAAGTATTGCTTCTCAGACAAATGGAAATGGAGATAATTCAAGTTTTGATACTTTTAGATGACTGAAAAAGAAAGTAATGAGATGACACTTTTGTTGAAAGATGTATGTGGAGTTTGAACAAAATTGTTTTGCAAAATTTTGTGCTTTATGATTTAAAAAATTTCATAAAACTAATGAGTTAAAATAAGTATACATTGGACTCTTTCATACAAATATACAAAGGTTTGTATATTTAAAGTTGGTCAAAAAATTTAAAAAATAACTTCTCAATGGGGAAAATTAGGATAACCTTCATGTTGAGGGTTGCATCATATTCATTTATGGTAGGTAGCTTGCAACTTTCTGGGTTGTTGGACGACTCCTGACATAATGAGAGACTTAAAAATACCTCTTGAACTAATAAAATGCCATATACATATTCTTACTTAAGGATTTCTTGGTGCCGTGAGGGAAGGTAATATGCCAGAATTTCTTAATTATTTGCCTAAAATCATTCTTTCGTATAATGTTTTTGATGTAATTTTATTTTTAAAAAATTTGTACTAGAAAATGTTATGAATTAAAAGCATCATTGAGTTTGATGTGCTGTCCATAGCTGATTCTCTTTGGACATATGTGTTCTACCCCTAGAGTGGTACAAAGCAGTAGCATGTGAAGGGGAAACAAGAATTGCTTTTTATGTTATATTTGTTATTTTGGAAACTTCATTAATCCTTTCTAAAGGACTTAAGTTGCCTTTGGGGGCACATGGTTAGGCAAAGCATACAGTAGTGTGCCTGTTTATACTTGTTTCTCAAAGACTCGTTGATAGTTTCAAATAGCATTAAAATATTTTAATATTTTAATATTAAAGTGATTGGAAGTTACCAAAACAATTCTTTTCTTTCTGTTTAATGTTGGTTGCATACATAGGAAAATTGTGGTAGGATAAGGCTGGTCACAGGGCTCTGAAAAACATTGTCATCCTTATCAGATAAGAAATTAATACAATTCATTATTGTAAAAGAGTCTTTAATTTCATCTACCATTTTCAAAGGTGCTGTGGATGCAGTCATGGTTGGTAGGTTTTTTTTTTTAATTCAGTTATTACATCATGTTTTTACATTTTATCATTCATTAAGTACTCTATTAGGAGGGCAAGAAAGATAGTCTTAGAGCCAATGGCATTTCTGACATATTAAAGAACATATATAGACTAACTAAAATCAATGACTAGATGTAAAATAAAACATTTTGTATTGGATTGTAAATAGTGTGCATTTTTGTAAATTTTAGGGAAGGAGGAGTTCTGATGAGAAAACTTGAAACTTGTCACATATGTAAGATGTAGCCTGGGAGGATTTTTGTAAGAACTGGGCTTTCAGTAACTATTAGAATGATGATAGATGGCAAAGGGGAGAGCATTCAGGAAATATTTGCTTGAACCACATGCATTGCTCCAGCACCGTTTATTGAAAAGTCTATTTCTCCTCCATTGAAATTCCTTTGCTCATCTGTCAAAAATTAATTGGGCATATTTGTGTGAGTCTGTTTCTGGGTCCTTTCTCTGTTCCATTGGTTTTTGTGTATGTCTCTCCACCAGTACCACACTGTCATGCCTACAGCAGCTATATGGTAAGCCTTAACATCAGGAAGAGTGATTTCTCCCTTTCTTCTTCTTCTTCTTCTTTTTTTTTCTTTTTTCTTTTTTTCTTTTTTTTTGTCTTTTTGCCATTTCTTGGGCCGCTCTCGCAGCATATGGAGGTTCCCAGACTAGGGGTCCAATCTGGGCTACAGCCACCGGCCTACACCAGGGCCACAGCAACTTGGATCCAAGCCGAGTCTGCAACCTACACCACAGCTCACGGCAATGCCGGATCCTTAGCCCACTGAGCAAGGCTAGGGACCAAACCTGCAACCTCATGGTTCCTGGTCAGATTCGTTAACTGCTAAGCCCCGACGGGAACTCCTCTCCCTTTATTCTTCTTAAACAGATTTTAGGATAAGCTCATGTATGTCTACAAAGAAATTTGTTCAAAGTTTGATATGAATTGGATTAATCCTATGTATCTGTTTAGGGAGAATTGATATTTTTATTATGTTGATTCTTCCAGTCCACGAGCATAGTATGTCTCCAAGTGTTTAGGTCTTCTTTGATTCCTTTCATCAACATTTTATAATTTTCATCATACAAATCTTGTACATGTTTTAGTAGATTATATGTAAGTATTTTATTTTTTAGGAGCAGTTGTAACTGATATTTTTAATTTCAGTTCCACTTGTTTGTTGTCAGTATAAAGAAAACAGTTGATTTTTGTATATTGATTTGTATCCTGTGACCTTATCAAATTCACTTATTCTAGCATTTTTTTGTTTGTTTCTTGTAATTTTCTGCATTAACAGTCATTTCATCTGCAAATGGAAAGAATTTTATATCTTTTTTTCCAAATTGGTATGCTTTTAATTTCTTTTTCTTGCTGTATTGGAATAGCTAGAACTTTCAGTTCTATGTTAAATAAAAGTGCCCTGTTGCTGAAATTAGGGGGAAAACATTCATTCACCGTTAAGTATGATGTTGACTGTATGACCTGTGGCAGAAACATAGGCAAGTATCCATGTTTTTTGAGTGCCAGACAAATGTTCAGTTTCTGTCATCATGTTAGATAAACATTTCTGTATCAGTGTGGTTTCTTTTTTTGTCTTTGGATGTAGGTACTTGTTTGGTGGCTTCCAATCTATTTTGTTGATGGTTGTTCCAGCAGTTAGTTGTAATTTTGGTGTTTTCATGAGAGGAGGTGAGCTTAAGTCTTTCTATTCTCCCATCTTATCTCTTTCTCTATTTTTAAAAAGCACGTTGTTTTGATATAAAGAAAATCTAGCCATACACAAATATAAGTTAGAAATTTGAGGAGTATTGTAATAGCTTTTTAAGATAATTGTGGATATTTTTCTTTGATATTGTACCAAAACTCAACAAATGGTAGGTTCTTTGTTGTTTTAAATCAGTTTTATTGAACTATAATTTACATAGAATAAAATGTATTTTGTTTAGGTATACAATTCTGGGAGTTCTAATTAAGCCATACAATCATATAACCACTACCACAATAAAAATGTGGAATATTTCCATCACCCCCAAAAGTTTTCTCATGTCCTTTAGTAATCTGCCCTCTCCCCTCAGTCTCAGCTTCTGATCTGATTTTTATCCGCATGCTTTTGGCTTTTCCAAAATATTGTGTAAATGGAATCATACAATATATAGACCTTTCTGTCTGTCTTCATTTTTAGCATAACATGTTTGTAATTTATCCACGTTGTTGTAGCTGTCATTAGTTCATTTCTTTTTATTGTAGATGTTTATTTTTCCATTTACTAGTGCCTGGATATTGGATTGTTTCTGGGTTTAGGTGATTATGCGTAAAGCCACTACAGACATTAATGTACAGATTTTTTCATGGGCATAGGTTTTCATTTCTTAGGTAAATACCTAGGCATGAGATTTGCTATGTAGTAAGGTAGGTGCATGTTTAACTTTAAGAAGCTGTCCAAGTGTTTTCCTAAGTAGCTGGACCATTTTGCATTCTCACCACCAATGTATAAAAGTTGTAGATGCTTTACATATTTACCAGCACTTGAGGTTGTGTTTGTGTTTTTGTTAATCACTATTTCATTTTAGTTTGATTTTCCCTGATTATTAGTGATGTTGAATATCTTTAAAATAGTATTTCCCATTTGTACCTGTTTGACAAAGCATCTATTTGAATCTTTTGCTCGTTTTTAGAAATTGGGTTGTATGTGCTCTTGTTATTTAGTTGTGTCTTTCCATTTTCTGAATATCAGTTCTTTTTCTAAATATGTAATTTGCTTCTGGTCTGACTTTTTTCCCTTAACTTACAAAGAGAAGTTTTCTCTTTTAGCAAAGTTCAACTCAACTTGTTTTGTTTTTGTTTTTTTTTTTTTTTGTAGCTCATATTTTTTTTTGTATTCTAAGAAATCTTTCATAATATAGAGTCACAAGATTTTTAATTATTCTTCTATAACTTTTGTAGTTTTAGGTTTTATTTTAGGTCTTTGATAGGTTTAGAGTTTATTTTTGTTTTCTTTTTATGGCCACATCTGTGGCATATGGAAGTTCCCAGGCTAGGGGTTGAATCTGAGCTATAGCTGTGGTGTGAGTCACAGCCACAGCAACACTGGATACAAGCCTCATCTGCTACCTTCACTGCAGCTTGTGGCAATACTGGATCCTTAACCCACTGAGCCAGGCCAGAGATCAAACTTGCAGCCTCACAGAGATGATGGGTCTTTAACCTGTTGAGTCACAACAGGAACTCTTAGAGTTAATTTTTTGTATGTGGCATGAACTATGAGTTGAGATTCTTTGTTTTGCACATAGGTGTCCAATTGTTCCCATGTAAGTTGTTAGAAGACTGTGTTTTCTCTATTGAAATGCATTAATACCTTTGCTGTGTATCATTTGACCATATACGAATGAGTGTGTTTCTGAATTCTCCATTCTGTCTTGTAGGTGCATGTGTATCTGTCTTTTCACTAAGACCACACTGTTTTGTTTGTTTGTCTTCTTAGAGCCATACCCACGGCATATGGAAGTTCCCCGGCTAGGGGTCAAATCACAGCTGTAGCTGCTGGCCAACGCCACTGCCACAGCAACATCAGATTAGAGCTGCAACTGCAATCTATGCCACACCTTGCTGCAATTCAGACTCCTTAATCCACTGAGCAAGGCCAGGGATTGAACCCACATCCTCATGGGTACTGGTTGGGTTTATATCCTGCCAAACCTCAGCGGGACCTCTAAGATCATGCTGTTTTGATTGCTGAAGCTTTAATGTAAATCTTAAAAATAAGTAGTAGTATCTTTTGTACATTTTTTCATAATTATTTAGGTATTCCAGTTCCCTTGCTTTTTCTTTTCTTTTCTTTTTTTTTTTCTTTTTTCTTTTTTTTTTTGCTTCTTAGGGCTGCACCTATGGCATATGGAGGTTTGATATGGCATATGGCTAGCGGTTGAATTGGAGCCAGGCTACACGACAGCCACAGCAACGCCAGATCTGAGCCCTGTCTGTGACTTACGTCACAGCTTACGGCAGCGCTGGATCCTTAACCCACTGAGCAAGGCCAGGGATCAAACTGGAACCTCATGGTTCCTAATTGGATTTGTTTCTGTTGCGCCACAATGGGAACTCCGCTTGCTTTTGCATATAAGTTGTGGTTTCTTAAAAGTCAGTGAAAGTGTGGAATCTAAAACCATTAATGAACTTTTTGTCCTTTTTCTAACATTAAAATCTTCTTGGCTATCTTGAACATTGAATGGATTTTTTATCTGCGAATGCTTTTCAAACATTACACGTAATTCATTTGGAAAGTTTTGGTTCTCTGAATTATATAGACCTTTTAACTGTAGGCACGTCTCATTATTCTATAGTTGAAAATCACATTTGTTAATATCACCACTAATCTCACCAGAAAATTCTTGGATCATTGGGAAGGTGTCAGGCTAATGGTGGTGGTGAATAGAGATTTTCCAAAATTCTTATTTTTGTTTGAAAACTCATATTTTGTCATTGTCAGTGCATGCTATTGATTGTTTTTCTTGAAGTAACAGGTTTACTTGGTTTATTTTAGAAAATATTTCTGCCAGATACTTGTCTAAATAACCATGGTTGGTTTAGTTCACAACTCAATCATGCAAGGGCTTTTTCTGGAGGCAATCATTGTATTTCAAATGTGCAGAAGTTCTTTTGCTTAGTTCCCATTTTGTCACACAGAGTATTGAGAAGAAGTCTATTCACGGGTCAAGGTTAAAGAAAATTAATAATTTTACTACATTTCATTAAGGACATTCTTTTTTTGTTTGTTTGTTTTTGTTTTTGTTGTTGTTGTTGTTGCTATTTCTTGGGCTGCACCCGTGGCATATGGAGGTTCCCAGGCTAGGGGTCGAATCGGAGCTGTAGCCGCCGGCCTACACCAGAGCCACAGCAACGCGGGATCCGAGCCGCGTCTGCAACCTACACCACACTCACGGCAACGCCAGATCGTTAACCCACTGAGCAAGGGCAGGGACCGAACCCGCAACCTCATGGTTCCTAGTCGGATTCGTTAACCACTGCGCCACGTCGGGAACTCCAGGACATTCTTAAATGAAGTGAACTTGGCCTTTTGCAAAGAAATCTTGTGATGCATATTATTGTTTTCTATTATTGTATTTTATTATATTTAAAATATAGAGATTGTCCTGGAAACCTAAACACAATGTTGTAAGCCTAGGAAGACTATATTGACATTTTAGGAAGATCTGAAATGTGGTGTACTAGGAAATCTCTTTAAGGACATATAGGATTATATTAAGGTGTTTTATTTAAGAACATATAGGATTATATTAAGGTGTTGTTTTATTATCTTATAGGTGCTATACTTGGTAGATCAGAAACTCAGGAGTGTATTTTCTATAATGCTAATTGGGAAAGAGATAGAACCAATCGAACTGGTGTTGAATCCTGTTACGGTGACAAAGATAAGCGGAGGCATTGTTTTGCTACCTGGAAGAATATTTCTGGTTCCATTGAAATAGTGAAGCAAGGTTGTTGGCTGGATGATATCAACTGCTATGACAGGTAAGAAAACATTTTATCTTTTACGATGGTGTTGAATAATTTTCATTCCCTCCCCCTTTTTTAAAGTAGAAAGATCAATGCATGGATTTGCAGTTAAATATTTCTTCTTTAAGTTGGGAATATGAAGACCATTATAACATGTTATAATAACAAGATATGTATTTTAAGGTAATAAAATAACTATAGCATACTTATGTTTTATCTTCATTATACTTTGAATAATCTACTAAAGGGTGAGACTTTAGATAAGAAACATTTCTTTGCCTGTGTTAGGAGTATAGATTTTTTTTTTTTAAATGACAATTTTAAGAAAAAGGATTTTTTAAATTGCTTTAAAAGACAATATATCTGTTGAAAATCTATCCTGAAGGAGAATAAAGCTTAATCATGGTATTTAATTTCCCTTTAGTTTCCCTCTTTATGTATCTGGAAGAAATTGATCTCACTACATTTTCCCCCTTTTTTGTACAAAGTAGGCCTTTGTTCTTTATCCCAAGAGACATTTTTAACTTGACATTCAGAATTGCGTCAGAACTAACACAGTCTTCATAGAAAGCTACATTTTATTTAAAAGATCTTGCTTAAATTGTTTTATTCTGTACTGGAAATAAAATACAGTGGTTATGTTATTGATTGCCTGTAATCTTTCTGTAAGGTATCCTTGGATTTTGGGCTGATCACTTAAACTGCCTGAGCCACAAGATTTTCACTGGGGGTGGGTGCTGATGACTACAGAAGCTACAAAATTCTAGATAACCAGAAGACTTCATGGAACCAAATAACTACTAATACTCATGGAACACTAGCTACATCCCGATCCATTTTCGGGAGTCTTAATTGACTATGTTGAATCTATGTTTGATTGGCCATATGTAGTTAATGGTAAATTTTGTTGAATAAGGCCATGAAAATTGTATTAGCTCCACTTTTGGTGAGAAATTAAAATAGTCACTTAGGTATATATTTAGTGTCTAGGGTATATATACTTATACATCTGTGAATTTTCTAGGAATATTTACTCTGTAATTGTACATTTAGCTGTATTTCTGATTATTAGCCTCTTTATTAACAGAAGATAATAAAATATCATCAAGTGACATTTGTTACAATGAAATGGTAAGTAGGGCCACTAGAGAAAGAGTATAGAGGTCCCTCAAAACATTAAAAATAGCAATGATATAGCAATTCCATTTTGAGGTATATATCCAAAGGAAATGAAAACACTAACTTGAAAAAACGTTTGTACCTCCTTGTTCATTGAACCATTAGTTACGGTAACCAAGATGTGGAAGCAAACTAGGTGTCTTGTCAGTTGATGAATGGAAAAGAAAATGGCGTATACACACACACACACACACACACACACACACACACACACACGTATAGACTGTTTTTTAGACAAAAAAAGGAGGACATCTTTCCATTTATGGCAGCACAGATGGACCTTGAAGGCATTATACTAAGTGAAGTAAGTCAGACAGAGAAACCATTGGGGGTTGCCAGTGGCCAGGGGTGAGGTGTGGACAAAGTAGGCAAAGGGAGTGTAAGGGGTACAACTCTTAGTTATAAAAGAAGTAAGTCCTGAGGATATAATGGAGGACTACAGTTAATAATACTGTAGTGTGTATTTGAAAGTTGTTAAGAAAGTAAATCTTAAAAATTCTCATCTCAAGGAAAAACGTTTGTAACTTTGTGGTCACAAATAACTGTGTTATTGTGATGATCATTTCACAATACATACAGATGTCCAATCATTATGTTGTACACCTGAAGCTAATGTAATATTACATGCCAGTTATATCTCAGTTAAAATAAAGAAAAATAAGGAGGAACAGGTTGGGGAAAAATGAGGTTTGGGGATCATCTTTATTCAAAACTTTGTATTATTTAGCTGAAATCAGGGATGTATGTTCTTTTTATAGTAAAAAGCTACTGTGCTTCTCACCAAAATCAGTATTGCTGAAGGTTAAACTTTTCTAGATAATGGTAAGTGGGTTGTTCAGTTCAAATGCTTGCTTTTACAGTGATTAACGACTACACCAGCTTTGTTACTAGGGGTTAAATGCTAATTTAAAAGTATGTAAATTTTTTATACTCTGAATTTGATTAAAAATAAATATTAAGGGTAGTAAGATAAGTAAGAGAAAGGAAAAGATGATTCAAGAAATGTTGGAGTACCCTTCATGGCTCAGCAGTTACGAACCCAACCAGGATCCAGGAGGATGCGGGTTTGATCCCTGGCTTCTCTCACCGTGTTAAGGATTCGGTGTTGCTCTAAGCTGTGGTGTAGGTCACAGATGCAGCTCCGATCCTGCGTTGCTGTGGCTATGGCTGTGACCAGCAGCTGTAGCTCTGATTCGACCCCTAGCTTGGGAACTTACATATGCCCCGAGTGTGACTCTAAAAAAATAAAAAAGAAAAAAAAAAGAAATGTCAAAGGTGGCAGAAAAGACAGTGATAAAAAGAATGATGAAATCGGATGATGAAAAGTAACTTTCTTGAGTTAATTGGGATAGGTATTTAATCATGTTAACCTGTAAATTGAGGTATGATTCTAAATTTCAATTTATATATTTCGCTATATAAATTGTTAAAAATATAGCTTTCATTTGTCTCTTTCTACTAAATCAGTATTGGTATAGATTTCATTTTAAAGTTTGATTTTGTTAAAATTGCCTTCTTCCTGAAACTTCTTGAGCTTTTCACTTCAGAGTTAAATTCAACCATGTTATTCTAACAACCATTACAAAAGTTCACAATTTGTAAGCTATGTTACATGTTGCTTTTTACTTTTTGCTTAATCCCACATCTATTCATTATGTTCAAGGAATTTTTATCTGCTGCAAAATGGCTTTATTCCCAAGTCTGGTTTAGGTCTCTGATGTTGAAATACGTTCTGTTGTGAGATAAGAGCATGCATTACCTTGTACTGGTGTATTTATACACCCATACGCATGCACACACGTGTATGTGTATGTATGTATATGCACATATAGGTTTTTTTTATATATATAGTGTTTAGTTTTTGTATTCACAAAATGGGAAAGCTGTATTTCCTGTGAGCACTCCTAGGCCAAAATTTTTCGTTGAGTTTATGTTCTTCTTCAAGCTTTTCTCATAATTAAAAAAAAAAAAGGTTGTCTTAGATTGACCATTGAAAACCAAATTAAAGAAGGAGTTTCAGGGAGCCAGTGTGATTGTTACAAAATCAGCCATTGATTTTTTTTTTTTTCCTGATGAGATTTAGTGCTAGGATTCAAGAAACATTTTTGGTTTTTAAGAATTGGTTATTGACTATTAATAGGAATGTTGAAGTTGACCGTATGACTTATTCAGTGTTTTATCTCTGAGAAGAACTTTAGAAAAAATCTATTGTAGATTCAGAGTAATTGTGTTGATTTTAATTCTTTCTCCTCTTTTTGTTTACAGGACTGATTGTATAGAAAAAAAAGATAGCCCTGAAGTATATTTTTGTTGCTGTGAGGGCAGTATGTGTAATGAAAGGTTTTCTTATTTTCCGGAGATGGAAGTCACACAGCGTAAGTTCACAGGAAAAATGCATAGGTCTGTTCAACTAGTATACTGAAAGCAAAGCATATTTGTCTGGGTGGAATAATTTACTCCCACCTTCTCCTACTCCTTATTTTTCTCCCAAAATTTGACACTATAATAAATATTTATTGTGGAATTGTGTAGACCGAATCTGAACAGTTTCCCCCCTCCCCCCCTTTTCCACAGCTACTTCGAATCCAGTTACACCTAAGCCACCCTATTACAACATCTTGCTCTATTCTTTGGTGCCACTTATGTTAATTGCGGGGATTGTCATTTGTGCGTTTTGGGTGTACAGGCATCATAAGATGGCTTATCCTCCTGTGCTTGTTCCAACTCAAGTAAGTTAATGTCTTGTACTTTGTGCTATTTTAGATTGTATATTTTAAAGAAATATTACTGTGGTGAAACCGTAGTAGGTTGTTAGAAATCATTTTCCTTCACGGTTAATTTTTGAATGTTTATTGTCATGGGAACTATAGCTAATTTTGCAAACTTATTAATTTGCTTTGTCCTAAACTTAAGGGTTGAGGTAGAGCAGACTAGAGTATTCCTGTACCTTTTCTTCTTTGGAGAGTTTAACTGACATTGTAGTACTTTAAAAATGGGAGATATACTCTGCTTTGTTTCTTGAGAAGTAAGTGATGATGGAGAAGAGATACTGTAACCCTTCCTTTCCCATCCATTTTCTCCTCCATTCCTAAGTTTTTGTTCCTTTTTCAAGACTATTTGCCAAAATATCCTTTTAACCATGGGAAGGGACCCAGTAAGGTAATCAAGAAAGTGTGGAATAGAGAGGTTTTACAAAGTCATCAGGAAGATATATCTGTAAAAATGTTGTTTTGCAGAAGAGGAACAGAGGGACAACCCTTTTCATCATGTGTTGTTGGTAGTTCCAAGTGTATATATGTTTTTTATTTGCAACATATCTGTGTACTGAAGTCTGAAAACTTTTTCAATGCCCTTGAGTCTCACCCCCTCAACACTGAATATATCTGAAAATATAGGTATGGTGGGTAGTCAGATTAAATTTATGAATTTTTCCTCATTCTCTATCATATGGACAATTTGTGCTGGTTCAGTGCGTTACAAAGACTTTTAATATAAGTAGTTCATATTCTATAGGCACAGGAAAGGTCATAACTTTTGGTTACACTTGCTTGAGACATCTCTAAACTCTGTGTTTTCTTTTAACTCTTAAGATTGGATTACCTCAGCCTTCTGGTTCTCTTGGTTTAACTTTGTTTCTCTAATTTCAGTAGGATTAATGGTTCAAATTTGGTAGAAGAAAATGGTAAAGTCCTATAATTTAATGACTGAAACAACTTCTCTTTTAACTTTATTTATGTAATATACTCCTTTCTCAGTGCTTGTTAGCAATCTGTTAGCATTAGATCATTGATCCCTGTAATCTTTGTAAGAGGTGTATATGGAGAAGTAAGCCTAAAGGTAAAATTCCTTATTTAGTAAATTAGGTAAACACACTATTTTGTACAGCTGAAATAGTTGAACTTTTAAATATTAGTAGCTAAGTTGTGGGTTTATTGAAAAATCATCTCTAAAAAGTACTTTAAAATAAAAAAAAAAAACAGTACCTAATAAATAGATGTTGTGTACTCCCAGATGGCCATAGAATACACTTTACTTTCCATTGGTGGCGAACTATTTTATTTAATATCCACATTTAAAAGACAGAGTATTTAGTACTATAGTCATGTCTGAATTTACCCGGGATTTGTGATATGATAGAAATAAACTGTAATCTACATTTAAAAATAAATTTGTTTCTTAATAGAATTTAAAAAATAATGTAATCCTATAGGTAATGTTGATTTACGTAAAATATTATTAAAAAAGTATGGTTGGGGAGTTCCCGTTGTGGCTCAGTGGTTAACGAATTCAACTTGGAAGCATGAGGTTGCAGGTTTTATCTCTGTTCTCACTCAGTGGGTTAAGGATCTGGCATTGCCGTGAGCTGTGGTGTAGGTTGCAGACATGGCTCAGATCCTGCATTGCTGTGGCTCTGGCATAGGCTGGCGGCTACAGCTCCGATTGGACCCCTAGCCTGGGAACCTCCATATGTCAAGAGTGCATCCCTAGAAAAGACTGAAAGACCAAAAAAAAAAAAAGTGTGTGTGGATGGACATTTTTATTTATAGGGCTGACTATGTTATATATGAGGCCACTTTATTTAGGAATGCTAATTAAGTCAAGGGTTTGGACTTTGGAAAAGAAAAGATGGACTATTTATAAGTAACTAAAAACCAGGAATGTTCAGTGAATGGGTATCCATCTCTGGGGGTTTTTGTTGCAGTGGTTAATGTTATTGTATACATGTATTAAGTATTTGCACTGTTCTGCAGTGAATTTGCATGAATTGTATGAATTACTGAAAAATAAGGAATGAATTTAAAAGATGTGTGATAGAATAACCTGGAATGGTCAAGCTTTGTTACGAAAAATATAATAAATGCCCAACTTTCTGCTTTCCTTCTGTCATGAAATATGTTGTGGAAAAGGAGCATTGTCATCAATATGAAACTTCATTTATGTAGTATCTCACTGTCTCAAACAGTATAGTGTCATGCTGTAAGTCTCATTTTTGGTGAGTGGTTTATGCAAACCACTCTGCAAGACTGCTTGGTGGTTATCTTTTACAAAATGCACAGTTTTATTTCTACTGCAAAAAAAATGATGATTGTATCAAATGTTAAGTGAACATTTACAGTACACTAGAATACTGGTAAGTTACAAAGATGTATAAATATATAAATTATATAAGAATATATAAAAACATAAAATACATGAAAATTTCACTATGGTTTCCAAATTTTGACCAGTATGTAAGGATCATCTTTGGAATTTGTTAAAGACCTACAAATTCCTGGACCATACCCCTGAAAGTATGGAATGGGCCCTGTGATATTATGTTTCTAATAAGTTTCCTAGGCAGTTCTGGTGACCAGTGAGCCAGTTGTGGAAAGCCCTGACCAGTGAGCCAGTTGTGGAAAGCCCTCATAGGATTGTTTATGTAGAGTTATAATCCTTATTTTATAGATAAAGAAATTGAGACATAGCAAAGCTGGCAAATATTAGAGCTGGATTCTGAACCAAGGACCCTCTGACGCTAAAGCTTTGCTCTTAATGCTTTTGCTGATTGGCCTCTTTTTCCAGAAAGCAGATGCTTCTGCTGTTTCAGATAATTCAGTAAACATCCCTGCCATCTAAAATCATTCTCTAAATTAATGTATTTTCCTACTTTAGGATGGTGAGTAGTTTGACAACTGAAATGAGCAGTAACATGACCTTATTGTCTCACAGAGGACAGAAGGGGGAATAAACAAGTCATAGATAAATAGAAGGGTATATTCATGTGTTTTCCATTAAAAAACTTTTTAGCATACATTTTAGAATACGGTTTATGGACATTGATTGTATCATAGGTAAAGTTTCTTGTGCTTCTGAATTGACATTACCAGTGCCTGCTAGTTATTCAAGACATTTTTGAGGGATAGAGTAGGTAAGGGAAGCATACTACACATTTGAAGTCTTAAGGTAACTTCTGCATTTCACTCCATGTTCATTTCCCTAAGATCAAAGTTTAATTTCAAGACCAGTTAGGAAAACATCTTATATTCTTGTTGTACATTTCTGCTACATTCTTCCTCTAATTTCTTCAAACATTTAGACAATGATGTAAAATTTGTCATTTCCTTTTCTTAGGGCAACATTTTCTTAAAGCCTTGGCTAAAGGCTGGTGATATCTTATTGGTGGGTCAATAAAAATTTACAATAAGAATTATACTTGAAGAGAACTTTACAATGATCCTTAACAGAGCAAGCTTTAGTTCCAATACCATGCTCATTCATTGGTCTGATCTCAGTCTCCTGTTCTTCTTGGGGAATAACGTATCAGTCCTATGGGGCATTCTGGAGGACTAAGAGATATCCACATACATCACTTAATAATCTGGTTCTGGCAATTAAATGGTGGGATTCTTTATTTCCAAAACATCAAGTTGTTTAAAGTTTCTTCTGGTTTCGTTAATATTTTATTCTGAAGAAGTGATGTAGGGATATACATGCTTTGAAATCTGGTTTTTAATTATGGTTCTTATTTATTCCAAAATGGAAAATATTCTAAAGTAAATCTGCTATAGTTAAAAGCATAAAAAAAAAGTAATTGTGCTTTTTTTTAAAAGAAATAAGCCGTTCTTCTTTCTGTATAGCCTGTTAATGTTTCTAACATTGTTTCATGTTATCACTGTCTTTCTCTTCATCTTGATTGGAAGCCTTGGAGACAGCTGTGTCTCCCATTCTTGGCCCTATCACTTACCAGTTCATTTACGTTTTCATCCTTCCTGATCCTCTTGTTTTCAGGACATTATTATTACTGGAGGCTGAGGTTATTTCTATAATCTTCGTAGCTGGCCTTCTTGTTTCCAGTTCTCTCTCTTCATCTATACATGTCTGATTATGTTCCTTTTGTGCTTAAAAATATTTGAGGGCTTTCAGTGATCTAACAGCAGAGAATATAAAGTTTAAAGCATGACAGAATCTTCCACACTTTGCCTTTTGATTCTTTTCTTCCATTACACTCTAAGCCTTCTGTTGTAAGCATCGAGAATGGTATTAGTTATGTAGCGTCCTTGAAAGAATTGAGAAAATAGTGCTCAAGTCAATTTCTCTCTTTTGTGATTCACTTGACTAACCTAAGTTGAGAAGGGCTCTTGTCATTTGTGAGCATGTTCTATTCTCATACTTGATTATAAGCTTGAAGAGAAAGTATGTATTGTGATTAGTACTGTATTGCATACAGTATCCGTATGTCATAATCATTTTGTAAGTGATGAATTGCTGAATTGACTTTGTTGTATTTATACTAAGATGAATATAATATACCAAATTCATTATACCCAGGAATTTTATAAACATTTCAGGGGCTTTAGGGTTTTGCTTTAGGATAAATCTTGAGGTCATATTTCTTGGGGGTAATAAACTAAGTTGAAGTATTCCAGGCTTTTATTTATTTATTTATTTATTTTATTAAAAAAAAATTTTTTTTTTGGTTGTTTTGTCTTTTTAGGGCTGCACCTGCAGCATATGGAGGTTCCCAGGCTAGGGGTCCAATCGGAGGTGTAGTTGCCGGCCACAGCCACAGCAATGTTGGATCCAAACCACATCTACTATCTGCACCATAGCTCATAGCAACACCAGATCCTTAACCTGCTGAACGAGGCTAGGGATCGAACCTGCGTTTTTGTGGATGCTAGTTGGGTTTGCTAACTGTTGAGCCACGACGGGAACTCCCATCCATGCTTTTATAAGAGAATGCCATTGTTTAATTCTTTCTCTACACATGTGTGTGAAGCATCCTTCTAATTTGCATCATCTGAATCACTTTTCTTTTGCCTGTTCTGAAACTCCTTCCACATGTACGTAGGTATTCTTATAATCTGCAGTAAATAATCTGAATGCAGACTGGTTTTTATAGTACCAGTGAGTCATGAATATGAGGGAATTAATGCATTGATTGTTATTAAGTCTTACTGTGATTAGAGTTAATGTGGTTTCAGTAAAACTGTTTGCATTGTTTTTATAACCATATGTGAGCTTAAGTTTCCTGCTTATAAAAATCTATGTTTGTGCTGATAAAAAATACCACTTGATAAGAAAATACATTTAAGAAGCAAGAAATTATGTACCTTTAACAAGATATGAGGTTAACATCTTGGTAATTTTTGAAGGTTATGTAGTATTGTGGCACTAATACTTTTAAAAATGATATCAGTGTCTTCAGTCTTGGCACCATGACATTTTATCTAAGTTTTGATCTGATGAGGACTAAAGGCTTTCAGATGCTTGGAATATTGAGTTGTGCATACAAAATAATCCATCCTGTCGACCTTAATATTAAAGTAATAATAGGTTGTCATTTCATGCTATGTCAGATGACTATCCACTGAGAAACCAAGCCATCTGTGAAAATGCCTTGTAGGATTTTCCTTTTGAACATGGGTCTATATAAAATTAATAAGATACCCATTTAAAATTAATAAGATGCTAAAGAGGTAGTATAACATTTTTCAGCCAAGTCAGTTTTGGAAAGTATGCTGCTTCCTCATTTGGGGAGGCTGTAGGGAGATGTTTACTAAATTTTATTGAATATTTAATATGCTAATATTAAGCTATACCTACAAAATAAATATTACATCTGTAGAAGCGCATCTTGAAATAGGTTGATCGTTGGAGTTTATGAACACATCTCTTGCTTTCTCTCTTTTTAAATAAATTCTCTTCTATTTAAAAATTAATTGTAGGAACTTGCTTGTTATAGCAAGACAAATTACACAGGAAGATGTATGTCCAAAAAAAGGATTATTTGTTCTTCCTCTTTTTCCTTTATCACTTTTCTGAAATAACCAGTTTTAACAGGTTGGTGTGTATCCTTTGACATCTTTCTCTAATCTCATTTGAGTATATACGGTTTTCTTATTTATACACTAGAAAATGTTACTCTGCAATTGCTTTCTTTTAATTTAACAGTATACTGAGGATAGCTTTTCAGCTCAGTAGTTTTAATCTCATTCTGATGCTACGATGTATTTTTAAGTGACATTTAGGGGAACTTTAATGTATGCTCAAGAAATACCAAAATTTGATGTTTTATTAGCTTAGAGTTTATGTTAGGTTTCTGCTAAGAGCTAGAACCTGCATTTCACAAATGGTGGGTGTTTGTTTTTTGTGTGACTGCACTCACAGCATGTGGAAGTTCCTAGGCCAAGAATTGAACCAAGCCACTGCAGTGACAATGCCAGATCCTTAACCCTGTGCCACAAGAGAACTCCCCACAGACAGTTTTTAGTTTTCTGATTATAGTGTGTTTAAAATATAGTGATATAATGCTACTGTCTTACTTTTGAGCACCTTTTCTTTTTCTTCTCTCTATATGCCTAAGAAATAATACAGGGCCACTACAAACATCTCTTGGTATGATTATTTTTATATTGGTAACCTAAATTACAACTTGTTTTTATGTATACTTCTAAACTAATTATGGGGAGAAGTGTCATAAACTCTCCATAGACATGCAAGTTGACAAAGTATTACTCAGATTAGGTGTATATGAGTTGTTTCTCTTACAAATGCACAGACAGGCCCATTTGGAGCTGGGCCGAAATTCTGTATCCAAAAGCAAAAAAGTGGGGTGAGGGGAAGCTGTATCAAAAGCTAATGCAAATTAAAGCTGCACGTTAAAATTAAGGCACTTTATTTCTAAAAAGTGGCAGATTAAATTTTAAAATCTTGAGTTTGGTTTTAACTTTGGCCTGTGGAAGGCTCATTTTGTCAGCTTACAAATGGGACTGATGCATATAGACCAGAGCGCATAGTTTCTCCTTTTTCTTGTTTGGCAAGGAGATGGTAGATAGGAAGAAGTGAGTTTGCTTTTCTCTGTGTTTTTTATTTCCTGGACCTCGTCCTAGATCTGTTCCTTTATTCCTAGCTACTTTGTTGCTGCCAAACCTTTTTCTACTAATTTGAGATAATAAAAACGAAGAAATCCATTTGTTAGTGAAAGCTGCTTGTATCAGATAGGCTAGGAGGTGTTCAAGTTGGTTGATTTGTTTTATTTTTGCATAACTTTTCACCTACTGCTTAAATGCCTATTGTATGCCAGGCACCATGCTGGGTGTATAATGTTGATGTATAATGTTAAGGTTCAGGGACAGTCCTTGCTGGCCCTTTTGGAGCCCACAGTTAACATGTAGATGTATTAAAAATAGGTTGGTTGATTAGTTGTTTGACTTTGCAGCTTGGAAAGGAAGGGTAAAGGGAGTTGCTTCAACAATTTTGGGCATAGATGGAGAAAAGGAGGAGAAATGTTTGATTCCAGGTCTGTAGTGGTTGGGAGAAGAGCCACATCTGGGGTGCTTGGCTAATGTTATGTGCTCAGTAAGTGTTAGCTGTTAATTGCCAACAAGCTCGAAATTGTACTCCAGAGGAATAATTTTTTGAAGCCATTGATTTCATTATCAAAATTGATTTATTGAAATCATTTTATTTGAAATTAATTTTGTATAGTAAAAAATTTCATTTTTGAATATTCTGTGCAGCACTATGCATAGCACTTTACACATATTAACTCATGTAATCTTTCTATTAATACCCAATGATGTGGGTTCTGTTTTATTAAGTCCATTTTATAGACAAAAATATCAAAACACAGATACATACCGTGACTTAGCCTAGAGTCAGTGTGCTGAATGGTAAAGCCTGAGCATTTATATCCAAGGATTGTTGTCCATTGAAGTAATCTTAATTGAATGGGTTATTTCAATAAATAATTAGGTCAGGTCCATAAAAAACTAAAGTAAGATAAAGGGAGGGATCCGAGTACATATATTTCATTTAAAGTAGCTTTTGTAGTGACTATGTATATAGCCTTGCAGATAAACATAACCATTTCACCACATCACAATTTATTAATGTATAGCATCATCTTTTTCTTTTTTTTCAGTTCTACTTGAAGAATACGAATGCTAAATAAAAATGAAATTTCTTCTATACCCAGTAATAGGCCTGATGCTTCTGAACAGCAGCCAAAAGAATGGGCATTCCTATTATCTCTTTCAGACTTGTAGCCCTAGTGCTGACTATCCTGAGGAGCTAATCACTTAGGGAACTTATTTACCTTGGTCTGTCTTTGCTTTCCTTCCATGAGGAGTTAGATGAGGGAAACTCTGGGTAGTAGGAGTTGATATATCACACAGGAATTTTGAAGATCTAATTGGATAGAATCATGGCTGTGCATTTGACAGTATCAACGTTATTGAACCTGTTAATGTATACTCTCTTGCTGTCCCTAGCTCAGAAACATTTATCCTGATAACACATATTCTTTCTTTGCACATTTTATTTCTTTCTATTTGGTAATTGTCTTTTTAAAAATTAGCAATTGTAGCGAGTTTCCGTTGAGGCTCAGTGAGTTAAGAACCTGACATCGTGTCCATGAGGATGCAGGTTCGATCCCTGGCTTTGCTCAGTGGGTTAAGGATCCGGTGTTGCCACAAGCTGCGGTGTAGTTCAGAGATGTGGCTCTGATCTGCTGTTGCTGTGGCTGTGGTGTAGGCCTGCAGCTGTAACTCAGATTTGAACCCTAGCCTAGGAACTTCCATATGCCGCAGGTGTGTCCCTAAAAAGGAAAAAAAAGGAAAGGAAAAAAAATTAGCAACTGTAAAATTTCTTAGAAAGTACAATAATTGGATGATTAAGGGGAGACATTTAGAATTTGTCAGTTTTCAAATACTTTGGGTGGGGAAGGGGGTGCTTATTTCTTCTTGATCATCCTAAGAAGTTGAATAAATTATTAAAAATTTGTATATAAATGTCTTGAATGGTTTAAACAGAGAAAATTTATAGTAAATATCATATATATATTTATAGCATATAGAATCCTTATTTCTACAAAAATTTCTTTGTATTCTAGTTCTGTATATCTAACTGCTTACTAAATATCTCCTATTAGATGTCTCTGAGCACTAACATACAAGGGTAATGATGATCTCTCTCAAACCTGATTCTCAGTAAATGGAACCAGTAACCATTTGGTTGTACAAGTCAGAAATCTGGGGTGTATATCCCAGTACTGTTTTTCATACCTATGCTGCCTTATTCCATTTCTCAAGGATTCTCTCCTTAGGAAAACCTCTTATTTACCTGTCCAGTATAAGTTAGGTTTTTCCTTACAGGTGCTCATGGTAACTAAATTCCTTTTCTTTGCTCTCATTTTATAATTATGCATTCATTTGATTAGTCTTTCTTCCCCACAATATAGTAAACATCATGAGAACCTAGGTAGTCAGTGTCTGGTACAAACTAGGTGCTCAGTAAAGATTTGTTGAATGAATGTGAGTATTCATTCCTTTCTGATGTTTGTCAATAGTTATTTTTTTTTTCCCCTTAAGGAATAAGCAGCAAGTGTCTTTCTCATCCAGCAATCTAATTACTTGACATTAGTGTGCTGATTTGGTTTTTACTCTTATCTCCAGTCACAGTGCATGATATTCAAGTTTTATTTTCGAAGTTGTGAATCTAAGACTGTTTTGGTTACTTTTTATCTGTTTGTGTATTTGGTGAATTAATTTTTTTTGGATTATGTTTTGACTCATGTTTTGTAACTTAAGTTTATGCATTGGGACCTGTTGTTGATGTCTGTGGCTTGAATCATTCTATAGCTTATTCTAGTATTCATTTACTGAAAAGTATATTGAGCAAAAATACACTTTTTAGTAAGATGCATGAAACAGCAGCTACTTGCACAGTGTTATTACAGTGGCATCTTGATCTCTGAAAGCACCAGTATGAAAAAATCTGAGAGATGTTTAAGCTTTGGGAAGCTATAGTCTAGTTACTCACTTGGCATGTATTTCTTTCAAGAGAGGAATTTTACTTTGGAGTACTGATAAGATGTTTTGATACTAGGATTAGCTAAACCTTTTAGATGAATTAGAAATAGTCCTGAATCTTTACGGGAGAAGATCAAGAGGCAAAAAAAACCCCCCAAAACAAACAAACAAACAAACAAAAAAACTAAGCAACTGGTACATAAAAATGAGTGGTCAAATCTTTTTCATCATTGCTATTGTTCTCTGTAGAAATACTGAAAACTGAGAAATAAGTGATTGGAGGTATTCGAAGCTTTTACTGGTTTAAATTAGTGCTCTTGCCTCTTTGGGGATGACTGGGGGAATGAAAATCTAGTTCTTATCAGTATAGGGGTCCTGAGCTTGAAAATTATGTATAGATACTTGCTTGAGTTCTTCACTCTGGTTGTGGCTGGGGAAGCAGGTCTGATATGTCACTGTTTTCTATTCAATTCTGATCTTATTCTTCCGGTGTCCTAGTGTATTATTTGTATTTCACATGCTCACAGAGGCACCAGAAACATTTTTCTGTCTCACTGTAAGCATTCTCCTGTCTTTCATGAAAGGAGAGTAAAACCATTCAGGAAGTTGGAGATTCTAGATTATTACGTCAACTGTCAGTGATCTGAGAAAACTTTCTGTGTAAAAATTTCTTGTGCTGCTTCTACAGTTTTTGTTAAAGACAATACTGCCCTCTGGTGTCCAGAATCCAATTTCAATGCGTAGATTTTCAAACTGCTTTTTTTTACTCTTACAGTTTAGACCCCAGAATTTCTTAGAAAATTAAGTAACAATTATTTAAAGATTTGGTTTAGTTTATTCCCTGGCTTGAAATCCATTGGATCAGGTAACTTGGGCTCATACTATAGACATCAATATACCAATACCTCTTATCTGATAGATAATATCCAAGATTTTTTTTAATATATTACTTTCCTCTGTTTATAAGGAAAGTGTTCTTAATTCTCATTTGAAAAATACGATACATTCAATCATTGACAACTTTTAAAAAGCTAAATCATTATTCTCTTTCCTTCACTTTTGTAATTTAAGTGTCATTTTTCATTTCATTCCGGATATAAATCGTAATTTCTTTTGCCTGTGTTTTTTCTTCACAAGCACGCCTTTCATATAATGATAGAGGTAAGATTCATTGATATTTGTTTTATGGTTGTGGAACTTTTTGTGGATGCATACAAAACATTTTTTTCTTAGATTTTTGTTGTTGTTGCTTTATTGTGCATCCTTTATAGTTTATAAATTTATGTTATAGTTTTTCCCGCCACTTTTAGTATTAAAAACTTGATTGATTTGCCATAGTAATAGTTTTTGGTCCTAAAGTATTGTTAACAGTGTTTATACTTATCTAAGGTGAAATGTAGAAACAACTGTTTTAGCTGATTAGATGTTAACACATAATGGCTATATTTTTAGCTTTGAAAACCTTGTATTGGTTATTTTTATAGTATGTCATTAGCTTAAATGCCAGCATGTACTCATTTTTAACAGGGGCTGACTTTCAGGTCGAACACATTATCTTTCAATGCGAAATCTATATTTTCAGGTAGTTTCTTTCATCTTTAGCATCTTGAACAAGTGGACTAGCTAGAGAAGTGGTAACTTGATCTTTTGCTGTCTGCAAATTTAAGGCTTTATTTAGATTTAGAACTCACTTTTCATATGGAGAAGTCAGGACAAGTAAAATGATCGCAGACTGCTTTACATCTCTTCATTTCTAGTCGTTTATTCCACTATTGGTTATAGTAATGATCCTGAGTAGTGGTGTTGGAGTGGGGGACACTTTTGCCAGCTATTGTCCTTTGTTGCTTCTCAACATGATGTCTTCTGATGCTGTAATTTTCATATATAAATAAGAAGAGATGTAATCAAAGCCATGTTCTAGTGCATATCTTTTTAACTGTGCAAAATAGCATGGACACTGCAAGAAAACTGGAACTTAGTAAATGTTTTCAGGAATTTTATAGTCCTTATAGTTGCCCCTCTAAAAGTGGTTTTTCTTTGTAGCAGGACAGAGCCATGTTTTGTGGGTAACATCAGAATGTTGTCATTATGAGGTTTAAGTCGAATTTGTCTCCCCAGGTGTTCATGTATTTTAAAGGTATAAATCTTCATTCCTAGAAACAAAAATTGAGTTTTTAGTAAATACATTAGTAAAATGGTGCTAATAAACTGGAAATCATTTCTAATATTCTTGGATTATTGGATAAGTAAAAGCTAGATATGAGAAAGGCTGTTAAAGCTTCCTATAAATGAAATGAAGGGCTGAAAAGTATGAAGTAGGAGAATATTCTAATAATTTTTTATTAAAAAATCAAAAAAGTATATTGAAAGCTATAATGATATAGAGTTCTTTTGAACCTAACCTTTTAAGAATTATAGAGTATTATTTAAAAATACATATCGTTTCTAAAAGTTTTGACACTTCAAAGGAATGTGTCTTTGTAGACCTTTTTCTCACTCTTTGAAAGTTGGCCATTGTTCTCCTTAATTTAAGCTTTTTACTTATAGGTAATTTTGACAAAGCATATTATCAGGCTGTTATGATATAATCCTGACTGTAATGGTAATATCATTAGGAGAATGATCTAAGATTTCTTACTGAAATAATGGTAGCTTAGAAATTTTCTAAGCAGAGTCTTGAAAACCTATGGGAACTCTGAAGTTTATATATACATTCGAAAAACATACAGTGATTTTTTTTTCTAAGCATAGGCATTGGAAATTATTGTTTCCTAAAACTAAGGTTAATATTTTATTAAAGTCATATTTTGAATCTCTGACACATTCTTAATTTGGGGTGTGGATTGAGTCATCTAACCCCTATTTTATAGACTGAATCATATTCATGTGGTTAGTCCTCTTTGGAATAGAGAATGGGTAATGTGTATGTTATCTAGGGAGACGTTATCAGTCAATTTATAAAAGTTATTTAAAAATCTTAGTGTTTAAGTATAATGACATATTATTTTTGGTTATTTTCCCTCTTTAGCTTTTAACCTTTGTCTTCATACTTTAGTTTTTGGCATCCCTGCTTTGAAAATAGGACTTTTCTAACTTATTTCTTCTAAAAGAGGGGAAATTGTTGACTTTATAAAGTTTTTCAAACTGAATTTTTTCTGTTTATTTAGCATAATTATTCTTTTATGCATGTATCTAATAATCCTTGGACTTTGAGCACTGAGTGGTTTCATTTGCCTCTAGAAGAGTGGGTTTCAACTTTCTTCCCTCCTGTCTTCACATTCACATAAGTCATATACTGCTATCAGTGGCATCTCTTATTACAGGTATACATGGTCAGTGAAGGGATAAGGGAGGGACTGTTTAGTTTTGTTAAAAGTCCTCCAGAGAAAGTCTTATGTCCCCTCCCACTGAGAATCATAACTTGAAGCACCATACTTCTGTAAGATTTGCATCTGACTTCCTTGACCTGTCACTCTACTAAATTAAAACAATCTTCAGCTCTACTAACTTTTCATGTTTTGAATGTAAAGGGAAAGCAACTTTTGTAGACATTCAAAAAATAAATATCTGATGTTAAAATGAATCACAGGAAGTCTTCTGGTTTATCATACTGGTTTAAAATAGGAATTCTCAAACCATTTTATAAAGATTGTCTAGTTTAGAAGAAGAAGGTACTTTTTAATACTTTGCAATGTGTCTCTTTCTGAGGGTCTTTCTAATGTAGATGTCAACTTTTAAGAATCTTGAGCAGCACCTATGGCTGAATAATGCCTAAAGGGAGCACCAAGACCTGAGAAGGGTTTTTTGTTTGTTTGTTTGTTTTTGTTTTTATTTTATTTTTTTAAGGAGGGGAGAGTAAAGACAGGACATGCACTGATTTACAATTTCCAAGTGTCTTAGGTGCCACCCACTATCATAAAGTCTGTTGCTACTGCCACAGAAATTTTAATTCCCCCTTACAATACTCATGCAGGCCTTCAGACATGTTACTACTTTCCTCTGGAGGCTTTCCAAAAGGCTTTCTACCTCTTGCTTTAGTTGCAGATAATGAACTAACAGAATGCTTTCCATGAAAGTTTGTCCCTATGCTTTGTATAGGGAGGATTCCTTGGTGATCTGACATGCTGTACCTGTATTCATATACTATGTTCGTTCCATTTAAAAAATTAACTATAGCAGTACCCTTCGCTTTCATACCTTATTATCTACAATGATGACCACTAATTGCTGAATTATTATCTGTACTTTCTTTGCCAATTAGTCCCAAAGCACAAATAATATCTCAGATCAATTCTGCAAGGTAATTATAAACAAAGGGATGAATTATTACTAGGGGGGAAATTATAGTGAACATAATAGTTTGGCTGTAGCAACACTAACTTACAAATTTCTTTTATGTGCTTTGTATTTGATATACCAATTTGTAATGTGTTTGAGAATGGCTCTGGATATTTCTAACATGAAGAAAGATTTAAAGTTAAACACTCATTGGGGAAAGTAATGGATTTTGAGGAGAGGTTTTCTCTGAGACAGCCATAATTTGCTGTTTCTGGCACATTTCAAATCTTTGTCCTATAAAGAAGTATCAACTGGATGAGATCATTGAAATACTGTTAGTAGTGTCCTGAAGGTCACAGATATGTATAAATATATGTGTATAGCAATAATGTTGAATGTTATTATGAAAACTCTTAATTCAAGTTCCTTGCCTTGTGATCTTATAGATAATTAGTAATTCTTTAGAACTCAGTTTTGGCAAAATTGAATTTACTGTCATTTGTTTGTGTTTACCATTTCTGTCAATTGATATTCCAGTATACTTTTTTCTGATATTTAGAAGTGATATGTATCAAGTGCTCCTTTTTGATAATATTATTATTATTTATCTATAGGACCCAGGACCACCCCCACCTTCTCCATTATTAGGTTTGAAGCCACTGCAATTACTAGAAGTAAAAGCAAGAGGAAGATTTGGTTGTGTCTGGAAAGCCCAGTTACTCAATGAATATGTGGCAGTGAAAATCTTTCCAATACAGGTATTTTTTAACATGCACTTTTTTTTGCTTTTATTTTTTTTTCTTAGGGCTGCACCTGTAGCATATGGAAGTTTCCACACTAGGGGTTGAATTGGAGTTGTAGCTGCTGGCCCACACCACAGCCACAGCAATGTCAGATCTGAGCCATGTCTGTGACCTACACTGCAGCTCACAATAATGCTGGATCTTTAATCCACTGAGCAAGGCCAGGGATCCAACCTGCATCCTCGTGGATACTAGTCGGATTTGTTACCAGTGAGCCACAACGGGAACTCCATAATGTACATATATTTTTTAAAAAACGTAACTGGCTAGATCATTGTAACTCAGAAACAGTCTGAAAACACAAGCCACGTGTTTCAAGGTGGTTCTTTGTGATACTGGGAAAGCAGTTAGCCCTTTTATGTCTGCCTTTTCATCTGAGAAATTAATGATACAACAGTCATATTTGTTTGGAAGGGTGGAATTACAATAAATGAGTATATTGGTGATCTTTTTAACAATAAAAATTCTACAGAGATGCAAAGTGAAGAGGATTCTAATAAAATCATAATTCATTGTCTGAGTGGTTTCTTTTAATGTCCCACCGACGTTATCAAAAAAAGCAAACAGAATAGTACAGAATTTGTTTTTGTTTTTTTTTGTCTTTTTAGGGCCACACCCACAGCATATGGAGGTTACCAGGTTAGAGGTCAAATCGGAGCTACAGCTGCCAGCCTACACCATAGCCACAGCAACGTAGGATCCCTAACCCACTGAGTGAGGCCAGGGATCGAACCTGAAACCTCATGGTTCCTAGTTGGATTCGTTAACTACTGAGCTATGACAGGAACTCCCAGAATTTGTTTTAGAATTGCTCTTTGGAGGTATATGACCAAACTAATTCATTTTTGTCCTACTTTGAGTGTTTATGTAATGACTTGATATTTTTTTTTGGTGAATTTTCAGAGGCAATGACTCAAGACTGCAAATAATTGGTGTATTGTTGACCTGTTTTTCTTTTAGAGGGGGCCAACCTCATAAAACTCTGGTTTAATGTACCTCTGAGCTATTCTTAGTTTTTGTTTTGCTCCATTGGTGGTATAGATCTGTGATGATTCCTTTGTCCCTGTCTTCTGCGTGTACACACCTGTGGCTAATGCCATGATGGTATTGTGTATGGCTGAGTTTTTCTGATGCAGGCTCCACCCCTGAACCTATATAGTAGATCTTCCTTATTCCAAAATTAAGTTTCTTTGTCTTAATATACCTAAATTTTTGCACTTTTACCTCCTTGAAAGCCTGTTTCTTAAGAGTCAGACTTCTTTTTTTGGTAGCTGTGCACATACTGTAAATTATGGTTCTCAGAGGAAGAGTCTGTTGTGCCAAGGTTCACCAAGAAAATCAGGGTTTTTATGTGACGAAGCCTAAAAATTGGAGAAGGGCATTTGGGTGACATTAATGTAAAAGTAACAACAGTAACCTTATTGAATGGTTCTGTTGTGTAGACAGAGAGTACTCTACATATGTGAGTACTCAATGATATGTGTCCATATGTTACCTGTACATATAATACAACAACCCTGTGAGGCAGACACTACAGGTCCTTTTTTGCTAATGAGGAAAGGGAACGATCGTGTAACATGTCAAAGATTCTTAGTTTGGATACAGAGGGTTCTTAACCATTATGCTGTGGTGTCTCCCACTTTTCATTATTTGCTCATTGTGCATAGATACTAATGCTTTTTAAGTAGGTGTGTAATAGACATGGATCACTTACTGGCACAAATGAATCTGTAGTGTTTCAAATTACTGTATTGCACATTTATACCCCATTGCTCTCTTATTGACTTTAAAAATGTTTGATATATTGTTTGTCTTTGAAAATTGTTTTCTGTTTAGATGAAGTCATCCTCCCTGAATTTCATCTCTCAAGGTGATTATTCTTAATAGTAATGCAAGTAACTTTGCAACATGATGAAATTACGCTGTAATATTAACTTGTAAGCAGAATGTGTTGCCATTGTTAGATTTAGAAGTGCAGCCTTTCTGACCAACTACTGTATTTACAAATTAGAAACACAAAAATTATGTTTGAGGGAATGGGGCAGGGCTGACATTTGGTGTGGACCTGTTGTCAAAGTTGTTTTTTTTTAAATTAAAAAACAGGGCAAAACAAAACCAAAAAATCATTTAATACTTAGCCATTAAAAAAAAATTGCCTTAGAACCTACTTAAGTAATCTATTAGATATGGTTTATTTGCCTGTATTCTTTGCATTCTTACTATTCTTTTTTTTTTTTTTTTTTAACCATAGGACAAACAGTCATGGCAAAATGAATATGAAGTCTATAGTTTGCCTGGAATGAAGCATGAGAACATATTACAGTTCATTGGTGCAGAAAAACGAGGTACCAGTGTTGATGTGGATCTTTGGCTAATCACAGCATTTCATGAAAAGGTAAAACTGCTTTCTTTTTTAACTCAGTAAAGTTAGAGTCGGCCTGCCTTCCTAAGGTTGGCTACAAAGCCCTCACTTTTGGGGGACTAGTATGTTGTTATAGGTGGTTGATATTTAGAAATAAAAACCTATTTTAAAAATAATTTGTTTTAGGGTTCCCTTGTGGTGCAGTGGGTTGGGGATCCAGTGTTGTCGCTGCAGTGACTTGGGTTTTGCTGTGGCACAGATTCGATCCCTGGCCCAGTTACTTTCACACGTCGTGAGTGTGACCAAAAAAAAGTTATTTTAATAGAAAAATAAAGATGGAACTTTTTCACCTAACCCTCTACTTATATAATACTATTCTTTTGTCCCTGATTTCTTGTGCTGTCATTACCTCTCTTACAAATAATTATTTTAACATAGCCATTGCTTAGTAATTTTTATTTGCCATTTACCATTTAATTTTATTACATGAACCAGTTTTTCACCTTGAATTTTGTTTCTTAAAGATTCTTTTTTTTTTTTGTCTTTTTGCCTTTTCTTGAGCTGCTCCCATGGCATATGGAGGTCCCCAGGCTAGGGGTCTAATGGAGCTGTAGCGACCGGCCTATGACCAGAGCCACAGCAAGGTGGGGTCCAAGCCACGTCTGCGACCTACACCACAGGTTATAGCAACGCCAGATCCTTAACCCACTGAGCAAGGCCAGGGATCGAACCTGCAACCTCATGGTTCCCAGTCGGATTTGTTAACCACTGAGCCACGACAGGAACTCCTTTTTCTTAAAATTCTTTAATCAATGTTGCATAGTGACAAAACTGGGGTCAGGAAATATATCTGATCTTTGATCTGTCACTAATTTGTAAGATAATTACCATGAAAACCTACTTGCTATTTTTCCTCAATTTTTCTACTTTCAGAGTTGGTTTGAAAGTACACATTATTGAAGTAGGAAATTGTGTTCTTCTTGGAAGTCAGTTCATCATCAGAAAAATGTGGCTCTTTTACTTCCCTTAATTCTTGGCCGAAAGGTTGGCAGTTTAGATTAGTTGTTTTTGTGTTTTAATTTTTGGTTCTCCTAGTCCTATGATGTAACATCTCTATGGTCAGTGTTTTATACGCACACATGTGCGTGTGCGTGCGTGTGTGTGTGTGTAAATAAATATTTTCATTTATTTGCTTTTTAGGGTCACGCGTGCGGCACATGGACATTCCTAGGCTAGGGGTTGAATAAGAGCTGTAGCTACTACACCACAGCCACAGCAGTGCGGGATACGGGTCATGTCTACAACCTATACCACATCTCACCACATCTACAACCCACTGAGCGAGGCCAGGGATTGAACCCGCATCCTCATGGATACTAGTCAGGTTCTTTACCACTGAGCCACAGCAGGAGCTCCTATAGTCAATATATTTTAACTTTTAAAATATTTTCTAAAATTTTAGATTTTCAGCTCTTCTTGTGTTTGAAATTTTTTTTATACCTTTGGCTTCTAAATAGGAAAGTGAACAACTGTACTTGTAGCAAATCTTTAAAGATTAGTGATATTCCTTTCAAATGTTCATTAATGTAAAATTTGAACCATTCTAGAAAGATTGCTTTTTGGATGTTATTCACCAAAAGGAAAGATATATTGCCTTCCATAAACACTTAAAAATAAAAAAGGAAAGTCTCCATACATATATGATTTTTGTCAAGAACGTAAGTTTTTTTTTTTTTTTTCTCCCTTTCTTTAGGGTTCATTGTCAGACTTTCTTAAGGCTAATGTGGTCTCTTGGAATGAATTGTGTCATATTGCAGAAACTATGGCTCGAGGATTGGCATATTTACACGAGGATATACCTGGCCTAAAAGATGGCCACAAACCTGCCATATCTCACAGGTAGAGCTAAATTTATATTATTTTCTCCAGTAATTCTATATTTGTTTATTATTTAAACTTTCATTCCCCTGGGCTAAATTTATTTTTCCCTTAGTAATCTAATCTCATGCTAAAGGAGGCATTTGATATTCATTTGTTGTTTCAAGTTAATTTTGAGATTGGCCAGGAATTATTTTGGGTAATGTATATATTAAAATCATTATCAAAGTTTAATTATTAATTTGTTTTATTTTGTCTCATTTCTGAAAGCATAGTTAAGAATGATTTACTTCAAAGATGATTTTAATTAGGTGTTTAAGGGGGTATAATTAAGAGATTTTGAGTATCTTTTTTGCTTGTTTTGAATGATAGTGTGATCATTTCCTGAGCTGAGGTGGAGGGAGGCATGATTTGAATAATTAGATTCACTGGATTTACTTTTTCAGTGAAAAAATACTACTAGGACCCAACAGTTGGCATATCTTTACACAGGACAGTGTCAGTTCCTGTGTTAAATATGGGATTCAGTTTACCATTTTGTATTTAACTTCCTTGAACATGGGATCAATTTGTCTGACATCTTATATTCAACTTAAAGATGGTTATTTGCAGTTAACTGATTCATTTAAAAGATAGTTCAGTGCCACCAGGCACTTTTTTAGGTTGCTAGGAGGTATTACTTTAAATCCAGTTCTAATGAAGATTCTGATTTTGAAAACCTTAAAGGACTTCCACCTCAGAAATAGCTCCCCTTCTCACCTTTCCATATGCAGTCAAACTGCCTCTTCCTGGATTTTTGCTTGCCTCACCCATCCTATAGGGAACTAATCCTTTGGAACCCCCAGAGGTTATTATGAGTAGGGTCTCTAAAAACTGTTTGAGTCTAAGACTGGTTTTTTATAGCATTTGTGCTGTAAATATCCTCCTCTATCTCATGCTTAGTCTCTGTGTCTGTACACATAAATTTAACCATTGCTCACAGTGCAGATGTATTTAGCTGGGGTATAGTAATCTCTAGCCTGAAGCAGTTGAGGCTAGTATGTAAAGGAAGATATCTGATCACCTTAAAATAGTTACTTTTTTTGGAACACTAGGATACAGATGGAGCCATTATGTTTATGGTGAAAAATTTATCTGTTATATATCCCTAGAGATGCTTTTGTACAGCCAGGTTGGTAAATATAAGATCCATTAAAATATGGGACCATTCTTAAAATGTAGGCCTGTGCCAATAGACAAAAAGGCTCTAGTTCAACTACTATTTGAAAATTCTTTTAATTTATTTTTTTAAATTTCAATTTCAATTAGAATTTCCAACTATAAACTCTGAAATATGCTTATTATCATAAAAAATAACAGTTTTATAATCAGTAGGTAGGATTGACATAAACAACACATAGGCTGACAGTTTTCTGGGATGGTAGCTCTTTATAAAACTGCTTTATGGAGAGAATTCCTTCTTACTGTCCATGTGATGAATAGGAGCTGGTCACTGTACTCTTGTGGTTCAAGCTATATGGAGATTTTGCTTAGGCTTTTTCTCCTGATGCCTTTTTCTGTATTTCATACTTAGAAAGTAGCAATTGTTTTATAGTAGTATATGTGGTCTCATTTCTTACTTTCAGTGAAAAAATTTAAAAGATAACTTGTTTAAACTAACTTTGAATACTTTGTCTATCCTTCTGTTTGCAAGGGACATCAAAAGTAAAAATGTGCTGTTGAAGAACAATCTGACTGCTTGTATTGCTGACTTTGGGTTGGCATTAAAGTTTGAGGCTGGCAAGTCTGCAGGTGATACTCATGGGCAGGTAAGGATGCTAACTATAAACTGTAAGAAAAAATAATTCTGTCCCATATTTTCTTAGATGGCATATCTAGGATCAGTTGTTCTAAAATTATCATGGTGGTTATTAAATCGGCATCTAATACAAAATGACTCTTTTAAGCATAGTTTGTTAAGTTTGCTGAGGAAGGTATTTTCATATAGCGGTGAAAGACTGTTAGGACCTCAAGTGGTTTAGATCAAGCAATTCATAGAACAACTTAGATGTCACAGGATTCTAATTTTAAAACTAATCAAGGAAGAATTCAACACATTTTAATAGACCACATTCTTAGGGAGTTCTTAGTATTAACGCACTAGTTTTAACTTGTTAATTTTTTCACTATCTTAAGAGATATGGAAGACTAATCATTGACCATTCATGCTACATTGTATTAAGATCTGGTGCCCATTTTTCCAGACAATAATGATGATTTATTTCTTCTTGGTCTTTATTGCCTCCTTAACTCTTCGCTTAACTTAATAGCTTTTCTCTGAGTCCTCTCCAGAGTTCAGAGCATTTGTAAGGCTCTGATCAAGGAGCCTCACTCTACTAGTCATCGTCTACACAAAAGATCTCAGCAATGGGAGCCTTTAAGGAAGAAGGCCAAAGAGGAAAAGAGCAGTATCTGTACTTTTTTTCCCCCTTAAAAACCGAGCTAGGAAAGTGTTTTCAAACCAGTTACAAAGCTAAATGATTTTTCATAATCCTTATTTCATTTTCCAAATCATGCACGTTATTTTGATCATCTAATTTTCAGCTTTCTTCTTGCCCAGTATTGACCTCCAAGAACAAACCACAACAAACTTTGGCAGTATTAACCAATGATTTAAGAATTTAGTCAGCAGTCATAGTTCTAGAAAAGTTAACACTGAATGTATTTGAGAACAAAGGCATTTTTGTGGAGAATATTACTGAGGTGGGAGATTGTGGAGGAAGCCTGGGGCCAAACTTCTGAGCTGACTGTATGCTTACCATAAGATTGAATTTGTGACAATTTCTGCTGTGATGCAGTGGGTTAAGTAACAAGAATTGCTGCATCTGTGACATAGGTCACAGATATGGTTTGGATTCAGTACCTGGCTCAGGAACTTCCCTATGCCTCAGGTTTGCCTGAAAAAGGAAAAAAGATTGAATATGGGGAAGAGTTTAATCTTTTGTACCTTATAAACTTCTCCCTCTTTTTTTTTCCCCTTCTTTTTGTCTTTTTGCCTTTTCTAGAGTCACTCACGCGGCATATGGAGGTTCCCAGGCTAGGGGTCTAATCAGAGCTGTAGCCACCGGCCTACGCCAGGGCCATAGCAACACAGGATCCGAGCTGTGTCTGAAACCTGCACCACAGCTGATGGCAATTCCGGATCCTTAACCCACTGAGCAAGGCCAGGGATCAAACCCATAACCTCATGGTTCCTAGTCGGATTTGTTAACCACTGAGCCACGATAGGAACTCCTCTCCCTCCTTTTTTTAAGAAAAAAATTGGGGGAACTCTTTAATAACCTGTAATGCCTTCATGATTGGGTTACATGATGAGGGTAAAAATAAATAATAATGTATAACACATACATATATATATACACACACACATTTATAAAATACATAGTAATAAATAATAATACATCACTGATTCAATGACTTTAGATTTCATGGACTAGAAAATTTCTGAATGCATGTTATTACACATTTTATATACTACAAAGAACACTGGGAAAAATATTTTTATCTATTATCATCCGTTTATAGAAGAGAAGACATTTTACATTGAAAAGGTAGATGTCATTATTTCATAAGAACAGAAGTACTTTGGATGGCACATGTTTATCTTTAGGAGAAAAGTCAACTTTTGGGAAAAGCTTGCTTATAGTACAGTGAAAATAGTTATTTAAAGTAGCAGAAAAGACAAAACCACTCTTTTTTCCTTTCTTGAAAGTGTTCTCTGTATTCAGTTAAAACTTGATCTTTAGAGTCTTAAGGATCTGTCCTTATTTTTTTTTAACTTTTCTGTTATATGTACATTTGCAGATAATGGCCCAATTTTGAGTCTGTAGATCACAGTCACTTAACAGTGGAGCTTCTGGGAGTATCAATATCTGGGCTGCTTCCTAGACCTACTAAAACTCAAATGGATTGTGACCCACCCCCTGTTTCACAGAAATTTTTAAAGCATTCATATATGAATCTTCTCAAGCACCAACCAAAGCTAGCTATACTAGCTTAGTAACCGTAGTTACATTACTAAGAAATACCAAATTTTTAGGGATGGGTATTAGTAAAGAACTCCAAGATAGAATTCATGAAGAAACAAAGACATAGATTTTGTGCAAATAGAACTTTAAAAAGTTTATCCATCCTTTACTTGGCTAATTCTTTTTATTATTGTTTTAGTTTTGTTGTTTTTTTCTTTTTTTTTTTTTAGTAGAGAGAAAGAGAGAAACTCTCTAAAAAAGATTTTTTTTAATAAAAGATACATTTTCAAACTGTGTACAAAGGTACATAGTTGAAAATCCATATGATGTACAATACCAGGAGCTACCAGAATGACCAGTTATATAAACTGTGGACTCGCATGATAATGATGTGTCAGTATAGGTTCATTACCTATAACAAATGTATCACTGTGGTGCAGAATATCCCTAGTGGGGAAGGTGTGTGTGTGTGTGTGTGTGTGTGTGTGTGTGTGTGTGTGTGTATGAAGGCAGGAGGAATATAGGAAATCTTCATTCTTTCAGTCAATTTTTCTGTGTACTTAAAATTGCTCTAAAAATATTCTATTTTTAAAAATAGTAAAGATACCATTCTATTGCCCTCCGTGCCAAGAAGCATACAGCTGTTTCCTCTGTTCTAGCCTTCTCCCCACAAATAACCATTGTTCATTTTTTTTTTATGTAATTACTTGAAGAAGGGGGAAAGACTCAGCCTATTCCAGCAAAATGTCTGTTGATATATCTATTAAGTGTACCCAGAAGGGATCTTAGTGTATATATTGCTCTGTTCCATGTTGTTTTCATCTTGCAGTATTTTCAGAAATCTTTCCATTTCAGTCTTTAAAGATTTTTCTCATGATTTTTTTTAGAGCTGAGTAATACTCTTATTTGTTTACGCAGTCTCTGCTGATGGATACTTCTGCTGTTTCCAGTGTCTTGGCTATGGTATTACTTGAAATGGAATAAAACTCTGTTGGTCATAATTCACTTATCTTACCTGATATCAGACCATGCTTGGGTTTGATTCTTTCTACAGAATCATAAAATGTTAGCTCATAAAGTTAATAAATAAGTACTATTTGCTTTCAACATTTTTTTCAGGTTGGTACCCGGAGGTATATGGCTCCAGAAGTATTAGAGGGTGCTATAAACTTCCAAAGGGATGCATTTTTGAGGATAGATATGTATGCCATGGGATTAGTCCTGTGGGAGCTGGCTTCTCGTTGTACTGCTGCAGATGGTAAGAGAACAAATATTTTTAAAATGATAAATATATGGCTACCCATGTATATAAAGGGATGATTACACTCAAAGGTAATGTTTTAAAGTATAATTTTTTTTTAATAGACTCCAAGAGGTGGTAACTTAAAGAGAATGCAGGAAGGAGGGGATAGGGTGTGCAGGAGAGGAAAGGTACTGATAAATATTGCTTCATGACCATTGCCAGGTATTTTGCTGGGCACGTCACATACCTTTAGCTTATTTCCTAAAAGAACTTTGGATGTAGTTATTATCAGTTTTATATGTGAGGACTTTGACACTGAAATTTTAAGTAGAAATTAAGTAGTGTGTCTATTTTAGGCTAAAGGTGGTAATTGGTGAAACCTAGATTTGAAACTCTGATCCAGATGCAGGGAAAGGGCTGCTGTGTTGGTTAGGTACATGGATCCTGAGATACCTAAGAGTTAAAGCTCTCTCTTGGGTGAGAGGAGATGCATGTAGAGTTCAGGGATTTTGCCTTCCAGGACACTCATGCTGTCTGTGGAATACTACGTTATATTAGCATTCTGTCCTCCATGACCCAGAACTGAGCATGTGTTATACCAAGGTTAGATACTGCCTCCTCAGAGCTTTGAAAGTCTGATTTGATGTAGACATTTTGTGAATAAAAGTTACATTCCTTATTAGCATAACACCTTGGCTCTAAGGGATTCCTAATCCTTGTTCTTATTACTTATGTCCTTGTTCAAGTCTTAGAAATATTTGCATTGATTGATTGTAAACCTGCATGTTGTATTCCTGGTGTGACTGAAGTTTAGTGTTCTAGGAATGCTGTCTTTAGTGCTCCTCAGAAGTTCTCTATTCTCTTGAGTTATGTTACACTTTTTTGATTTTTGGAGGTGTTTTTTTTTGGTGTTGCCTATGATGTGCACAAGTTCCCAGGCCAGGGATCGATCCTTAGCCACAGCAGTGACAATGCCGCATTCATAATTGCTAGGCCAAAAGGAAACTCCTATGTTACACTTCTTGGATATGAGAATATAAGGCAAATTTTCCTGATTATTAAACTCCCTAATCAGTGTAAATTAGTTCAATCTGTTTTTTAAAATTTTAATTTATAAAAGATGACCAATTTAACCTATGTTTGTAAGAATATTTTGTGAGTACTATAATAGTTTCTCACTATAGGACAGGCTACCTCTGGTATATGAAACTTGATTCAGGGTACTACCTTTTAAAGAGAATTAGAAGGGAGTGCCATTCATTCATTCTTCCAAGATTAGAGATTTGGTGTGGGAGTGGATCCAACCTAAGAAAGGTTGAGCAATTTGTGTACAATTTTACCTTAAACATCTAAAGGAAGAAGAGTAAGCTGTTCTGTGTGTTGTGGCTCAAAGTGGAAGACAAAATGCATTTGTTAAATGCATTTATGGAGGCAAAAGTAGGTTAGATGACAGGTGTTATAAAAAATATATTTCTTAAGAATTTTATTAATGTGAACTCTCCAAAGCAAACCATTGGATAGTGTTATGAGGGATACACAAGTAATGTACAGCTTACTTAAGGTGATAAAACATATCTTGGGCAATTAACTCTGGAGTAAGGATGAATTGTCTAGTGCTTTTTTTTTTTTTTTCCAGTTTGTACATAACTGTTTTTAGATGAATGTGATACCTGAGAAATATAAGGGAGTGTTACAGGAATACTGAGGAGTGAGGAATTGCTTTGTCGGGAGGAGAGGTTATCCTGCAAGTTTTTACGGAAAAAAAAAAAAATAGATGCTTGCATTTCTTAAATGCCTCACATGTACTATGAAATACTTAATTGCAGAGTCAGGCATTCCTAACTTAAATCAGAAATTGAGACAGAGGGGACAGGGTGAACATTGCTAAAGTAAATGCTTTAAAATAATTTTTAATTATCAATAATAATAAAAAGGCATGTGCAAGTTCCACGGCCAGGGATTGAACCTGCACCACACCAGCGACCTGAGCTGCTGCAGTGACAATGCCAGGTCCTTAACCTCCTGTGCCTCCACTTTTAAAATTTTTGGTGGTTCAGAGTTCCCGTCATGGCTCAGTAGAAATGAATCTGACTAACATCCATGAGGACCCAGGTTTGATCCCTGGCCTCGCTCAGTGAGTTAAAGCGTTGGTGTGAGCTGTGGTGTAGGTCACAGACACAGCTCAGGTCTGGCATTGCTGTAGCTGTGGTGTAAGCCAGCAGCTACAGTTCTGATTCTACTCCTAGCCTGGGAAGCTCCATATGCTGTGGGGGTGGTCTTGAAAAGGCAAAAAAGAAATTTTTTTGGTGGTTCAATTCAAAGCTTGTAAGCTACCCATCAGTGCTGGTGTTGCTGATCTGTGGACCACACTTTGAGTAGCCAGGGTTAAATAGACACCTTAGAATGTCACTGGATGTGCTCGAGTAGACTATCCAGGTATCAAGGATTCTTATATTTAGACAGGGTTAGATTAGGTTAGATGGCCTCCTTCATGATTCACTTTTTTTTTTTTTTTGGTCTTTTTGTCTTTTTTTAAGGGCTGTACCCGTGGTATTTGGAGATTCTAGGGGGTCTAGTCGGAGCTGTAGCCACCGCAATGTGGGATCCCAGCCACATCTGTGACCTACACCATACATTAGGGCAACACTGGATCCTTAACCCACTGAGTGAGACCAGGGATCGAGCCTGTGTCCTCATCGATGCTAGTTGGGTTCACTAACTGCTGAGCCATGAGGGGAACTCCCATGATTCACTTTTTATAACTTATATTCTATCCAGGAGTACTTGGTGTGTTTCAAGAACTTGTACAAGCTTTATGTTTATTTACAGACATATCTGGTCACTGAAATTGCTCATTAGTGAACAATTTCTGTCAAGGGGATACACTATAGTGATTGAAGACAGAGACTTTAGAGCTGTTCAGAGATGGATTCAAATTCCAACTCTGTCACTGAAAGTTGTATCCCTTTGTGCAAATTATGGAACTGTTGTTGGAATATCTTATCTGTCAAATAGGGTAATGCCACCTTTGTTCTGTGAACATAAAATGGAAATAAATAATGTAAAGTTCTAGTCAGGGTAAGTGCTCATCAAATATTAGTTATTACTAACTCAACTAAATTTCCATATTTGAGTATGCCTACGAAAAAAAGGAATCATTATTTTCTTGAATGAATCCTATCTGTAAAGGCATATTCTGACTTGCTGGGAACCCTGTTTGGAGAGTACATTTGTGATATATATATTTTTTTTAAATAAGTATTTGGAAGCTCTTGTGAGGGCTGCAAAGCGGTGTGACCCTGAGGTACATAATTGCTCAGGAGGAGTGCGTGGGGGTTTGGGCATGTCATGGAATAAAGATGGTATAACAAATTGAACCCCAAGTCTTCAGAGATGAAACCACTGCTGTTTACAGTTTGATCTGACTTATAAGAGGTTCGGGTACCTTAAAGGGATATTATGTTCTGGATATGCAGATATCGATGGTATCCTATGTCCTGTATAGAGATAGGCTTCGTTACACAACAGAGGAGAAGAAAGTTCCTTCCACAGTCCCTAGCAGGGTTACATGCCAACTTACAGACTTTTTGCTTTCCCCTAAATTAAAGTTTGCATCAATCACATTGTGGTATAGGTACAGTTGAGTTTGTTTTTCTCATCATCCTAGCACCTGACAGTTAGGAAAAAGTGTATGAAAGACTGTTTTAGAAAGCTTGTTCCAGTTTAGAAGGCAGAAAGACCTGAATTAAAATGATTTCCCCCCCCCCCGCTTTTTTTTTTTTTTTTTTAATTTCAGGACCTGTAGATGAATACATGTTGCCATTTGAGGAGGAAATTGGCCAGCATCCCTCCCTTGAAGACATGCAGGAAGTTGTTGTGCATAAAAAAAAGAGGCCTGTTTTAAGAGATTATTGGCAGAAACATGCTGTAAGTTATATGGTTAGCTTTTCACTTGAATTTTCAATAAAAAATGCTTTTTGGAGGAACAGTTTATATCTCTATACATTTCTTTTTTTTCTGGGAGGATTTTCCGAGATGATCTTCATACAGGTCATTCTATACTAGAGTTGCAGAAACAGCAAAATTAAGGCTATGTCTTATATACTTAGGAGAGAGATGGTGAGGTCATAGAGCCTTAAGGGCTCTCACCTTTATTGTCCTGTGCAGATAAGTATGTCCCTTGTGGGGAAAAGGGGTGCCTGCCTCTGAGCCAGTGGATAGTTGGGTAACCCTGCTGATCACCACCTGCCCATATGATGTCATTAAGTGAAGCACCCAGTTTTCTCCTCTCCATAGCAGTTTTTACGTTTTGATTTGGGATTGAATGATTCTCAAGCTCTTAAGAACTTAAGAGACTAGGTAGGTGAAGGCTAGAACAATATTACCCTGGTTATTTTAGGCTAGATATAACTAGAAACATGTATAAAGCCAGGTAGAGAATCCCTGAGGATGGCTTTATAACCTTTTTTCTATTTCACTGCAAGGTAAAGATGCTGATATTAATGGAGAAAACAGTAAAAATTGGTTAGACCTCCTAAAGCCTTGGTTTTTAATCTGGCTCAAGGGTCAGCATTTCAATTACCTAGTTTATGAACAATGGATAGGGATTTTGGAAAACAAAACAAAACAAAACAAAAATCCGAATCACTTGCTGTGATAGCTTTCCACTGCTAAGAAAAAGTTGATTTCTCTTAATGCTTTTCTCAAAAGTGAATGTTGATAAGTATCATCAAACTTGGGTAATCTTGAAACTTTCTTTAACCCACAAAAATAGCAGTTTCTTTAGGAAGATTGTATTCTATTTCCTAATAGAAAACAAAAAAATACTGTGGTGTTTGAATGTGTTTTTCCATTTTAGGGAATGGCAATGCTCTGTGAAACAATAGAAGAATGTTGGGATCACGATGCAGAAGCCAGGTTATCAGCTGGATGTGTAGGTGAAAGAATTACTCAGATGCAAAGACTAACAAATATCATTACGACAGAGGACATTGTAACAGTGGTCACGATGGTGACAAATGTTGACTTTCCTCCCAAAGAATCTAGTCTATGATGGTTGCACCATGTGTACACACTGAGAAACAAGACTCTCAACTGGAGCTGCTGAGCTAATGAAACTGCTTACAGTTTATTTTCTGTGTGAAATGAGTAGGATGTCTCCTGGACATGTCAGAAAGAAGACCCTCATTTCAAAATGTGGCTCTGGGAGACTTACGGCATTGCCTGTAGCAGAGACATGAAGGACATGAGACTAAAAGTTGAAGACTCTATAAAGAAACTTTTGAAAAAGTGTACATGAAGAATGTGGCCCTCTCCAAATCAAGGATCTTTTGGACCTGGCTAATCAAGTGTTTGAAAAACTGACATCAGATTTCTTAATGTCTGTCAGAAGACACTAATTCCTTAAATGAACTACTGCTATTTTTTTTTAAATCAAAAACTTTTCATTTCAGATTTTAAAAAGGGTAACTTGTTTTTATTGCATTTGCTGTTGTGTTTCTATAAATGACTATTGTAATGCCAATATGACACAGCTTGTGAATGTTTAGTGTGCTGCTGTTCTGTGTACATAAACAAAGTCATCAAAGTGGGGTACAGTAAAGAGGCTTCCAAGCATTACTTTAACCTCCCTCAACAAGGTATACCTCAGTTCCACGGTTGCTAAATTATAAAATTGAAAACACTAACAACATCTGAATAATAAATTGACCCATGTTTTGTAACAAGGTATTACAAATTCACTGTGTTATTTAAGAAAAAAAGGTAAGCTATGCTTAGTGCCAACAGTAAGTGGCCATTCGTAAAGCAGTGTTTTAGCTTTTCTTGTGCTAGCTTGTGATGTAAGGAAAAAAAAGTGCTGTATTTTGAAATGAAAAAAAAAAAAAGGTGTCTTTTTACCTTTTCTCCCACATTTTAAGGCTTCATCTTATATCCAGTTCCCAAAATATTGCACACTTTCCTATGTATGTTTTTGGGTGTGTTGTGTTTGGGGACTATTTGAAAATTTAAAGCATGATTTAAATTTAAGTGAGCTGTGACACTGGAAAGCTCTTCGTTTTTGTTCTTTTGAAATAGTTTTTTTTTTTTCCTATTTATATATGTAAAGTTGTAGTGTGTTTCTTTTTACCAGTGTGTGGGACATTCTTTATCACTGTTTTAGGATCACCTCAGGAAGTGTCATTACCCAAAATTCCTCACTCTCTGCTTTGAGACTTTATCACTATATTTCTGCTTGGTGCCATCTTGTCAGGGTAATATTTGATGTCTGTGATATGTCAAGAATCATCCTAGGGTAGAGGTTTAAAATTTTAAGCACAGATTTCAGATGTTACTGCTTTAAAATAAATCAGGGATAACAAGTTAAACTTATAACTTAAAATATGCAATGACATTTAGAGGTAACCAATGTTGATATAGGTAACATACCTTAGCCTCTTCCTACAAATTGCTTTCACACCTAACACTGATATTAATTTAGCATAGTTCATGCCTTATCCTTGATAAGATGAAATTGATGGTAGGTGCCAAAGTGCTTTTCAAAACAATATTACATTAGAAATATAATTGGATTCTTCTTCAAATTTATACAGGCCAAAGTAAAATATTAATTTCCTGAATTTCTAGATTACTGACCAACAAACAGCCAGTTATTATGGTATGTACTTTTGTCAGGTCATTTTAAAATCCATACATTGACTTTATAAAAGTATTTTTTACATGTCACCATCAGGAGCTCACTGTGAATGTGTTATATTCAAATGGCTGTTTAACCACACAGTACACTACATTTTACATATAACATGCACTTAATCTCTGGGAATAGTAAATTACATTATAAATCATACATCGGTCAACAGACTCCAAGCAGAGAGGAAAGAAGAGTAACAGCATTGTTGTCTGTGTGCCACACACCGTACAGAACTTCGTGCTCTTGGTCACATGTATCCAAGGTTTTGTTGTAGTTCTAAGAATTCCCATTTCAGTGTTGAGTTTACCTTTATTTCAGGAAGTACTTGGCTTCTCACTTTCTTGATTTGGTTTTGCTTCCACTTTGATAATAATCAAGAAGGGAAAATAATGAGAATGTTCATACATGAAAATTGTTAATCTACTGAAGACTAATTTCTATCTGTTCTGAACATTTAATCATGTTTTTAAAAGTTAAAAAAAATCAAAAGAAAAACAAGGAATATGATGAATGTTTGGCTTATGTGAACACTTAGAGATAAATTTTTTAAGACTAGTTATTCACAAAATAAAGTTTTCTCTTCATGTTAGAAAATTTTTTTTTAGAAATCCCGGGGATTGTACCCAACTCTAGCTAGCCAGTTTTAAAACTTGTATCCTTTTGAGAACTATATTGATAGAAAAATACTTTTTATAAGCAGTAAAATAAGAATGTTCCAGTGACTACCTGTTCTGATAACTAGTCTTGTTAAAACTTTCTTTTGCAGGGCATTTTCTTTCGTTTGGTTTACAGTCAGTGTAGAGCGGGCAAGTTAATAAAAAAGTTTGAGCTTGGGATACTGAAAAAAAGATCAAAGAAAGAAAAATGGTGACTTCTTTGTTTTGGGGTAAACTGGGACCCCAGTAATTTTTTCCTCATGTGTATGGTGCTCCTTATGATTCGTCTTGTATTTTGCCTTTATGACACTCGTCAGAACTGCTGCTCTAACTATACTCTTTACCTTGCCCAGATCTCCGTGTAAGGAATGCTTTATGAACAACTGCCATAGGACTGATGGATTAACCAGTATTTGGCTTTATTTGAAGTCTATGCCCTGCACAGCTCTTGTATGTATTTTAGATGCTAGGAAGTTTTTAGCATGTGATGTGTGATTCTTGTTTGAATGTTTATTACAGGTACCTTGTGAATTCCAGAACAGAGACTGTGCCTCACAATTGTTGGTCCCATGAACTTGCACTATCTTTCGTGGTAATGTTTTGAAAATACAATCAGGAAAAAAAAAGTTTGGAACTTAAAAATTAATCGTATATCATGAAATTAAAAAGAATCTCTTCTTCCCGTTTCCTTACTCCTACGAAATAGCTACATTTAAGTCAAACGCAGGAGATAGGGAAAAAAATCCTGGCCAGAGGATAGGTTAGTGGAGTAAATTGATTACAGTTAAAAAAAAAAAAGCTTCACCATAGATATTTTCCTGTTTCTCTTTTTTACCTTTTTAAAAATATTACTTTTTAGGGACATTTGGTATAATATGCATAAAATTATTTACTGACTTATGGGCAAAATGATACAAGTAGCATCTTGATTGAACATCATTTACCTCAGATATTCAACCAGCAGTACATTTTTTATGCAGTCTCAACCATATCCTATTTGTTACCTCTCTCAAAATATTGGTAAGTAATTATTTTAGCTTTACTCTGTATTTCTTGTCAGTGTTTTGGGCACAGGTTGTTGTACTACTGTCAAGTTGTACTTGCTATTTTTTCTGCAAGTATTTAACAGAAAGTTAAAAAAAAAGAAAAAAAAAGTCCCATAAAACCCCACCTTGGGTAAGTGATTGTTAAATATTGTACAAATAAAATGTATGCTATCCCCATTCCATTCCCAAATTAAATAAAAAAAACATGGTATAATTTGTATATGCAGTTTTTCTTTAGTTATAAGTTCTTAAACAGGGAAACAGATTTATAATTTATAGTAAGGCTTACACCTTGAGATGTGCAAGAATGGGGATAGTGGTGAAAGCGAGGTTTTTCAGTGGTGGCACTTGCCTCCTCTGTTGTATAAGCAGATTGTATTCCCACTAAAGTAGGTTCTGCCAATTTTAATGAGAGGCTATAAATGGCCCTTGTTACTTTCTCTTTTCTTCCATAGATTTTAAAAATGTGGCTCAGGCAAGTAGACATCAGAGATAAACTACATTTCTCAAATATTTGTGTTTTACCCACTGAACTTAAAATTTCTGGTATTTTCATATAGGGTAGTCAGTAAGAGTCATCACCAAGAAAACTAGTTTTCATTTACATTTTTAATGTTGCAAAATCTTTTATTTATCCCCTGGCTTTCAAAGAAAATGGGGCTGGAAGAGCCCCACCTTATCACATTGAGTGTCACAGTTCACATCAATGGATTCTCAATTTTTTTAGGATAAAGGTGAAGGAAGGGGCACACTTAGGTTAAGGTGGTTTGAAAGAAACTGCGTTGTCCTCTAAACCTAATGAAAATGTAAACCATGGTGGAATCTACATGGAATTTCTATAGAAAGACCAAAACTGTTTCTGCAAAACAGATTTCTTCAGGGAGTTAATAGTATATAATCAACATATAGCTCATTTTGATATGGTAAGTTCGGACCAACAGGTCTTAATTCCTCAGAGCCATTCACATCCATGTCCGCAAAGTTGGAGAGGCTTTTTGTTTTCTTTTGCTTAGATCCTATTTTTGGTGGGAAACTGCACTGATGCCTCTAACACTCCTCCTTACCCACTTTTTAACTGTTTGATTGTGCTGTTAATAGGGTACATTCCCCCTCTAGTAAATGAAAAGAATCTTTAAGCCTTATTGGTTTACATTATTTTCAAAAGTTTTTTACTAGGCTTTTTTTCAGATTTGATATTTATTTTATTGATAGTTTAAGCACTTTAAATATATTTTAGCTTCTTTGTATTAAGGAATATGGAAAGGGGGAATATCAACATTCCTCCTCGAGAAAAATGCCTTTGGAATGTGGACATATGCTTCATTTGACTTGCTAACCTATTTTTTCTAGTTTGCTTTATAACTCTTTCACTGATGTCGATGGATCTTCTCTGCCTCTTATGTGGCCAGGGCTCTCAGTCTTTTAGTGACATCTTAAATTGATAAAAATTTGCAACCCTCCAGCCAGTTCTTTATGTGCTCTTATAGTCAGTGCCTTTAAAGAAGAGGGTACTTCCCTAAACACCTCAGGAAATTTTTTAAAGGGATAATTTTAGCTCAAGTGCAAATTCCTTGCTGCTGGTAATGGTGATGTGACTGCGGTATTTTGGCAAAAAAAAAAAAAAAATCCCCTAAAACTTGTAGACTACTGCACAGAACCTGTATGCATGCCTTAGCTTTCATGGGACACTGCTGAAAAGTAAATGACAATGATGTGAAGACAGAAGGCAGGGAAAGAATGCCTATGTATACAAAGGATCAGGTGCAACTGCTGAAGAGCTATTTTTAAGCACAGAAATCTTACACTCCATCCTGAGCACAATACCTCTTAAAAATGAAATCATTTCTTAGAGTGTCCTTTCAAAAATACATGGTAAGGAATCCATTACTGAGCTTCAGGTCTTAACAGCAGGGGCTCTGTTGTTAACAAAACATGAGTTGGATTCCAGGGTCTGACTGTCCTCTGGACGTGGCCACTACTAAGTTACTCATCTGTAAACAACAGTAAATATCATAGGGCCTATGACCGTTAAAAAGATTACTAAATGCACAAGGATGGGGACTCTGTCTTTTGTAAACCTTTCATGAAAATAAGATATTCTTGAATAAATGATGTTATTAACACTTAATAAATGTTTGTTAAATTTCGCTTCAAACATATATCCGATTAGTTCATGAATTCTTGAATTTATAAGGTGATGCTATGCCATTTCCACATTCCTCTTAGGACTTTACTTTTTGATACAAATAGCTTTAGTTAACATTGTCATATTCTCCTTATTTGTAGGAGTGGTTCTACAGAAATTTCCTAAAATGCCTGTCAAAAAGACAAATGCTAGTACCATTGGCCTGGCATAGACCCAAGAATCTGCATTTAAAAACATCCCACATCTATCTTCTGTAGAGGGTATGAGTACCATATTAAGTCTGGAAGAAAATGTTCAAACTTTTGGCTTTTTTTCTTCCATGTGAACGATCTTCTAGCCAAACTGGTCATCTCCTGAACTCTTAGAAGACCTGAGTCTGGGATAGAATCCAAAATTTCCATGAATACAGAAAAAAATGCAGCACCTCCTCCCAGTGGGCCAAAAGATTACTCAACACCTCAACTCTTACCATTGCTCTTTTACTGCTTTGTTTAAGGTATGTAAAAAATCCAGCTGCTAAATGAGTTGAACTTTTCAAATGTACCACATACATACTTCACAAGTGTTAAATAAGCATATGGTTCAATGCCTAAAATAGTCACATTTATTTTTTTTTTTGAACAGCTACTTATAATCTAAATCACTGGAATTATAAATCATGGAACTGCTCATGATTTAAAGGCAAGGCAAGCTATGCTACTACATGTGTAACAGTCTCCCATTAATATAAAAATACATCTTTATAAATGTAACAAAAATGTAATAACATATCTTGTTAAAGGACAATAGCTTATGGTTAGCTTTTAGTAAGCCAGAAACTCCATAACCGAAGCCATGGTGATATTCATAACCAGCTTAGTGAGGATGTTGCCCATTGCCTAACATCTGTAGGACAGTTAGGATATTTCTGTAAAGCATTCATAATTTGAGTATTGTCCAAAAGCAGTTTCATCAGCTGGTACTCCCTCTGTGCATTTACTGTCGTTCTTTCAATGGGCCTTATTAATTCTAATTGTTGTAAGTGTTCAAAAGCCTGAAAGATGAAAGAAAAATAGTTTAGGTTGAATAGGGAAAGTAATGTAAACAACATTAACACAGAGAATAGTCAGTGTTTTGGTCAGTTGTGGAATAAAGTACCAGGAAACAAAACTTAATAGATGCCAGTACGGTTCAAAAAACAATTCTCATCAACCTCATAAAAACTTCATACATCATGTGAGGCAGTATCAACATACATAGTTATCTGTCCATGCATCTCTGAATGTAAACAGGGAAAACTTAATTCAGTGTGCAGAATATGGTTTTTGTTCCTAACTTCATTCTATATCATATCTCCTAGTACTTAAGATCTCATAAAACCAGTATTCCCTTTCTTTCTTTCTTGTAAATTTAGGACCACTCACCTGCATATGGGGGTTCCCAGGCTAGGGGTCAAGTCAGAGATTCAGCTACCAGCCTATGCCACAGCCACAGCAACACCAGATCCGAGATGTGTCTGCAACCTACACTGAAGCTCACAGCAACACCAGATCCTTAACCCACTGAGTGGGACCTGGGATTGAATCTTCATCCTCATGGTTGCTAGTCAGTTTCATTTTACCACTGAGCCACAATGGGAACTTGAAGACAAGTACTTCTTGACTAATTGCTTAGGTTATTGAAGTTTGCATTTAAGTTTTGCTCCTACCTTTTTAAGATTTGGCTGGGTGAAAGCTTAATGTAGCTATGAAAAGAGAGGGAGGCAGGAGAAAACCCCTAGGAGTACACCTGTTGAACTGATCCTATAAATGATTCAGCAGAATGGTATAGGTATAGAGGAAAGGACAGTTTCCTGTTTCCCTAGAAGTCTGACAGAGACCTCACTACAACCTGTTGAAAAATTTCTTCAGAGTTCCCATTGTGTCTCAGTGGAAACAAACCCAACTAGTATCCATGAGGATACATGTTTGATCCCTGACCTTACTCAGTGAGTTAAAGGATCTGGTGTTGTGCATGAGCTGTGGTGTAGGTTGCATATGCAGCTTGTTGCTGTGGTTGTGGTGTGGGCCCTCAGCTGTAGCTCTGATCTGATCCCTAGCCTGGGAACTTCTATATGCTGCAGGCATGGCCCTAAAAAGCAAAAAAAAAAAAAAAAAAAAATTCCTGTAATGATTATAGGTTGAAAGATTTTTTGATATATTAAACAAAATTTATTTTGGTGACAATGTATCCTAGAATAAAGTTTCTCAGGTTTTAAAATTCATGCCCTAGTACATCTTTCTCTATATACCCTCATAAGTCAATGAGATTTTGACTTATTTTCTTAATGACTCATTCTGTCGCTTTTACTGCTGAGATTATAAAGCCAACCCTATGACTGTAAAGGAATAGGGTTATATCTGTGTTATGAGACAGACTGTAAAGAGTGATGCATCTGCTAGGAAGAGACAGTAGAGGGCAGTATATTGCCACAAACTAAAACAGAACTGGCTGCATTCTTCAGAATTATTCAAACATTTCATTTTTAGTTTTATTTTTGAGGTCTGTTTTGAAAAAAAATCCTATGATAATAGCTAATATTTCAAAATTAATGAAAGTATAACTATGTTACATACAATCAAATTAGATGTAAAAATGTAACTATCTGCAAAAGAATAATAGCGAACTTAAAACCCTACCTTCATGACAACAGGTTTCTCAAAATTGTAAACAGAATGGGCCTTCCTTTGAACAAACTTCTGAAACTCTGTACAGAAAGCAATGACAACATTAGTACCTTCAAATAAGCAGTGGGGTAGAGTCAAAAAGGAACTACTAAAGTTTCATCTCACCATTATAAACCATTTGAAAATTAAAGGGCTCCTCTTCATAGATGTCATTTAAATGTTTCATTGCTATGATAAGACAGATTTCCAAGACTGACAGACCTATAATAAAAGGAAGACAAACTATGATAGTAGTTTATTTACTGACATATAATTTTAAAATAACTGTCCTCCAAATAGAAAGGTAAAGTCAAAGATCATGGTTTTGAGGGGTGAGAAGTCAAGACATCCCCTAGGTTCAAACATGTTTCAGTCACTATATAATCTTAAGCAAGTTATTCAACCTCCCAGAGCTTAACTTTCATATACGTAAAACTTCCAGAGATGTTATAAGGATTAGAGATAATATTATCAAACACTCAGCATATGGCCCACAGTAAACATAACTAGAGCTGCAATTATTAGGTAACTTTAAATAGCTTTAAGGCCCTTGATTATTCAGAATCTCTAATCCCCTGGAGATTATATTTTAGTTTGTTTTTTTCCTAGAGAGAAGGTTCATTAGATTCTCAAAAGGGACAACGAACCCCAAATGGCTAAAAGCCAGTGCTCCTCTGTAGCATTTGGTGTAATGAGAATACCTGCAGTAAAGTCTTAGCTGGATTTCCAGTGTGACAAGGGAGGCTGAGCGTCAACTTTCTCTCATTTTAAATGGGAATAATAATAAATATTTTTAAAAGGCTGAGTTAAAGGATATATGGATATAAAAGTATTCTGTATACAAAACACTATATCCAATATTAATTATAATTTTGAAAAGCATACCATTATATAAACTCAAACTTATTTTAAAAACTACTAATGAAGCAGGTTTCTTACCATGTACAATATTTGCTTTAGAGTCCATGCTACACAGCTGGTTTGCCTCCATCAGATCTGTTGCAGTCATAAAAGGGTGTGATGGTGTTACACGATTTAAAGCAAGCATCTAGGGAAATAACGATCAGAAAAACAACTGCATGTTATTTGGGCATTTTAGAAATATTACCAAACAAAACTATTTAGAGTTATGGAAGACTAAATATTAATGTTTGGGAAAGGTATTCTCATCTTTAGCTCTATTAAAATACAGCATTTCAATTCACATGCCATATAACTGTATAAATGTAAAGCACAAAAAAATTTTTGCTGGAGTTCCTGCTATGGCACAACAGGATCAGCATCTCTGGAGCACCAGATGCAGGTTCTATCCCCTGATGCCATGGCCCAGCACAGTGGGTTAAGGATCTAGCATTGTAGCTATGGCATAGTTTGCAACTGCAGAAGGGATCTGATCCCTGGCCTGGGAACTTCACAACTGCCAGGTGGTAAAAAAAAAAAAAAAAAAAAAAAAGGGACAAAAAAAGTTCTTGCTGCTTCTCCACCCTTTCCTTGCATATCTTGTTTATTTGCAAATCCTCAAAAGAAAAACATTTTAAAAGGTCAACAAGAGACCAAAAATAAGAAAGGATACTATTCAAAGCCCTAGACCAAACAAAACCCAAACCAAAAATGTAGATCTGTGACTTGAATAAACTTTCTTAGCATTCAGTCAGCCAGTCCAGGTTAGTGTTAAGTGATAGAAGTCAGTTACTTTAATGTTTGAGTGTATAAAAAAGAAAAAAATAAATAACCCCCAAATTATACACATAAACAACTCTCCTTGAAATCAGAGTCCACTTTTCTGTAGCAAGTTTTTTCAACAAAAAAACTCTTGTATTTGAAGATTTCTTTATTTGTAACTTATATAACATCTAATTTTTACTTATTTTTTTAAAAAAAACTTTAATTGAAGTATAATTAATTCAACATTCAGATTTAGTCATATATATAGGGCTAGCAGATTTAGCAGATAAAAATGTATGGCATCTGATTAAATTTGAATTCCAGGTAAACAATGAGTAACTTCTTAGTTTAAGTGTATACATTGTAATATTTGGGACATATTTATACCAGAAACTCTCCATTTTTAAACCAGGGACCAGGGTCCTTACTTCAGTGAAAGAGTTTGGCAATCCTTGTCCTTCATTCCTGTGTATGGAGGAACTCAGGTACCCAGTAGTTTCCTCCCTTTCTCTTACCCTTCCATTTTCCTTTCATTATAAAATATTTCTGACATATAAAAAGGTAAGAGAATAATATGAGTGTCAAGGACCACTTCCTCAGCTTATGAAATATAGACTTACAGAGTCGAAGCTTCTGTCTCTTGCCCTGCTTGGACTCTCTACTCTTCTCCATGCAAAAAAAAATCATGCATGTCTTCATCCTTCTACTACATATCTTTGTAGACAATACAGAGTAATTTTCAAGTTTTATATAAATAACATATTATACTTATGCCACTCTTTCTTCACTGAACATCTATCATGAGGATTCATCCATGTTAAGATATCACTTCTAGTTTACATCATTTTTTTTTGTATTATAGTCCTTTGTTTATACTCACAATTATTCTTTCCCCTATTGATGGATATCTGTCATTTCTTTTTTTGTAATTATAAACAAGGCTACAATAAACAATCTTGTACGTGCCTTCTTATGAATCTGAGTATCTCTAGATGCTTAATTTGCCATATTGCTCTTCAAAGTACTTATATGTATTTATACTACTAGCAGCGATAAATTTAATAGTTGCAGGCAGACACCATACCATCAGACATAAACTTTTGAAACTCATCAGATTGGCAGAAAAAGTTTAATTGTAAAATTTAAACTGTACAACTGTACAACTTCCTTAATTACTTCCTTAATTAATTACCTAATTTAAATTTTTTTTTTTTTTTGTCATTTTAGGGCCACAGCCATGGCATATGGAGGTTCCCAGGCTAGGGGTCTAATTGGAGCTGTAGCTGCTGGCCTACACCACAGCCACAGCAACGCAGGATCCAAGCCACATCTGTGACCTACACCACAGCTCATGGCAATGCCAGGTCCTTAACCCACTGAGCAAGGCCAGGATCGAACCTGCATCCTCATGGATACTAGTCAGATTTGTTTCCGCTGAGCCACAACGGGAACTCCATAATTTCTGGAGGTTAAACATCTTTACACATTATAAGACATGAGATACTACACTGGTGGATTGCTTGAGCTCACATTCTTAGTTGGTTCTTTCCCTTATTGTTTACTGTAGAAGCTCTTTATAAATTACATATAGTGTTGATGATTGTGTTGTCATTTTCCTCTCCTAATCAGTCATCACTTCTGCAGTATCTTTTGGTGTCCAGACATTTAAAAATTCAATGCAATTAACTTTAACTATCTTTTCTTGTGATTTGTGTAACTTCTCTAAGGAATATTTTCTTACCTCAAAAATACAAACATAATCTCTTATATTTTTCTTCTAATTTCTAAAAGAGTTTGCTTTTGTATATACATTTAGATTTATCAACCTGAAATTTACTTTTGGCTATGCAATGAACGTGTTTTTTCTATGTGTATAACTCCTGATTTTTTTGGTGAAAAATTATCCAATAACTGCATTTAATTGCAGTCAAGTCTTTCAAACTTTCCTTAAAAATTTCAACCAATTCCAAATTGGTTGAAATCTTTCCTCAATAATTTCAACCAATTCCAAAACAAGAAAAAACAAACCAAAAATCAAGCCATTACCTTGAATTAAAAATGTAATAGGAAACTGGCAAAACAGTGGTTCATGCTGACAACTTTTGAAGCAAAGGTATTTTTCCCAGAATGATGAGAGGAATGTGTATATGTATATGTGTGTATGTGTATCCTCCAAATAACGTAAGTTAGTAAATAGTCTAATTCTGGTACATAAATAACTAAAATCTCTAAAAATTCTTATTTCCCAAATACCTTTATTATGAAGATAACTGTTGCTGAAAATGGCAGTATGCTTTTGAAAAATGAGTGGAGGATGTGCAGTATATAGGGAGCAAAAACAGAAATGGGAAAGATGAATGTGTAAAAAGTGTTGCAAAACCATACAGTAAAGTGGGATAAACTTGAAGCCAGAGAGCCTTGGATTTGAGTCTTGGGTTTGCCATCTACTAGCTGTGAGACCTGGGGTAAGTTATTTAACCTAAAATTAGCCTCAGTATCCTCGAAGATAAGGATAAAATATATTTGTGGTTTAAAATAAAAAAGGATTAATGTAAAGGATTAGATATAATGCTGGTGAAGTAACTAGGTCACCTAACTCATGTACTATTTAATAAATGATACCTATTGCTATTATAAATGGAAGTGAGCAAGAACTCATGAAACCAAAATTATTTTTTCTTTGAAAAGTATCTGCCGTATCTTTCATAATAATGAAAAAATAATTTCTAGAAAAAAAATTAGGCTAATATCTAATACTCTTAGTGAAAGAAGAACTTTAATTTTCAGAAAAGCAAAGTACCCCCTAACTGATACTATTTAAAGCTTAAGATATAATTACTTGGTGAAAGACCATGACCAGGTTAGATTTGTCCAGGCATGCAAAGCTAGTTCGACATTCAAAATCAAGCAAGGCAATCCAACATAACGACAGGCTAAAGAAGAAAAACCATAGATCACATTCACTGATACAAATTAAGCATTTAACAAAATCTAACACAATCATAAAAAAAAAATCTCAGCAAATTAGGAATAGATGGGAAATACCTTAACTTGCTAATAAACATGTATTAAAAACCTACAACTTACATCTACTTAATGGTAAAAGACTGATGGCTTTCCCTCTAAGACTGGCAATTGTTCACCCTCACCATTCTTATTCAGCATAGTTCAAGAAGGTCTAGCCATTGCAAAAAAGACAAGAAAAAGAAATAAAAAAGATATACAAATTAGAAAGGAAAAAAAAATCTCTTTATTTGCAGGGGATATGACTGTCTACATAGAAAACCGCGAAGAATCTATGGAAAAAAGCTAAAATGAGTTAAGCAGTGTTGCAGAATATAACATCAACACAAAAATCAATCACATTTCTATATACTAACAATGAGCATGCTGATACCAAAGTTAAAATATCATTTACAATTTTTCCAAAGGAAATTAAATACTTCGGAAAGCACTGTAAACATGTACTAGATCTGTGTGGTAAGAATTATAAAATGATGATGAAAGAAATCAAATAAATAAACGAGATGTACCACATCCAAGGATTGGAAAACCTAATGTAGCAGTGAACATGTTAATTCTCTCAGAATTTATCTAAAAGCTTAACCAATTCCTATCAGAACATAATTACCTGGTAAAAGCAAATGAGTGATAAAAACAAAACTCATACAAACCAACAGCATGTGTAAAGACCGCAGGTTTTTGGTAACATTGAAATGCTTCTGCAGCACTTCTCGCACACTCCTATCTTCTGAGAGATTCTAAAGGGAAAAAAAAAACAAAACAGAATTAAGGAACAATGCAATTCAAATCCTGTGTCTCATTAACTCTATCTGGTTTTTATTCATTATTAAATAGATGCTAATTTTTTTTTTTTTTTTTTAAATTTTAAGGCCGCACTCGTGGCATATGGAAGTAACCAGGCTAAGGGTCGAATCGGAGCTGTGGCTGCTGGCCTACAGCTATAGCAACGTGAGATCTGAGCCACATCTTCAATCTATGTTGCATCTTATGAACACTTAACCCCCTTAACCCACTGAGTGAGGCCAGGGATTGAACCTACACCCTCATGGATACTGGTTGGATTCTTAATCCACTTAGACACAATGGGAACTCCAAATAGATACTGATTTTATTTGTGGAATACAAAAATCAAAATAAAATGTCCACTCTAAATGATTCACTTCTTAGCTCTTTATGTTAATTCTGAAGACACAGAAAACATAATCCACGCTACCACATAATTTCTAGTCTAAAAAGGGAAACTATATAGTCCTACTAGTGGGATGATCAAAATGCAGCACAAAATTTAACAGAGAATAAGGGTTATTTATATATTTGGAGAACAAATAAAGGGCTTACTGTTACTACATATTTCTTTTTATCCTCAAGAGTCAAACACCCTTTGGAAGTACACAGGATGAACATTAAATGTTAAAACAAAGTAATGAAATAAAAGTTTTGGAAATTAGCTGTAGTTCTGGCTTCTGCACTGTTGACTCTTGCCAAGTCACTTAAAAAATTGATATATATTAAAATGAGAGCACTTAAGAAAATTAATGCAAAACACATGTTGATAAAAGAAATTTTCTCTTTAAGAATTCAGATTATTTTTAAAAAACAATACTTGCTTTTCTTTTACATGATGCTTCAAAGGGTTAATCTCTACTTCACCTTTCTGCTCATCTCTATACTTTAAGAGGTCTGAATTCCATTCACTTTCCTTCTGCAAACTATCACTTTTTTGCTTACAAAATTACCCAATCTGCTTTAAAAACAAACCTAAAAGATCTATATGTGAGATCTATATGTGTATTTAAAAAAAGCTCTTAAATATTTTAATTTCACCTTGATTCAAACACTATAAACTACCTGAGGATAAAGCTATTATCACAACCCCTTATTGGATGTCTATTATATTTAACTAATTGTGATAGTCACTGAAGATGTTAAATCTTGGATTTTGAAACATGACTGAATTTCTTTTCACTCTGGATTGAAAACTCCTTTATGGCTGGCTCAGAAAATGATATAAGGAAAATAGGACAGAAACTGACCAACCGGCATCACCCCTTACAGGAACAAGGGGAAAATTCCCATTCAGGGAAGCTGACATATTCCCTTTTCACTGATGAGCACATGAGTAGCAATTACATAAACAAATTCTTAATGTGCTCACTGCCATTTGTTTGGCCAGTGCCCTCTTCACAGTTAGTTTTAAGGATTTTAAGTAATTTAGGATTACACTTGTACCTCAGGACTCATGCTGCTCAAGGGATAACTTAGTCGTAGCAACATACGTACTACATCTTCTAGTCTGTTCCTGCTAAGTATTCTCACCTTTTGTTAACTAAACAGGGAAGGTGAAGACAGTAAGCAGATCTTTCTTGAACTTAGCCACAGTACTCTGTGGGAATTAGCTTTAGGGAAAATTAGCTATAGTCTTTTTAGATGCTTTTTTATACGGAGATCTTTCTTATACTGCCATGCTGAGACGGTGTTTACCCTTATTTATGTATTTGACTCACTTAGGGTAGGGCTAAAACAAACATTCAAGTTAGGCAGGATGTCCGGGTTCAAGCCTATCCTGAAGATATTTCTTGGATGAAATTCCATAGGCAACCTGTTATTTATACCATTGCTTTTGGTTTAACCTTGGAATTAGAAAAACTTGCTGCACAGTCAGCACTGAGTGAAAGGATAGCTCCTTTAATGCGCCAATGCACTTTTTGGTCAGGGCCTCTGGCCATGGTGCTGACTTTTTCCCCCTAGGGAAGCTCATTTATTAGCATACACTCAAGGGGAGGTGACAAATGATGCCTAGGAGAGGTCAAGAAAATACTACAATCAAGACACAAACTCCAGTGGTTCAAATTCTACATTACAAAAAAAACCCTACAAGATTATCAGAAAGATGACAAGATAGTGCTCACATTCAGTCCTACCATCCAGCCCCTAAATTCAGTGATATAAGATCAGCAAAAAAGGACCAAAAACTTAAGGGCTAGCCATTGCACTACCACATGCTTACCATTTTCTGAGTCATCTAGTAAACTCACCATCTACTTCCTTTATATACTTTAAACATCCATTCTAAGATACTCAATAGCTGGGAAGGACAGAAAGATGGATGACAACACAGCACAACCTGGGCTTATGTGGTCATTTTAGGAAAAGAAAGTGAGTAGGGATAAAAATAATAAAAGCCTTAGGAAAGCAAAGACATTTAAACACTATGAAAAACTGCATTTGATCACCAAAGCAATCAGAAAAACACATTGTTGTAACAAGACAATTGGTTTAGGAGTTGTAGAAGGTGCAAGTCTATGAGGCACTCAAAAGTGGATTCAGAGGCCAAAGATCAAGAGCTCTGATCCACTCCAGACCTACATAAAGGAAGAGACAGTGTGAGAGTACTATGAAGTGGTCTTAAAGCATGGAATTTTATAATTAAATATAGTATCAAGAACTTCTGTAAGCTAATAAATATGAGTCCATGGCAAAATTAATTTGGGCAAGAGGCTGGAAGGGAGGACCCACACCTAATTACATCACAGCACAATATCTGGGTTTTAAGGATAAAGTCAATCATTTTGACATATAATTCTATATAGTTATATTAGGAAAAATAATATGGAATAAAAAATTAGAACAAAGTTAAAAAAGATAACCAAAGAATAATATTTAAGGTTTGAATCCTTTATGTAAATATAAATTTAGCATGTATATAAGGTCTGATATGCTATGAACCAAATAATTACTTTGCAGTAAAAGGAGGAAAGATGAACAAGGACATGCAGGAAAATTCTACCTTTTACTGTGTATTCTCATGCACAGATTCGAATTTGTTTAGTAAACTTAATGTTAAAAATGTGTCAAAATTAACAGTGCTTACATAAGCAGCCTATATTTTAAAATCAATGTAAGAATCAAGTTTCAGTTATGCAAGATGAGTAAGTTCTGGAGGTCTGATTGTTCAGAAATGTGACTATGGTTAACAATACAGTACTATAGTCTTGAAATCTGCTTAGAGAATAGAACTTAATTGTTTTACCCACGTCCCCTACCAAAAAAAAAAAAAAAGAAAAGAAACCCATGTGAGGCAATGAACAGTTACAGATTGTGGTATTTTACAATGCAGAAACATATTAAAACATAGTTGCACACCTTAAATATAAACAATTTCTAATTTGTCAATTATACCTCAACAAAGATGGGGAAAAAGAAGAATCATTCAAGAGCAACATAAATGCAAATTCTCATGTTTAATTTTGTATTGATATTTGAGATTTTATAGTAAAAAGAATATAACCTATCGCAATCAGTGAATATAGAGTGTTTAAGCAGATCTAATCATCCTTACTAATTGGTATTTAACATTAAGACCAGTTTTTTCCAATTCTTTCAAAACTATAGACTCTTTATATTACTTTCCACTTTCACAGGACCAATATTTTTGAAAGGTTTTAACATGTGAGGTTTATTCAGTAACACTTTTTCAATCATGTTATTAAACACATCCACATACATACACTCTCTCTTCTCCCTGCCAACTAAAATTTATCAGTGTAAGATAAACTGATGGTAGTATGCTTAGTTAATATAACAATGGTCTGTACAAGTTAGGCTGTTCAACTTTAGTATAAATAAATTTGCAGAGTCCACAGGTTTAGTAAATGTTTAGAACAACACATGAATGTACATTTGTAACTTAAGACCCAATGTAAATAATATAACCAAAGGTGCCTCTTAATAGACCCACTGAGAAAAAAGCTGTAGTTGTTGATGAGAATGAAAATAAAAAAGCCACATTAGATAGGTAGTTATTAACTTTAAGCAGGTAATATATTTCTAAAATTGTAAAACAAAGAGAATAAATAGCAATAAAAATTCATTAACAAAATAATCTAAAATATAAATGAGGTATGAATAAAACAAATCTCAAAGCTATTTTGAGAAAAAAATGTCAACTATTTTTTAAAAGAAATTACACACAAAAAAGTATAATTTGTATTAATGCAGTTTTATGCCACGGTAATATTAGAAACATTATGCTAATTCATAAATTTTAAAAATTTCCAAGTTTTAATTGCTTTCAAATGATATAACAAGACATAAAAATTACTTTAACATTATTGTCTTTTTCCAAACTACCTGAACATTCTCATTCCACTTCTCAGCGAAAATCTTGTCTGGAAATACTGCAGGTAGAGATAATTGTTCTTTAAATATTTTAAGATACTGTGGAAAACCAAATGAATTCATTAAGTGTATCTGCCGGTGAGAAAATCGTGACTTCACTCTTTTTTCTAAGAGTTCCAAAATATCCTTAAAAACAAACAAAAATCACCATGAGATGCATGTTTAAAATAACCATACCAATGTTAGAGAGATAATTATTTGAAATATCACTTATACTTAGCAATGCTTATACTATAATATAAAATTAAGCATTAAAAAAATTTATGCAAGCTTCTGAAAACCCTAATTATTCCCTTGAGCTACTTAGATTTACAATGCAGTAGAAGTAAGAGGAACCTGTAAAAAAATTTTTGTCTTTTTTAGGGCCACACCTACAGCATATGGAAGTTCCCAGGCTAGGGGTCAAATTGGGGCTGTAGCTGCTGCCCTACACCACAGCCACAGAAACACAGGATCCGAGCCACATCTGTAACCTACATGATAGTTCACAGCAATGCTGGGTCCTTAACCCCACTGAGCAAGGCCAGAGATCAAACCTGTGTCCTCATCAATACTAGAGGGGTTCATTACCACTGAGCCATGACAGAAACTCCTAAAAATATTTTTAATATCAGCTACTTTTAGTCCTTGTCCAAGCATCTGTAGGCCTGGTGATGTCATGCCTTTTTCAGCTAATCTTTAACACTGCAAGACAAACAATAATTGCTAAAAATTTTAACTATAATAAATAGTTACATGACACAGAAATATCAAGAGTTTAAATAAGGGATTTCATATATTCTACAAAGAATTCAGATTAAAAAATTAAGATAATAAAATGTAGTTAGACTTATTAACTAACATGCATGAAAATTTAAACATCTTCATTGTTTTATGTAACAAAGACTCGAGAAGCAGCATGTGTAATGGAGAAAAGTTCATTTCACTAACCTAAACAAATTTAAGCTGAAGCCATGCTGGACTTAAGGAACAAACTATGGAAGAGGAAACTAGTAGAAACACAGCATGACATTGGTAAATGATCTGTCTTTTGGCTAAGTAATATTTGAGAAACTACTTTTATTTGTGCTATATTTTCCCTTAAGAAGTGAGGGATCAAGTTTGGTGTCAATTTTCTATTTAAAAAAAAAAAAAAAAAAAAGCTGGAGTTCCCGTCATGGAGCAGTGGTTAACGAGTCCAACTAGGAACCATGAGGTTGCGGGTTCGATCCCTGCCCTTGCTCAGTGGGTTGATGATCCGGAGTTGCCATCAGCTGTGGTGTAGGTTGCAGACGTGGCTCGGATCCCGTGTTGCTCTGGCTCTGGCATAGGCTGGTGGCTACAGCTCTGATTAGACCCCTAGCCTGGGAACCTCTATATGCCATGGGAGTGGCTCAAGAAAAGGCAAAAACACACACACACAAAAAAAAGGTTGTGGTCATGCCCAGAAATATAAATTTTTGAATCTACCCAGGTGATTCTAAGAAACCAATGATATAGACAAAAGAATTACAGTGATCAAAAAGCATCACTGAGGAGTTCCCGTTGTGGGGCAGCAGAAATGAATCCAACTAGCATATAAGGATATAGGTTCGATCCCTGACCTCGCTCAGGGGGTTAAAGGATCTGGCATTGCTGTGAGCTGTGACACAGGTTGCAGATGCGGCTCAGATCCTGTGTTGCTGTGGTTGTAGTGTAGGCCAGCAGCAGTAGCTCCAGTTTGACCCCTAGTCTGGGAACTTCCATATGCTGCAGGTGCGGCCCTGCAAAACAAACAAACAAAAGGCATCATGGTTAGTTGGGAAAAGAAGACAGGAAAGATCAATAGCTTGGGGCTACAGAGGAAAAGGCGAGTAAAAAAAGGTGAAATGTTTTTATAGGTTAAAGAAAAATATAGTACCAACCTAAGAGAATTAAAAGTTATGTTTAGAGACAGAAATATTATACATTTATTTTCTTCTAAGGAACAGTTCTAGATTACCCAAAAAAGTAGAGAGTTGAATGGTAGTGGAAGCAACACTGTGCAAGCAGTAATTAAGAGCCTGAATTTGGGAATGGAAAGAGATGGAAGTAAAAATTTTTTTTTGGTCTTTTTAGGGCCACACACATAGCATATGGAGGATCCCAGGGTAGGGGTCAAATGAGAGCTGTAGCTGCTGGCCTATGCTACAACCACAGCAACAGATCTGAGCCGCATCTGCAACCTACACCACAACTCAAGGCAATGCTGGATCCTTAACCCACCAAGCAAGGCCAGGGATTGAACCTGCGTCCTCAGGGATACTAGTCAGATTTGTTTCCACTGAGCCACAACAGGAACTCCAAGGAAGTAAAAGAATTTTAGAAGTGAACAGTAACTGATATTTTGGTACTGGACAGTATTGACAGAATATTGCTTATGTGGGGATAGAGGGAATAGTGAAAAAAAAATTTACAGCCATAGGGGAAGAGGTTATTTGCTGGCAAGATCTTTACTCCATCTATCCTTTTCCTCTTTCCCTAAAAACATGGACATATAGATAGACTTAGACTTAAATTACACAGCTGGAGAATTATATATTCAAAATAAAAAAGAGCCTCTGATAACACTGCTAAGGCTGTATTAACCCTTTATTTGGTCCCTCACTGGGTCAGACAGCATTTGCCACTGTCAAATTGCCAAAGGAATTTTTAGCAAGAAGGAACTCACTTCCTTAACCCCTGTGATAGACTGCAAAAAATGAAGTGGGGCAGGAGGATGAAAGCTATAGAAGCATAGCAACCATGGCATAATAGAGGTGACTCTATACCAGTTTTAACTGAATTCAATAAGAAAGTTCAGGAGTTCCCGTCGTGGTGCAGTGGTTAACAAATCCGACTAGGAACCATGAGGTTGCGGGTTCGATCCCTGCCCTGCACAGTGGGTTAAGGATCTGGCGTTGCTGTGAGCTGTGGTGTAGGTCGCAGACACGGCTGGGATCCCACGTTGCTGTGGCTCTGGCATAGGCCGGTGGCTACGGCTGCAATTAGATCCCTAGCCTGGGAACCTCCATATGTCGCGGGAGTGGCTCAAGAAAAGGCAAAAAGACAAAAAAATAAAAAATAAATAAAAAAATAAGAAAGTTCATACCAGGAGTAAAAGAAGGTAAACACATCACTTCATGGCCTTTTAGCTAAGGTCACGTGGTGTATCTGTGCTTATCAGTTTAATATCTGATACATCCTCTGAGGACAATGTATTAAATAGATTTTTGGGACGAGGAAATGGAACAGAAGCTTACTCCATCCACTCCATCCACTGACCTGGTATTGCAGTACTTTTAGGAACAGTGCTCCCCCTTAGTGTGAGAATTTAAATTTTTTCTTTTTTTAAAAGGTGGTGAAGACAAAAAGAGCTACATAAGCTATCTGATGGTACCCAAGGTTCAACATGTATGGAGTCATCTTCACAACGTAATGTGATAGTGACAGGAAGACTGTGGTTAGAATAATTCTAAAATCCCCCAAGGAGCAAAGAAGCTGCTATCTACTATTGACAGATTGAAAAAAAACAGTTCCTTCCATTTCTGGAGATGTGAACTTACAAAGCTGAAACAGTATCATTTCAATTTAAAATGATGAGCATTTTCAAAATATGAAAATAATCTTAAATGTAAAAAGAAACTATTAGCAATTTTTATAAAATGATGGTGAGATTATATACAAATCTATTTACTAATGTAAAAATTACATTTATTAGCTTACTCTCACATCACATTTTTTTAGTGATTCCATTGAAGGGAGAAAGTTATTAGTTTATGAGCATGTGTGAAAAATGTACCAGGCACTGATGAAACACATTTCGAAAATGACCTACATAGTGACTAAGTCAGTAAAAGTAAACTTTAATTTTTTTGCTTTTATATTCTAAATATTATAATCAATTTTTAAAATAGAAAGACTTACCAATCTACATGTAAGACCAATAACTGCTACTGGAGTTTGTGCAGACTGAGAAATGTCAAAAAGATTATAGAGGAGTGTTTGGTTTTTATGATGAGTGAAAAGATCAAATTCATCTAATACGAAGATCACTGGGCAACTACTAGTCCGGTCACCTAAAATAAAATGTTTTATATTAACATGAAGTTATATCACATTTCTTAAATTTCCTAACCATTTACTACATTTCATTTTTTAAGATCAATTCAACAAATATATATTGACAACCTGCTTTAGGGGAGGACATTTACCAATACACGTACCCTTACTCAACAAAAAAAAATATCCTCAAGATAGCCCCTACTGCCCTCAAGTATTTCATAGTCTAATTACTAGCCTCTAGACGTTTTTACTGATGAAAAGTTAAAATCATTTAAATGACTGGAGAGTACTGCTTTTTAAATTATGTAAATTCTTAAAAGAATTAAAGCTTACACTATTTTAAGTTCAACAAAAGCCACTTTTAACTCCTGATGATAAGTTTAACATTTCAATAATAGAGAAAAGTTCAGTATGACTCTATGGATTTATTTTTCTCATCACAATGATGCAAACTATTTCAGCATAAGAAATCACTACTATTTAAGGTCTAAGCCTTTATATTTGCATAAAGAAGTGGGGAGAAAAAAAAAGCCTGATAAGGAGGTACTGACTCTAATAGGTAATAAAATATATGCAGTAACCTAAATGACATTAAAACTATGAAGACTACTCAAAAGTTTAGAAACAGACTCATATAATAGAGAAATTTAGTTTTTGACAAATATCATATAACATATCAACAAGAAAAGTGGTTTATTCAGCATCTGATCTTCACTTTATACCTTACCAAATTATTTAAGTATATGTAGTGGATGAAAATATAAGTGAATATCTTCAAAATATGAAGGAGAGAAAAAATTTGACTATGTAAAAATTTTTAAACTTTAAAGGTCCAAACCAAATTTAAGAAAAAACAAGTGCGATAATTCCCCAAAGTATGAGATAACCAAAATAAGACAAAGAACAAGAAACGCACAAACTATGAAATATCAGTGGCCAATTAAAATATGATAGGAGCATCATCAGTACCTAAATTATGCATATTAAGCTAAAATAAATTTTTTCTATTAAAAAGGCAAAATGAAAATAAATGTTGCTGAGGTTGTGAAGAAAAAAGTACTTTTACATATGCTCAGAAGATGGATCTTCTTAAAAAAAAAAAGAAAATGGATCTTCTAGAATAATTTGGTAATTAATATTTATTCTTTTAAACGTGGAACATTTCAATCCCGAATTCTACACATTAAAATTTATCTCAGGAAATATCTGGATGAGCTTTTAAGCATTTCTTCCTAATTATACAAAATTAGAAATAAAAGCTGTTAACTGGTGACTGTTAAGTTATAATTTATTATACACAGAATTTTAAATTATAGTTAATTTACATTTTAAAAATGGAATATATGAGCACCATAAGAATGATGATGCACTTCAATATTTACTGACATGGAAATATGCTTACAACATACTGCAAGTGAAAAGACATATACTGCAAAACAAAAAAGAAGAAATTTTATTCTTATAAAAAATTATGTCTATACCAATGATATACTGCAGGTGAAAAGATATGAAATTCAAAGTTAATTGGAATAATCACTACGTTAGGGATTATCACTATCATTATTTTATTCTTTTTTCTATTTATTTTATCTTTTTTTTATAAAAGCATGTATTGTATTTTTAATGAAGGGAAAAATAAAAGTAAACAAATATCTTTTAATATTGTTAAGTATGCTAATATTTACCTTTTTTTAAAGCTTCCAGAAGAAATGAGAGATTTTCAGCAAAGCTTCCCTGAATAACAAAAAAATATACCATGACTAGATGTTTAGTGAAATAAAATATACAGAGAGATATAGACACTGTGTATCTAATATTTTCTAGTAAATTAAGAGTAATTAGCCAGAATCTGAGCTGAATATATTTCTATGCTTACAATCTAAACCTTAAATATAAAAAGAGATGGGGCATAGCACTGAAAAAGGCATTATTATGTCATGTTCAAAATTTTACATTTTCTGGATAAAATCCCTAAAACTCTTTATTTAAAGGTAGTTTTAAAAGGCAGTTTATCCTAATTACAGTTAGAGAACAAGAAATTCATTGCACTTTGTATTTTCAAACATTGCCTAAATGAGTCTCTTGAAAGTCTAAAACTTGTATCACTAAAAAAAAAGAGCGATGCAAAAGGAAAAGGGAGAAGAAATCTGCCTCAAATATTAGATAATACAACAGTGTTTCTCTATTCGAGAGCATATTATGGAATCTGTATATATCATATCCAATTTGACTGTTTACTTGGAACACAGCCAAAACATTTTTGCATACAACTTAAATATGCTGGATGGAAATTAATGGAGTAGCAGATGCATTATCCAGATGTCCTAGCTTGTGGATAAAGGCCCCATTAAAATATTTTTTCAATGAAGTCATTAATTTTTACTTCATTCAGATTTTTTAATTTAAAGAAAGAGCCAAATTCGAATTTAAGATGTAAAGGAGAAAGGCCACCCATTTGTTTGTTTCCCACTGATATAAAATAGCATAATAGGTTTTAAAGAGCTTCTACATATTTTGTGATGATTACATGCTGTCAAGTCAATACTATTTCCAAGGAAGTCAAGGCAAGAGGTATTTATCATAATGTAAACAAATGCTCAGAGACAATCTGATGCAAAATCAGTGGTCAGAGTTACTCAAAGGTTGCTTGTTTTTTGATATTTCTTTTAAAGACTATTATACCTGACACTAAGTATAGGTACATACTTAGGTAAATTCATATGCATATAAAGAATTTATTTAAATAAGATGTATATATATGGATACACACATATATGTGTGCATATATATGTGTATGTTTTTGATATATATAAAAGAATATACAAGTTTGCTATATCAAAACAGAAAGACTCTGGGTTAAATTACTTTGTTCTTAACGTTCGGCCTTTGTCATTTCACAACTTTAGGTAACTAATTATGTTCTCTGAGCCTCAGGTGCCTATTGGTATAGCGCAAAAGTTAAACTAATAATCTGTGTATGTGATGATTATGATAACAAAGGTGATAACTAGGATGATAATCAGCTGTGCCTTTTTTCTTATGAATCTTATATGAATAGCTCTGTTTACAAAGGTCAGAAACACTAATCTACATCAAGTGGAAACCAAAAGCCAAACTGAGTTTATATAGTAGTAACTCTTTTTAGCCAAGCAGGCCACTATCTTTAACATTACATTCTGGACAGGAGGTAGAACAGATTTGCAGAAGGAGCATTTTGAACTTGCACTTCAAAGATCTGCAAAAAATGGAAGGGTTACACATGATTGGCTCAACTTTTTATAGATAATTTTTAAAGAATAAAATTACTAAATGCTAGGAGGCTTACACAACCATGGCAGTGTTACTATATTGCAGAGTACACAGTTTAGAGATTAGAGTGATATGACTACATAATCACCAGTGACCAGAAAATGAACTTGGAACATATACAACCCACTTCATTTGCATTAAGCAGATGGGTCATTTCATCATGAAAATTAAGGCAGCTGCAAGTTAAGTAAATCCTGTTTCCTTGGCTTTATAAATTAAGGGATAGGTAAAAAGTTTAATGAAAGTTCCAAAAAATTTCTAACCAATTTAAGTTATTGATGTTTACTGTCCTGAGACTCCAAGCTGCTTATGGTAATGAGACATGGCTAACTTTCTGAGAACATTTATTTTTTGTCCTTTTACGGTTGTACCCATGGCATATGGAGGTTTGCAGGCTAGCGGTCAATCAGAGTTGTAGCCTCCAGCCTACACCACAGCCAAATCAACACCAGATCCGAGCAGCATCTGCCACCCACACCACAGCATGTGGCAATTCTGTATCCTTAACTCATGAGTGAGACAAGGGATCGAGCCCACATCTTCATGGATACTAGTTGGTTCTTAACCTGCTGAGCTGCAAAGGAAACTCCTCTCTTAGAACATTTTAATAGCAAGAGACAACTGACATTTGCATAGTAATTACCATCCAATTTAAAAAAAAAATCATAAATGATGTTTAATGCTTCTTTTCATTTTTAAAATAATCCGTGAAGAATAATAAAATAATGCCCATCTAATAGGTGAGGAATCAGTAATTCAAAGACATTCATTAGCCATGATCACCAGGTAGTCAATAATTGTAAGGCAAGACTCAAATCTACTTTTTGTAGCTTCAAATTCAGTACATTTTTCGCTACTTCCATGCTATCCAAGTTTTATACGACTAGAAAAGGACTGCTATAAGACTAGAAATGGACTGTTAGCAGGTAGTATTTTTAAGAACATATTGTTCTATCTCCAAGGATAGACAATCAGAATATTACAGATAAAGAAACAAACAGATATCATATTATCAACATAAAACTGGATTTCTTAGCTAGTTATGGCTAGTATAATCTGCTTCAAAAAATGTAAACATAAAGATTTGATTAATAAATGCATCCTAGTACAAGTGTACCTTCTTTTTTTTTTTTCTTTTTAGGGCAGCACTTGCAGCATACGGAGGTTCCCCAGGTTAGGGGTCGAATCGGAGCTCAGCTGCTGGCCTAGGCCACAGCAATGCGGGATCTAAGCCGCATCTGCGACTTAAACCACAAGTCACCACAATGCAGGATCCTTAACCCACTGAGCGAGGCCAGGGATCGAACCCACAACCTCATGGTTCCTAGTTGGATTTGTTTCTGCTGTGTCACGACAGGAATTCCCAAGTGTATGTTCTTATAACAGGAACCTTGCATATTTCAATTTAGAATTTCTGAACCCTTCCTAGTCTTCCAAATATAAAAATATCTTTTACACAGATTTGACGTTGATGCTTATTTAATAAAGGAACAAAAATTATACTTACAAAAACTTTATCTCCGACTACATTTTCCAGATTTAATTGCCTTGTAATTTCCTTTAGGGCAATTTTATCATTGATTTGAAGCAGTCCTGAAATAAAACCCATTTAAATGTATTTAGTTAAAACTAAATAGGTATTTGATACAGTGCAGCTTATTTTCTAGTCAAATAAATTTTCTAATGCTTTTTAAAATTTAGCTATAAAGAAAAAAGTCAAAGCCTTTTAGTTTACATTATTTCCTTTTAAAAACTCAATAGTTAAGATAATTAATAGACTCAAAGAACCATCTTCCATGGGGTTAGTGTTATTTTTTTAAAAAATAAAGACAAAAAATTAGGAGACCTGTGTGCCAACTTTATTAATATTTTTTTAACTTCTAAAAATATTGTGTGTAATATGCTAAAGCAAAAGTTGTTAAACAAGGATCTAGTTTTTATATCATGCAAATGTAAATCGTATGAGTAAATTTAGCTGCAGAATATAAAAAGCTCACATGGCTTATATCAAATTCCAATGGCAAAATGATGACATACTTACCATTTAGGTGAACTTGCAATACATTTTCACTCACTTCTTCCACTTCCATTAGTTCTTTCAAAGCATGGTTTATTAACTAAATAATATTAAAAAGTTTATAAAGTATTTAATAATAAATAAAAGATGATAAGCCCATATTCTTTTTTAAACTCTGAGTAACAGGAACAGAATATAAATAGACCGGCATTAAAAATTAACCAATAAATCTGCAGATTATTTACAGATAAAATGTTTAACTAGAACTTTTAATGTTTGACTCTTAGGATGCCAGAGCCAGGACTGATGCCACACTCTTTAAATCAGCTATACAAACTTCTAACAAATGTTTAGAAATAACCCTTAAGTTTTCAAAAAAATACTTCTCTACAAGTCACATAAAATTATGGCCGCGTAAGAACTTTGGGTCTCAGTCAGTTCTTATATTTGGTTCTCTGCAAAATCATCACTGAAATCCATTAAAAGCTATTGAAAACAAGTACCAGGACAATGCTAAATGATTGCAAAATGCTGACCCCCAATACATCAATTTCTATGAAATACTGTGAACCATTCTGTTACCCTGAAATAAAAATGAAAAAAGAAATACCAAGGAGTTCTCATGTGGCACAACAGATTAAAGATCCAGCACTGTCACTGCTGTGGCATGGGTTCGATCCCTGCCCCAAGCACTTCCACATGCCAAGGGTGCAGCCAAAAAAACAAACAAACAAACAAACAATAGAAGAAGAAAAAGAAAAAGAAAAACCAAGAAGTTATCTTGTTAAGTTGAAAAAGCCATGTTGCCCTGTCAGTGGCTAGGTAAGCAGAGAATGCCCTTATTAAAGAAATTTAAAGCATACATAAAAAAATTATTACAACTAACACCATACTTAAAATATAACAGTAATTAGTACTAAAATTATATCCAGATAGTGTTATACCACCTTAAACTGTTCAATTATAAAGCCCATATTTTTATTACTACAGGGTTCTATGTCACATACTTACATTTTTTACATTTTAATTTGTGAATCTTACCACTCATACTGCAATATCATATACATTTCTTCATATTAATACTGCATATATTTTCTTAAATTTGAAAATGATTTGAATTAAGAGAAACCAAAAAGCTTTTTAAAAGGAAGAGTAAAGGTGGATTATTCTTTCTAATATTAAAGTAGAAACAGCAGGGTACTATCACAAAATATATAGACTAGGACATTAGGCTATATATACAAGAAAATTGGTAAGGATGGCACCAAAATTTAGTGAGGACAAAAAGGATTAATCAACAAAGGCACCGAGACACCTGGTAAGCTAATTTGTAAAACAAAATATTATTTGTACCTGTAATATTCTACCTCTATTGGTCACTACAACATCTCTGGGCAATATGAAGAGGTAACCCTCATTTCAAATTATTAGGCTTCATAACAGGCTATCAAACATACTAGCTATTCCTGGTATATTTGTATGCAAATGGAATTCTACCTTGGATCATAAGTGTAAATCCTCCTTCAAAAGATAATCTCTCTAAATATCAACTGACATGTATGAATAAAAGCCCAGCAGAGAAGTTACATTCGTTATAGAAAACTGTCAGATGACATGGTACTCCTCTGTCTTTGGATCACATTGGACTCTATCACAATAGTTAGTCCCCAGATGATGCAAACTTGGGTCACTCAAAATATGGCTTTTGCTGTTTTCTCCTAGTAACCTGCTATGTTCTTGCCCCCACCTCTTGATATTTCACTTACATAATATTTATATTTCCCTAGCTATGATTTTGTGTTTAAAATCATTTTATGTTTGAGGAATTGTTCAAAACCATTTCAAATTTTTTACAGAATGAAACAGGGTTAATAGTACCTTCACTATACATATGCATAGTTACAACAGGTTTATATTCTTTCCACTGAATTTAGTTTAACACCAAATTACTATGATTTGTCTGAATTAGCTCACAAATTTTTATACGTGTGTGGTCTGAAATGATAATTTAAATGTATTAGCAAGTAGGTCTTCAAATAACAATTTTAGTCCAATCTGGATATTGCTAAAATTGTCTGTGTCATCAGCTAGGTAACCAATCATATAATTTTAGTTTGTTTCAAGAAACAATGTCATCTTTTCAGATATTTTAAAATAAATCTACACTACAAAAAATTTAGTAGGTTATTAATGTTATGCTAACCAGTGTAACTAATTTGACTACCAAGGTTCCACATTCTTTGTAGCTAAAAATTAATTTTACAAACATACTAGCATAGTTTGCTTAGAATTGCCAATATACAGAGTTTTTTATGCTCACCTACTCCTATTCCCAAATACTTTCACGAACACAAGATCCAACAATATGCAACTAGAAGAAACATCGACTAGAAGGAACATCCTACTTAACCATCCAGCAAGTTTCTTTGTCTACAGAAATTTCTATGTAGAAGAGTATTTTCCAGGTTCCAATCTGTCATTTGGAACCACATCTACTTTTAAAACAAAATGTTTGAAATACAGCAAACCACACTTGTGTTTATCAATTAACTATAGATTTTGAATTTTTGTATTTTAGATAGTTTGGCTAAGGGTAATGTTTTAAATATACTGTAATCTTATTTTTTAAATTCAAATTTATATAACTATATTGATGATGTTACTAATGTATGATTATATTGATATGATATACATAATTATACTAATTATACTACATAATAATACTCTTATCTAAGTATAACCTATTTTATATCTCAGGATACTCGCACACACAACAAATCACAAAAGTGGCAGGAGTTAAACAATGTTTCTCAGCTTTCTGACCTCTCCTCTCAATACTGGAGTGCAGCAGGAATAAATTACTTTGTACCAAAATAGAATACAAGATAAAGGATTCTTCCATATTCCAGTTAAGTCACACTAGATAATTGGCTCCAAAGCACCAGAACAGGGCTCTGGCTTAAGAAGTAACAACAACTGGATAAACTGTCAGCCTGTCAAGAATATTCTATCCATTTTATTAACTCATAAATACTATGTCTTAAAGTCTGTCTTCTTTAAGTCTGAGTAAATAGAAAAAATATAGGAGTTCATAAAAAGATGATATAACATGAAAGGGAACAGCAAGTTGATGAAAAGATTAATTACTACTAAAATTATGTATTTTAGGTAATACATGTTTTGAGCAATTTAAGATAGAATCAGACAAATACAAAACAGTAGACTAAGAAGGTATGCAACAAAGACCTAGACAAGAAGGACTGTTAGAAAACTAAAATGCAGTATCACATTAGAAAAAGCAAACAGGGGAGTTCCCATCATGGCTCAGTGGTAACAAACCTGACTAAAGATCCATGAGGATGCGGGTTTGATCCCTGGCCTCACTCAGTGGGTTGGGGATCCAGTGTTGCCATGAGCTGTGGTGTATGTTGCAGACAAGGCTCAGATCCCACATTGCTGTGGCTGTGGTATAGGCAGGCAGCTGTAGTTCCAATTCAACCCCTAGTCTGGGAACTTCCATATGACACGGGTGCAGCCCTAAAGCTAAACAAACAAACAACAACAACAACAAAAGAACCAAACAGAACTGATGGGGAAGAACAATCACCCTGGTGATATGGTAGAATGCTGATGAAGAGGAAGAGAAAGGTAAAAAGAAAGAAACACAGAAAAGCGATATGGTGAAGTGAGAACAAAGGCTTAATAACTGAATATTCTAATAATCCCCAAAAGGGCAAGAAGAAAAGAAAGAGAATACTCAAAAAGAAGAGAATGACTGCTCAGTGAAGAAAGACTCAAGTTTATACTGAGAGTTTGTATAACAGTTAAACGTATGATCAATCCTTAAACAAGAATAACTAATAACTAACTGCATTAAGACATGAAAAGTAAATAAAAGTATAGGTAAGAGATAAGGGAAGGAAGAAATAAACCTCTTTGTTTGCAGGTGACACAATTATTTATGAAGAAAATCCCAACTGGACCAATTCCTAGAACTAGTAATCAATTATAGCAAGGTTGCAGATACGAGGTAATACACAAAATTTATGTGCTTTCCTATATACCAGCAGCAAAAACTTAGAATATGAAATTAAAAATATAATGCCGTTCACATTAGCACCAAAAATTGTAAATACCTAACAAAATACGTATAAACCTATAATGAAGAAATGCACAAAACTGAAAAAAGACCTAAACAAATGGAGAAATAGTCCATGTTCCTGAATGTGAAGATTCAGTAGAGTTAAGAAACCAATTCTTTCCAATGTGATCTACAGATCCAACACAAAATCCCACAATATAACAGGAAAAAAAAGTGGATATTTATAAATTTATTCTACAGTTAATATGCAAAGTTAAAAGTACACAGAATAGTCAGAACAATATTAAAGAAGAACAGAGTTGGAAGATTGATCCTACCTGCCTTCAAGACTTACTATAAAACTAATGGTAATCAAGACAATGTGACGCTGGTGAAAGAAGAGACAAATAGATCAAGGGAACATAACGGAGAGCCCAGAAACAGACCCATACACACACAGTCAACTGAACGCTGACAAAGAAGCAAAGGTAATTCACTGATGCAAAGATAGTTTTTTCAAAAAATAGTGTTGGAATAACTAGATATTCATAGGCAAAAAAAATGAAGCCACAAACATGCCTTATATGTTTCATAAAAATGGACTCAAAATGAATCAAAGACCTAAAAGTAAAATATAAAGAACTATAAACCCTCTAGAAGATAGCAGGACAAAACCTAGATGACCTTGGGTTTGGTGATCAAGTTTTAGATATAAAACTAAAATCACGACAGGTGAAACAGTTAATAAACTAGACGTTATTAAAATTAAAATCTTCTGCTCTGCCAAGAACAATGGTAATGGAATTAAAGGACAAACTATGCACTTGTAGAAAATATTATAAAACACATTTCTGATATATGCAAAATGCACAAAGAATTCTTAATACATACCTATTAAGAAAAGAAATAACCCAATTTTAAAATGGTCATAGGAGTTCACATCGTGGCACAGTAAAAATGAATCCGATTAGGAACCATGAGGTTGTGGATTCGATCCTTGGTCTAGCTCAGTGGGTTAAGGATCCAGCATTACCATGATCTGTGGTGTAGGTCGCAGATATGGCTCAGATCTGGCATTGCTGTGGCTGTGGTGTAGGCTGGCAGCTGTAGCACAGATTAGACCCCTAGCCTGGGAACTTCCATATGCCTCAGGTGAGGCCCTGAAAAGCAAAAAATAAATACATAAATAAATAAATTAAATGGTCAAAAAATACCTCACCAAAGATGAAAAATAAGCATATGAAAAGATGCTTGATATCATACATCCTTAGAGAACTGCAAATAAACCAGCAATGAGATACCACTATGCAACTACAAAAATAACTAAAATTTAAAAAAGTGACAATACCAAATGCTGGTCAGGATACACAGCAACTAAAGCTATTATTCACTGCTGGTGAGAAAGCCAAATGATATAGCCACATTCTAAGGCAGTTTGGCAGTTCCTTACAAAGCTAAATATAGTCTTACCATTAAGATCCAGCAATGGGTGCTCCTAAGTATTTACCCAATTAAGTTGAAGGCTTAAAAACCTACACACAAATGTTTATAGTAGTTTTATTGATAACTACTAAAACTGAGAACCAGCCAAGATATCCTTCAATACGTGAATGGATACATAGTGGTACATTCATACAATGGAATATTATTCAGCAATTAAAAGAAATGAGCTGTCAAGCCATGAAACACCATGGAGGAATCGTACATGCATTTGGCTAAGTGGAAGAAGCCAATCAGAAAGGCTGTATATTGTATGATCCCAGTTGTATGACATTCTGAATACAGCAAAAGTTACGGAGACAGTATGATCAATAGGTGCCAGGGGTTGGGAGTGGGAGGGTAATAGGTAAAGCACAGGGGATCTTAAGGGTGGTGAAACTATTTTTTAAGATATTATAATGGTGGATACCTGGCATTATGCATTGCTAAAACCCACAGACTTGTACAACACAAAGAGTGACACTTAAGGTAAACTACGGACTTTACGTTTCAATATTGATTCATTAAACTTAGCAAATGTACCACACTAAGGCAAGATATTTTTAACAGGAGAAACTGCACATGTGTGTTTTGGGGGGAGGGTGACACAGGAACTCTACTATCTGCTTACATTTTCTGTTAAAAAAAAAGTATCTATTTTGCTAATTTACTAATGAAATGGAGTATAGTTTTAATCTGTATTTACTTATATGTTTTTGTCAGTGTTTACTAGCTCTACTTTCTGTTTTCTGAACTTTCTCTATGCCTTTAGGGACAAAAATCCAAGATGAAAGTTCAGAATAAATTCACATATTAGCTGCTCAAGTTATATTTTAATGAAGTAATTAATTTTCTTTTTATGACCACACCTGCAGCATATGGAAGTTCCTAGGCTAGGGGTCGAATCAGAGCTGCAGCTGCTGGCTTATGCCACAGCCACAGCCACGCTGGATCCAAGCTGCATCTGTGACCTACTCTGTAGGTTGTGGTAAAGCCAGGCACATAATCCACTGAGCAAGGCCAGGGATAGAACCCACATCCTCATAGACTCTATGTTGGGTTCTTGACCTGATGAGCCACAATGAGAACTCAAGTTACATTTTTATTCTTGACACTTTGATATACAAATCACTGAGATTCAACTTCTCTATTGCAATGTCATTTTGTTTCAAGCTGCACAATGTATGACAGAATAACAGGTCTCATGTACTACTTTCCTAGATCTCATTTTCTCCTGTACTGATACAAGAGCATCACTATGGAGTTCCTTCAAGAATTAAAATATTTTTGAAAAATAATCTTCAAACATACTTATGATAATGTGTTTTCCAAGACAATAAAATAATGAAAACTAAAAAAAAAAAACAAAAAACCTACACATAGACATAGCCTGTGAAATTTTCACATTGCTAAGATAAAGGAATTCTACAGGCATCTAGATAGGGAAAAAATCACACACAAACTCAAAACAGGTTAGCTATAGAGGTCATCAGTGACTTTTACCATACTTCTGATTAACCTCCCTTTCCAGGCACCTAGAAAAAAATGCACTTCCTTGCTCTCTTTAAATTGGGTGTGATCATGTGACTCACTCTGGCCAGTGAACTATGAGATGTGCTTTGTATCACCTCTGGGTAGGTATTTTAAGAGTGTCCATTATTCATTATGCTTCCTTTCCAACACTGGGGCACTTGTGGAGGAACATGCTGAGATAACATTCACTTGCTTTAAGTGACTACAAAGAACAACGCCCCTTTGCTGATCGACACTGGGCACATAGCAAAAGCAAACAATAAACTTCTTTTGTGTCAAGGCACTGAAATTTGAGGTTGTTATGACTGCATAATCTAATGTATCCAGACTGATAGAGCAGTTCATAAAGCCAAAAGAGAAAAGTCTGCCCTTGGAGTTTTCCCCACAAAACACAAATTGAATAAAATCTATGTAATTTCAAAAGATAAGAAACTGTGACCAAAGAGTTCAACCTGGGCCAGGTTATAAGTAATGTGCAAAATTATTTTTGATGTATTTAAAATATTCTTTTTTTCTGCCATTTTCCAATATTACTAAACTTCTCTTTTATATTTCTGTAGCTTGAATGGCTTGAAGATTTGTTTTGTTAACCAGATCCTTTGGGTTTTTCCCTTTGCCTTCAACCAACATTCCTTTCTTTAGTTTTCTAAACAGACTATATGGTCATATAGTTCACATATTAAAAAGCATAAAAATACATACAGTGAAGTTTCCTACCTCTGTCCCCATGTTCCCTTCAACAAATAACCCACTATATTACTATTTAGTATTTCAAGCAAATTTTGTCCACATACAAACCAACAGAAAAATGAACATTTTTTTCCTCTTCCTCTTTTTTAAATGGACTATATACAAATGTTTCCTTATTCTTTTATGCTGCAATATCATAGTCTAGTATATGGATGGATGTACAATGATTTACCAACTAGTATTCATTCTGTTAATAGGTATTTATATTGTTTCTTTTCTTTCACTATTAACAAACAGTGCTGCAGTGAGTAAATTTGTACATACATCATTTCACAAGGGTAAATTCCTAGAAATGTTGCTGAGTCAAAGTGTATATGCATTTATAATGTGATTAGAATTTGTCTAATACCAAATTGGTATATACCAGCAATATCTGTGTATATACTATACTACCAGCAAGATCATCAATATGGTTTCAATCTTACAGGTTTAGTCAACCTGATAGAGAAAATTGCTATAGTTTTTAATTTACTTAATTATGAGTGAGATTGAACATGTTTATAAGTTAAAGACTGACTTGTATTTAATTTCCTAGGATCTTTCTTTGCTCATTTTTTTCTACTAACAGTTAATGCAATTATTGTTAATAACTTAAAGAAAAATTATAATTTAAAATCTCAAGAATAAAGAAATAGTGGTTATATAGAAGGACTCAGCCCAAGGACTGAACCAAATTAAACAAAGAATCAAAACTAAATGTTATTGTAAATGTGATTATAATATAATAAATGAAAAATTCTTAGGAGATTAAAAAACAAAAGAAATGATCAAGATCTATATTTCCAATTTATGTACTTCAAACGTTACTAGAAATTAGTGATAACAGTAAAATCTTAAAGTTTTAATTTCCTCATTCTATAAAATGTGCATTCAACAAACACTGCTTTAAAAAATAAAAAAATTTTTTGCTATTTTACATAATTTTACTTAATAGAAAATAATATATAATACACACACTTACTTCTATAAGTAATACAATACCATACATTCAATAAAAAAGCATGGTAGTGAGAAATACAAATTTATTGCATGAGATAAAGTAGAAAACAGATTTTATAATTAAATAGTAATACTTTGAATATAACAACTATAATTTGTCTTATATACTAAATAAAGAATGAGAAAAGAGAAACTGAGGGAAAAAATGAGTATCTTTTTGAAGTAACTTATCGATTATAATAAAGAGGAAAAGTAAAAGATAATTCTAGAATATATGACCACACATTTTAAAAAACTGCCTTAGTTAGGATTAAACAATAAATTAAGAAGAAAGCAAGCCATACCTCCTTTCAGAGTTAATGTAAAGAATAAATGATAGAACACAAGTAAAAGGCACAAGATACATGCTCAATAGATGCTAGTTTGCTTTTTTTCCATTGACAATCACGAACTATTCAAGGATAAAAGAACATCATGGAATAAACATTAATCAAAACTTTGTTACAACATCAGAAATCAACAGCTTTTACCATGGTCTTTCCTGATCCTCGGGGTCCAATAATGAGAACAGAGTTACTTTCTCCATGGATAGCAGTTCTTTTTAGCAGCTCAATTAAGTGTCTGAAATAATATAAACAGGCCAAAATTTTAAAAGGAAAGTGGAAGTAATTTGCTAGGTAATGCTTTTTAAGAGCTGAATTGGAATATGCACAAAAAATAAGCATTCCTTTTTTTTCTTCCTCTGTGCCTTGACTTATGCTCTAAAGGGACAAGAGTAGCAACTCTTGGGACCTTTCACTCCACAGCTGGCTGCTGAGTATCAGGTGCAAGCTTAGAATTCTTTCCATTATACCTCATGACAGAAATGACACAAGATTCAAAATTAAAGGGTTTTCTCATTATGGAAATATTTATATTTGCTTTTGCTTAGAAACAATCATTGTTTTTATATATAAAGAAAAAATCTATCTCTATAAAAATGTTTGTTAGCCTTGTTTGAAATAGTATTTAGCAACTTTTACAAAACTTAAAGGGCACCTGTAAGTAGTTTCATAATAGACAAGCAGATAACTAAACTTACTTATACTGCACTTGTACTCCAAATAGGTTACTATGTGGACTCTGATGACAAAATCTTTCACGTAAAATTCTTTGTACCTGATAAAAATGAAGTGGATAAGTATAAATGAAGATATTATATAAGCAATCAAAAATGAACAAGAATATACATTATAGCAGTAAGAATTAGGTATTAATGAATCAATTTAATGCTCCCTAAGTAACATGTCATCATGAGTGCTGGCATTTTCACAAATTGTAAAAGTAACAGTTCAGTTTAACTATCTCAAGTCCCAGAGAAAGGATGAGACTTTAGTTAAGGTTTTGACAAGAGACAGTAACCTTAGCTACATAAGCAATTTGAGGGCTGTTTTAATGTACATGAATGAATGCCTCACTTTGTATGACATGTCAGCCAAGAAACCAAGACAGGAAGGAATCAAACAATATAATCTAATAATGCTCATGAACCACACCTCAGTCTCTAAAGACCAACACATCTAAACTGGTTTAACTCAGGCCCTATCAATCTGCACCTGTCACAGAAGTCAGGATTCTGAGGAAATAAAAGAAGTGTAAAAGTCCATATAGTTATTGAGGACCCATTAAATGTAGAGCACAACAATATTAAAATAACAAAATCTATGCCTAAAAAATCATAGCAAATATATTGGAAAGAAAGAATACATTCAAGTAACAACCTACAAAAAAGAAGTAACTCTGTATAACGAAATGCTCAATTATATGGAAGAAATAATATTCATCTAGGCTATATAATAATAAATCATTGACTAGGAAAAAAAAATTTATAAAGAGCTGAATTTTGAGTTTGCCTTAGAAAGAAGGGCCTAGACTTAGTTGTAAAAAAATTAGTTGTAGAAAATATGTCAATCTACCACATTTAGATGGACCACTAAAGTCATTCCTTTTCCGCATCTGCTGTAATACAAAGGTCCTTCAGGGACAAGAACCTCAGGAGACCATTTTAGATTTAGCCCTGTCAGCAGAAATAAGAAGACTCCAAGATTATTTGCTTCTCCCAGATTGACAGCATGAGACTGATACATTATGTATCAAAGAAATGAGTTCTCTTTATAGGTACCAGAGGCGGAGCAAAGCAAATTATTCACTGAGGATAAAATAATCTATACTGAGAGTTCTCCTCATGGCTCGGTAGTAACAAACCTGACTAGTATCCATGAGGACACGGGTTCAATCCCTGCACTTGCTCAGTAGGTTAAGGATTCGGCATTGCTATGAGCTGTAGTATAGGTCGCAGATCCAGCTTGGATCCTGGGTTGCTGCATCTGTGGTCCAGGCTGGCAGCTACAACTCCAGTTTGACCCATAGCTTGGGAACTTCTACATGCCGGGGGTGTGACACCCGCCCCCCAAAAAAAGACAAAAAAATCGCCTATACTTATCAGACAGAAAGTGGAAAGAATAAGAATGGTGCCACAAAGTCAATTATGTGAATTTTAAAATTTAGTTTTTTCTAAATCTTTTTTTAATCTATATAATGGAGACAATAAGACTTTTCTATCAGGCCTATAAGATTAAATAAGGCAGTTATCTATAATACAATATAGGTATTATATAGGTAAAAACTGATACTTTATGAAATGTAAAGAGGCATATATAGATTCAACTAATCATAGTGTGTTATTTTTCCACAAAGATCAGATCACTAGAAATCAAAAGACAAACCTATTTCCTTTGCATCATTAAATCTTCATTAAAGTCTATTAGAGAGATGACAACTATGTATAAAATAAGAAATAAAGTGAAGCTGTAGTGAATAGTGAGAGGTTCAAAAATCCCAAGGTGATCTTAGATGAAAGTTAAACAGGTATATACATGTATAGAAATTAAGTTGCACATGGAAGATTTGTGTACTTTAAAAAGATATGTAAATTATACTCCAGTTAAATCTTTTTAAAAAACAGAATTAAACATTTTCCTTCCAAAAGAAGGAAAGTAAAGTCTTATAAAGGGATGCTAATAACATTTAGTTTTTATTTCTTAAAAATATAACTCTGGTTAAGCCTGATAAATAGAAATGCCAGGGTAGATATATCATGCTCATTCCCTCTTAGACTTCTGAAGAAAGATATATATACACTTAAGAAAATATTAAATGTTCATGATAAAAACATTCAACATACTAGGAAGGGGACTTCCTCAACATGATAAAGAGCATTTATGAAAACCTACAGCTAAATCATACTCATTGGTGAAAGACTGAATGCAGTTCCTCACTATCAAATACAAAATAAAGTTGCTCTTACTAGTTTATTCATTATTATATTTAAGATTTTAGCTAGGATAATTAAACAAGAAAAAGAAATAAAAGGTATCTAGATTAGAAAGAAAGAAGTCTAAACTATCTCTATTTGCAGATGACATGACCTTATATATAGAAAATCCTAAGAAATAAACTAAAAAGCTATTATAATAAATGGTTTCAGCAAAGTTGAAGAATATAAGATTAATATAGAAAAATCAATTTTACTTAGATACATTAGCAATGAACAAAACATAAAATTAAGATGCACTAGCAATGAACAAATAAAATATAAAATTCCATTTGCAACAACACCAAAAGGAATAAAATACACAGGAATAAATTTACCAAAAGAGGTACAAAACTCTAAGATAATATTAAACTAAACTGAAATTAGAGCACATTTAGGAAGATATGAATAAGGTTAGGATTCCATGTATTCAAAGAAACAGAGGTTGAAATAGGAAGTAGCAAAGAAACTTTGAGAATGGTTCTTCAAGAGTGGGTCTTCATACATGCTGCGGAAAGAATTCAAGTTAAGATGACTATTTCTCTTATCCTCTTTGTAACAGACCTTCAGATTAAAGAAAATATATACTAACCTGTGAAAGGTATTCTGCTTGTATTAAGTTGCTACTCTTTGATTTACGACCACTCATTTCAATAAAGTGAAATCCTTAAAAGAAAAATTAAAAATTTTATCATGAATATAATAAAGACCATTGACTTATAGAGATTTAGAATTTATTATTAGGAAGTTCCCATTGTGGCTCGGTGATAACCAATCCAACTAGTACCCATGAGGATGTGTGTTCGATCCCTGTCCTCCCTCTGTGGGTTAAGGGTGAGGTGTTGTTGTGGGCTGTGGTGTAGGCTAGAAACTGCAGCTCTGATTCAACCCCTAGCCTGGGAACTTCTATATGCTGCATGTGCAGCCCTAAAAAGAAGAAAAAAAAAGGAATTTACTATTAGAGAATGAAAATCAACAAGTTCTAAAACATAAAAAATGTTCAAATTTCTCAAACTTTAAAAATTCTCCACTGAACCTAATTGTAGCAATTATTTCAGTTATGTGTAAATCAAGCCATCATGCTGTACCTCTAAAACTTAAACAGTGCTGTGTGTACATTAGTTCTCAATAAAACCAGAAAAAAAGCCCATCTCAATGGCACCTCTTTTTCAAAATACAGGCTTGTTTGACACTCCCATTCCACATTTTGGATGGCTTTTACAGACAATTACTCCCACATTTCATTTAAATCTACTATTCACTTTCCCTTCCTTGCCTTTAAAAAAACCCCAAAAAACAAAAACCTATGTGCTTCCTTTATACAGAATGCTTCTTCCTACAACCATTCCACAGGATCATCCATTCCAGAAGGACTTCACTTGCTTGCTCCAGTCATTAATCATACACAGTCATTGCAGACTAGGTAAAATGTCTCTTTTGTAAACATACAAAACTGCCTATACTTTTCTTTATCTATAATCAAATCATATTAAACAAAATTTGGTTAATTGCCAGTGTCCCAAAATTGAGGATATTTAAAAATTCCAAGCATTTTAGCATGATATGCAAGATAAATTTGGCAATAAGCATAATGAAAAATATATGTACTAATGAAAAAAAAAAGTTTTGTAAAATTGTCCCAGAGGGCAATATACTCATAGATAAACATCTTTGGCTAAAAGATCTAATTTTCTCATCAGCAATTTCCTTAGAAGTACTTTCCTAATCAGGTAATAATGGCTTAGCCAGTGCTTTGCATTTATTAAATCATTTAATCCTCAGAATAACCCTATGGAATAAATATAATCATTAATATCACTTTCAGATTAGAAGACACAGAAAGGTTAGGTAACCTTAGCAAAATCAAAAAGGATATGTCACAGAACCAGAATTTAAACCTAGCCAAGTTATACTTAATTATATATAACTATTATACATACACATAATGTATGTGTATAAGTATATATATTTGGTTATAAGTATATATATTTGGTTATACATAACTAACTGCTCCTTCACCAACTGTGAAGGAGTCACATAGTTATAAGTATACATATTTGGTTATATATAACTAACTGCTCCTTCACCAACTGTTTTTTAAAAGTGCAAATCTCAATCTGAGCTCCTGTTGTGGCTCAGTGGGTTATAAATCTGACTAGTATCCATGAGGATGTGGGATCGAACCTTGGTCTCACTCAGTGAGTTAAGGATCTGGTGTTGCCATGAGTTGTGGTGCCATGGCGTGGGTCTCGCAGATGTGGCTTGGACCCCACGTTGCTGAGAGCTGCAGTGTAGGCCAACAGCTGCAGCTCTGATTCAACCCCTGGCCTGGGTTCATATGCTGCAGATGCAGCCCTTAAAAAAAGCAAAAAAAAAAAAGTACAAATTTCAATAACTTGAAGGAAGATCAGCCACTGTGGCATACTTTATATTCATATTTATTAATTTCATATAATGACAATTAGATGTCAACCCTTGGAATGCTGTTTCCTTCTCTGGAAATTCTAACAGGACAGCAGCTGAGTGGCTTTGACAGACAGCAAGCAAGTCTGTCTCCCCTTTTCTATATAACCAAGGCCTAAACCCCAAAGGGCTTTGGGCTCCAGGCACCCATATTGGAAACTGAAGAACAGAGTACCCTACTGATATCCCTATAGCAGCTTCTTTCTTAGGAGAAAAGTGGTTTTCTCTGCTGCCCTAGGGCACCTTCTAGCAGCCTTTTCCCTACATAAGTCACCTTGCTTGAGAATCTTTACATTAATTATTATAGGTTTATTCTACTTAATTTTATTTCACTTAATTTTATTCCTTAAATCTGAATCGTGTGTGGGAAAAAACTGTTTTAACAACATGAAATGATACTCTCATTCTGTTTTGATATACCCTTGAATGTGAAAAAGTCTATAAGCCAACATCTGAAATCAAATCAATTTCAAAATAAAAAATTTAAGAAAAATAAAACCAATTTTATAGTCTTTTCAATGACATAATGACAAAAAATGTGAATATTAGCAGTAACTAAATCATTATTATCTGCAAATCATTTATTAAGGTAAGTTTCATTCAATTTCTCCTTAAATTTTACCAATGGATCATGGGACTTCTCATTCCACTTCCTCCTGTACTTTTGATACTATGATTTTACTTAAAATTCTAAATAGCAGGGCTGGGCATAAAAAGTAAAAGAAGCTGAATGTCTACGCATGACTAAGTTATTACTCATATTGTTACCAAATGAGAAAATAGGTGACTACAATTATTTAGTTGTAGAAATTTTTGGTAGAGGTTACTATTTTATTTATACTATTAAGAGAAGCAGTGAAATAGAAAATCTCAAAGAATGGCTAACCTTCATATTATTTCTTTAGCATCTACAATTTTTATATTATTGGGTTTTTTAGTAGGTCCTCTTCTCAACTTATGTTTTGCTAAAGTGAATAAATCTAATTTTCAATTTCAGAGTTTCAAGAAACAACTCGTCTATTTTATTGCCTAAAACAATTGAACCCAATTCACTTCTGTCACTAGCTACCTCTATCCCACTTTAGATCACCTTTATTTCTTGACAGGTAATCTATGACAGTTTCTTTACTGTCTATTTTTACCCTTATTTTCATGTTAAAAACCTTCAATTCCACACCCAACTGCCAAATTCTAAATTCTTAATTTCCTAACAGCATTTAAAAGGAAGGTTCTGAATGACTAGTATCCCAGTTTAGCTTACTAGCATCTTCTCCCTGGAAAAACCACCAATTCTCTGTACTCTGACTTACTTCAAATTCAGGTCTTAGTTGAGACATTATTTCTTCTAGTCCACTTTCTGTGACACTCAGATATATTGCTAGTCTGGACAAAAACTGAGGGTTATTTGTTCCTCAAGTGTTTTCAGGATACATGCTATTTTCCCCTTTCATAGAACTTAATTAGCAAACAGTGATACAAGTGTGCTTACCTCCCTGTTTGCTCCACTGAGCCACTGGCTCCTTGAAGGAAAGGCTCAGATATTGTATTACCTACCATTGTATCCAAATCAAGTAGTGCAATACTGGCATACAATTGGTTTTCAAGAAAATATTTGATAAAGGAATGAATATTAGGCAGTGGAGAATGTCCACAGGTAAACTACTTGCCATAAAGGAGCCAGGTTAGTTAAGCCAACTGTTTAGCTAAATTTTAAAATTTTGAATAATTACATCTCATGACCTCAAAAAAAACCCTGCCAGGTCTGAAAAATAATAAGTTATATAAATAATACATGTATACTTATAGGTATATTCATATAAATATTATGTATAGCAAATAAAAGTAATTCATACTTCAAGCAAATTACACACAGTATAATATTATTATGGTAATATCACAGCAATGGAAACTCATATTGGTTAAAATATAGTTAATGTGGCTAAGAAATACATTTCTTTTAACAAAGAGGTCCCAAGATTAACAAAAGATAATAGTGTATAGTTTGGAATCTTTTCGTTTTTCAAGATTTTAAAATCAAGTGGCATATCTTATAAACCTGCAAATCTAATGAGCAAGAGAAGGCAAAGTCACTTATCTTTAGAAAAAGACTATCAATTGTTTTTATCTTTTTATAATCTTAGATTGACAGCTTGCTGGTAACGTAGTTTTTAAAAAGATGAGTAATATATATTCTCCTTTCTGGGATTGGGCTAGCATATTTCATATTATTTATACGGCCTAGAATTAAGACTTGGAGGATTAAAAAATATTTGAAATCAAGATTAAATTTACTAGTTAAAATCTACATTTTTGTTGCAAGACATGTTTCCTTGAAAACTCCATCTTGTCCTTCTTTACTTTATCCCATCTTCCTGCTTGGAAAAACAGTCACAGTGCTGGTAAATGACTTAAGCTTAAGAACAAAGACCTAAAGGCATAAGTGACTTAAGCTTAAGAACTGTTATGTGCCTAGAGGTCAGAGTAAGAGCTTAACCCTTTACCACCTAAGTGGCTTTCTAAATAGTAAAAGAACTTATATAATAGTAAACCAAACCCTGTATCATCCACCCATAGCCACTCCTCCCTTGATCTCACAATAAAAGCAGTGTGGTTTCTTGAGGCAGGGCGCTCTTGGTCCCTGAGACCTTGAGTCCCCCGCGTGCTCTTGGTCCCTGAGACCTTGAGTTCCCTGGCTCCCACCTCTACTTAAGATAAATGTCTCTGTGTCTTGTTTTATGTTAACTATTTTTCCTTAAATTCCACAGCACCCATTCTTCAGCCCCATCCTGCTGAGCTGGCCCTGGCACATTTTTACTTATTTTATTAATATTTATAAGTATTTCAGTCATCTTCTACTTCATCTTTTAATTTTGCTGTGATTTGGAATACTATCCCTACTCATTTCAAACATGCAGTTATTGAATGACAGTTTTAGCATGTCTAAAAAATTAGTCAACACAGATTTTAAATCTATTACTGAATAAATGAAAAAGTAGAGTTAAAAGGTTTTCATTTCTGAAGTTAAACCAAAAAAGCAAAGGGAAAAGAAGTAAAGATGAAGACACTAGAATTTTTCTGGAAATTTTACGTTTTTCTTGGAAAGTTAGGCACATGTGATGAAAGAAAAAGAAATACTTGAGGACACTGTTGAAATCAGAACTGTAAGTAAGACATCCAATAAAAGGCTACTTGTATGTATTCCAAATTTAAGAAAAATGCAGATTCAGACAAAGTCAAGGAGAAGCAGAATTTAAAAACTGAAATTGATGGTAATATAAACTGTTCTTAAGAGATGTGTCATCACCTGGGCCTAGATTTGAATTCTTGGTTCTAGGTTGTGGCCTTTGCAAATTAACATTCCTAAGACCTAGTTTTCTCCTCTCTAAAATTTGAGATTAAAAGTATTATTTAAGAAGTAAAATGGTTGTTGTCTGCAGATGACATGATTCACAGAAAATCCTAAAGAAGTTATCAGAAAACTATTAGAGCTCAACAATGAATTCAGTAAAGTTGCAAGACACAAAATTAATACACATAAATCTCTCACATTTCTATACAACAATGAATGATCAGAAAGAGAAATTAAGAAAATAATCCCATTCACTATCACATCAGAAAGAATAAAGTAGTAATAATGATAATAATAATAATAATAATAATAATAATAATAAACCTACCTAAGGAGGCAGAAAACCTGTACTCTGAAAACTTTAAGATGCTAATAAAAGAAATCAAAGATAACAAAAACAGATGAAAAGAGATACCATGTTCTTTGACTGGAAGAATCAATATTGTTAAAATGACTGTACTATCCAAAGCAATCTAGAAATTCAATGCAAGCCCTAGAAATAACCAATGGCATTTTTCACAGAACTAGAACAAGAAATGTTTAAATTTGTGTGGAAACACAAAAGACCTTGAATAACCAAAGTGATCTTGAGAAAGAAAAAAGGAGCTGGGAGTTCCCATCATGGCTCAGTGGTTAACAAATCTGACTAGGAACCATGAGGTTGCAGATTCAATCCCTGGCCCTGCTCAGTGGGTTAAGGATCTGGTGTTGCCATGAGCTGTGGTATAGGTTGCAGACGTGGCTCAGATCCCACATTGATGTGGCTTAGGCATAGGCCGGTGGCTACAGCTGTGATTAGACCCCTAGCCTGGGAACCTCCATATGCCACAGAAACAGCTCTAGAAATGGCAAAAAGACAAAAACACACAAACAAAAAAAAAGGGAGCTGAACGAATCATGCTCCCTGACTTTAGACTATACTAAACCAGTATAACCATCAAAACAGTATGGCACTGGCACAAAAACAGAAATATAGATCAATGGAACAAGATAGAAAGCCCAGATATAAATCCATGCACCTACATTCAACCAGCTTACAACAAAGGAGCCAAGAATATACAATGGGAAAAAGACAGTCTGTTTAATAAGTGGTGTTGGGTAACCTAGACAGCAACATGAAGAATGATGTTAGAATATTCTCTAACAGTATATACAAAAACAAACTCAAAATAGTTTAAAGACTTATGACTGAACACTATAAACTCTTAGACGAAAACTAGGCAGAACACTATCTGACATAAATCATAGCAATATCTTTTCAGATTCACCTCCTAGAATAATGAACATAAAAACAAAAATAAATGGGATCTAATTAAATTTACAAGCTTTTGCCCAGCAAGGGAAACCATAAACAAAATGAAAAAAATCCCCACAGGATGGGAGAAAATCTTTGCAAATGAAGCAACTGACAAAGGATGAATCTCCAAAATATACAATCAACTCATAGAGCTCAATCTCGTAAAAGCAAACAATCCCATCAAAAAATGGGCAGCAGATCTTGGAGTTCCTATCATGGTGCAGCGGAAATGAATCTGACTAGGAACCATGAGGTTGCAGGCTCGATCCCTGGCCTTACTCAGTAGGTTAAGGATCCGGCATTGCTGTGAGCTGTGGTGGAGGTTGAGGATGTGGCTTGGATCTGGTGTTGCTGTGGCTGTGGTGTAGGCTGGAAGCTGTAGCTCCAATTAGATCCCTATGCTGGGAACCTCCATATGCCTTGGGTGCGGCCCTAAAAAAAAAAGGGGGGGGGGCAGCAGATCTAAATAGACATTTCCTGGCCATACTACCCAAAGCAATTTACAGATTCAATGCAATCCCTATCAAATTACCCATGACATTTTTCACAGAACTAGAACAAACAATCCAAACATTTATATGGAACAACAAAAGACCGAGAATCGCCAAAGCAATCCTCAGAAACAAAAACCAAGCAGGAGGCATAACTCTCCCAGACTTAAAGAAATACTACAAAGCCACAGTCATCAAAACACTGTGGTACTGGTAGCAAAACAGACAGACAGACCAATGGAACAGAATAGAGAATCCGGAAATAAACCCTGACACCTATGGTCAATTAATCTTTGACAAGGGAGGCAAGAACATCAAATGGGAAAAAGAAAGTCTATTCAGCAAGCATTGCTGGGAAACCTGGACAGCTGCATGCAAAGCAATGAAATCAGAACACACCCTCACACCATGCACAAAAATAAACTCAAAATGGCTGAAAGACTTAAATATAAGACAGGACACCATCAAACTCCTGGAAGAGAACAGGGGCAAAACACGCTCTGACATCAACATCATGAATATTTTCTCAGGTCAGTCTCCCAAAGCAATCGAAATTAGAGCAAAAATAAACCCATGGGACCTCATCAAACTGAAAAGCTTTTGCACAGCAAAGGAAACCCAAAAGAAAACAAAAAGACAACTTACAGAATGGGAGAAAATAGTTTCAAATGATGCAACCAACAAGGGCTTAATCTCTAGAATATATAAGCAACTTATACAACCCAGCAGCAAAAAAGCCAATCAATCAATGGAAAAATGGGCAAAAGACCTGAATAGACATTTCTCCAAAGAAGATATACAGATGGCCAACAAACACATGAAAAAATGCTCAACATCGCTGAGTATAAGAGAAATGCAAATCAAAACTACCATGAGATATCACCTCACACCAGTCAGAATGGCCATCATTCATAAATCCACAAATAACAAGTGCTGGAGGGGGTGTGGAGAAAAGGAAACCCTCCTGCACTGCTGGTGGGAATGCATACTGGTATATCCACTATGGAGAACAGTTTGGAGATACCTTAGAAATCTATACATAGAACTTCCATATGACCCTGCAATCCCACTCTTGGGCATCTATCCGGACAAAACTCTACTTAAAAGAGACACGTGCACCCGCATGTTCATTGCAGCACTCTTCACAATAGCCAAGACATGGAAACAACCCAAATGTCCATCGACAGATGATTGGATTAGGAAGAGGTGGTATAGATACACAATGGAATACTACTCAGCCATAAAAAAAGAATGACATAATGCCATTTGCAGCAACATAGATGGAGCTAGAGAATCTCATCCTGAGTGAAATGAGCCAGAAAGACAAAGACAAATACCATATGATATCACTTATAACTGGTTATCTAATATCCAGCACAAATGAACATCTCCTCAGAAAAGAAAATCATGGACTTGGAGAAGAGACTTGTGGCTGCCTGATGGGAGGGGGAGGGAGTGGGAGGGATCGGGAGCTTGGGCTTATCAGACACAACTCAGAATAGATTTACAAGGAGATCCTGCTGAATAGCATTGAGAACTTTGTCTAGATACTCATGTTGCAACAGAAGAAAGGCTGGGGGAAAAATGTAATTGTAATGTATACATGTAAGGATAACCTGACCCCCTTGCTGTACAGTGGGAAAAAAAAAAAAAAATTCCACCTTAAAAAAAATAAAATAAATAAATAAATAAATAGACATTTCCCAAAGAAGACATGCAGATGACCAAAAAGCACATGAAAAGATGTTCAACTTCTCTAATTATTTAAAAAAATCCAAATAAACAATGAGGTACCACTTCAGAACTACTCAGCTGGCCATCATCAAAAACTCTACAAACAGGAGTTCCTGTTGTGGCTCAGTGGTAAAGAACCCAAGTAGTAACCATGAGGATATGGTTTCAATCCCTGGCCTCACTCAGTGGGTGAAGGATCTGGTGTTAATGTGAGCTGTGGTGTAGGTCCCAGACCTGGCTTGGATCCTGCATTGCTGTGGCTGTGGCGAAGGCCAGCGGCTGCAGCTCTGATTCAACCCCTAGCCTGGGAACTTCCATGTGCCACACATGCTCTAAAAAAGAAAAAGAAAAAAGTCTACAAACAATAAATGCTGGAGAGTGGGGAGAAAAGGGAACATTCCTATACTGTTAGTGGGATCGTACACTAGCATAATCACTGTGGAAAGCAGTATGTAGGTTCCTCAAAAACCTAAAAATAGAACTACCATATGATCCTGGAAGCCCAGAGAAAGTCATAATTAGAAAAGATACATGTACCCCAATGTTCACTGCAGCACTATTTAATATACCCAAGACATGGTGCAAACTAACTGTCCAATAACAGAGGAAAGGATAAATCATATGTTGTACATACATATAATGGAGTATTAGCCATAAGAATGAAGTAATACCATATGCAGCAACATGGATGGACCTAGAGATTATCATACTAAGTGAAGTAAGTCAGAGAAAGACACACAATTAAATATCTCTTATATGTGGAATCTAACAAAAAAAATAATACAAATGAACTTGAACAAAAGCAGATTCACAGACTTTGAAAAAAACTATGGTTACCAAAGGAGATAGGTAGTGGGGAGGGATGGTAGGGGGTTTAGGATTTGCATATGCACACTACTGTATATGGAATGGATAGTCAATGGGAGCCTCATGCATAGCACAGGGAACTCTATGCAATATTCTGTAATAACCTATATGGAAAAAAATTTGAAAAAGCATCAATATGTGCATACGTATAACTGAATTACTTTGTTGTACAACAGAATTTATCACAACACTGCAAATCAACTATATTTCAATAAAACTAAACAATTAAAAAAAATTTAAAAAAGCAAATAAGAGAGAATGAAAGTGCTTTGTTTAGCATCTCACATACTACAGCTGCAAATTAAATACATTTCTGTGGCCAATTAAAAAAGGTATTATTTAATTCATAGTATTGTGGTGATTAAATGAAATGTTTTACTTGATATGCCATGTTGTCAAATGCCAAGCATGGTGATACAGAGTAGAAGAGAACCAAGACAAGAAACAATTGGAGTTGGGGAGAAAAAAAAACTGAAACACAGCATCAGACTCTTATTCTAAACAATTTCTTTGAGGGTACTTTGACAGTGCAATAAAACATCAAGTACAACTTAAACTAAGGTACTCAAGAACTATGATGGCAACTTCAAAAGTATAGATTCACTGAGTATTCCTCAATATAAAAATAATGTATTTTAAGATATTAGTAATAAAAAATGATTGGTAGTCCAATCTATATAGAATTAGAATTACATGGACCCTAAAGACTCCAAATCACTAGTGCCCAAAGCTAGTCAATACCTGGAAGTGATTAAGATTTCTAGTTCTTATTGCCAGAATTTCTGATTTAATAATATATCTGGGGCAGAGCTTGAACATCTTTTTTCTGATAAATTGCCAGATAATGTTCCTGTCACCAGTCCTGGAATCACACTTTGTAAGCAACTAAGAAAATTAACTTAATTATTGCTCATTACACACCAAAGCTGATAAATTGACATGAGGCTAGATAGAGAAGATGAAGTCCATGGGTATAGACAGAATTTCTTCTAAAAAAGCTAAGTCTAAGGTAAAAACTGTTTGAGGATCATGAGGGGAAAATAGGAAAATCTGGTATAAAACAGGCGTCAGGAGGCCTGGGGACTTTCATCATGGTAAATAAACACATAGGTAAATAAACAAATAAGCTTTGAAGCCCTGGAAGGCTTCTTATTAGATAGAAAAAGAAACTACAAGGGGAAACAAAAAGAGTTTCTCTTTCCTCCTGTTACTAAATAATAACAAAAGGTTTTTGTCCTGCCATCTGATAATTTATAGAACCTTCTGAAGGGTATTTCACAAAAGTACATAAAAAAGCACACTATGATCTACCTTGGAGATTCTACTGGTTACCTAGATATTCATATGGACTTTTTAAACAATAGTGAAAAGACAGAAAAAAAACATTTGCTAAGATGTTTTATGTCTGTATGTCATCCTCTGACTTAAAAAAACAAACAAAACTTCTTTTCTGCAAAGAATTTTTAAATTGTTTTTTGATATGTATATTTTAATAGCATAGAAGACAATGTTTTTTATAAGGTTTTGATTCATCAATATTTCTTAGGACAAATTAAAATGCTTAGGCTAAAAAAAATTTAAAAAAAGGAAAAATTCGAACCTAAAAAATAAAATACTTTTACAAGAAAGTTACCAACAAAGTTGCACTCTAAGACTAGTATCAAACAACATGAAAGGCTCCTAATATAAAAAGGCCAAAAATGATATGGTTGATTCAGGAGATGGGGACAGATATTTGCTCTGATAAAGCCAGCTAAATAATGGAACTAACTGAACACTATTGTCTCACTGTTCCAATTACAACATGAATGAGGAACTGGTTAAGCACTAATGTTGGAATACTACTGGACAGGCTATGTCAGTTAATATGATGCAAAGTATGTAAAATCCAGGAAGACATGAGCCAAATGGATGAATGTGAATTAAAAAATAAATAAATAAAAAGAAAGAAATAAAGAAAAAGAAGAAACCCCTGGGCAACATACTTGGATCTTTGGGGACAGAAACTGCCCCCAACCTTAGCAGGTAAGTTATTATTATTCTGATATAAAGTCAAAGTAGGAAGAAAATTGGATTCATGTCATAGATCATACCTGTGGATTTTTTGGTTAATGTCAGTGGGATCTTTTTTATAAAACCTGAGCAACTTAATTCTGCCTTGGTTTGCCAGTTCCTCTGGACACTGATCTCTTGAACAGTAAGTATCACATATGAAACCCTCATAGATGTAGCAAAAAAAAGAATGGAGAAATTTATTAACATACACATAAGAGAGATACTTTGCTTTGCCAAAGGCTAGGTGATTAAAATACTGCCCATAATGAAATGACTGCACACAAAATTCAGGTAGATAACCACAGATAGTCTATTAAAAGCAGGAAAACAAACAAACAAAAAACACCACATACATTTTCTTTCCTTTACTTTGTTCCAAAGTGTTGGTCTTGGTTAACATATATTTAGCCAAATAAATTATATGCTTTTATTTAGTATATGTATTTATGCAAGTTTTAAAGTGACTCTGAGGGCTCCCATCAAGATGGCAGAGTAGAAGGCAAGGAGCTCACCTCCTCCCACAAATACAACAAAAGTATATCTACATGTGGGGTGATTCTCACAGAATACATACTGCACCCTGAAAGAAGACCTCAGAACCTGAAAACACAAGTAGGATCTCCATGTAATCCATGTAGGAGAAAAGAGGAAAAAAAAGGAAGTAGGATGGGACCTGACCCTGGGAGAGAGCTCTCAGAGGTAAAGTTCCCAAACCCTGGGAAGCCCCCTCACCAGTGGTGAGGTAGGCTTGGACAGAAAGGGAAGGCTCAAAGGAAAGCACGGCAACCAGTTTGTGGCAGGCAGAGCAGAAAGAGATACACAGACAGTTCGTGCCACTTCCCCATGCTCCCCAGCCTGAGATGCATGTCTGCTGGTGCAAGTGGGGGCTGGATGCAGAAAAATCAGGCGTTAGAGGACAGTCCAGGGGAGGTAACTAGGGCTGGCTCCATTGAGAAAGCCTACAGGAGCTGGAGTGTGGTACAGCCGCAACCAGGGTGTGTACCCAGAGGAACCTGGACTGGGCATGGAAGCAAAGTGCCACTGTTAAGGAGAATGCAAAGGGAGGGACAGAGCCTATCACAGCAATCTCCTTCTCCACGCTCTCTCAGGGGCACAGTGTCACCTCTGTGAGCTTTGGGACAAAGCAAATGCTACTAGGTTGCCCACATGCTGAGGTGGAGATGAAATCAGAGCTGAGCCCCAGAGGCTGCAAGACTTAAGCAGGGCTGAAATTTGAGCCCTCTCCATGTGGCTGTGTGACCCGTGAATTTATACCACAACCAACAGTTTTGTAAACTCTGTGCCTGTGGGATATCTGAGTAGACAATAGTTGCTCCCAGGGCTGGAATGGGTTGGGCCTTAGAAAGTGGGGGCTTTGTGGGCATATACACATAGATTCAGGCCTGAGCCAGGCCAGGGTTTGGGCTGCCTCCTTAGCTCCCATAGTGGGACCAAGTATGTGACTACTGTGGTTTTAGAACCTGACTTCAGTGGATCTGCACTAGTGGCTTTATGAAAATAGCTCCTGAGGAACACTAGAGCCTAGTGCCGCTATTCCAACTGTTGAGGCAGGGCCGAGGGTAGTACCAACAATAGAATACTTTGTGATCCTGCACAACAGGTGATAGACGACACGAAAGAGCACACTCTCCAGTGAGCAGTCCAATGGAAGAATAATCAATGGCTTCCCTCCCAGTGGGAGTGTTCCAATCCTGCCTACCTTGCACTTCAGCTCAGAAACAGATCTGGGGGTTTCTACTCCAAGACCTAGAGAGCAGAACCTGCCCTCGACAGAACTATGATAACAAAGAGCAATGAAGAAGGCCACTGCAGGCTGTGGTCACCATAATAGCAGTCATACCACCTGTTAAGGGGGTGATGGTCAGCACACCCTGTGGAAAGACAGTACAGGCATCCATACCAAAAAAAGCCTGTAGACCAAAAATATTGGACTCACACATGCTATACAGCAGTGTTCCTTCGAGACCACAGCAGTCCTTCAAGACCACAGCATATAACTGTTTCACCTAAATTCAAGGATATCAGAGTAATATAAGTAAAATGAAAAAGCAGAGAAACCACTCCTAACTAAAACACAGAAGGATTACTCTGAAAGAACAATGACACAGACTTCTCCACTCTGAGACCCCCAATATAAAAAAAAAAAAGGTAATAAGGAGTTCCTGTCATGGCTCTGCAGTAAAGAAGCCAGAGTATCCATGAGGATGCAGGTTCAATCCCTGGTCTTGCTCAGTGGGTTAAGGATGTGGTGTTGACATGAGCTGCAGTGTAGGCTGAAGACGTGGCTTAGATCCCAACTGTTGTGGCTGTTGTGTAGGCTGGCAGCTGTAGCTCTGATTTGATCCCTAACCTGGGAATGTCCATATGCTGCAAGTAAAGCCCTAAAAAGAAAAGAAAAAAAAAAAAAGCCAAGAAAAATTAGAAAACTCATTCATTGAGACAAAAGCTCAGTTAAAGGCAATGGAAGAGCAGACTGGATACTGCATAAGACTGAATAGGTGATCTAGAAGACAGAATAAGGGAAATCACAAAATCGTAACAGTAGACATAAAACTAAAAGAAAAAAAAGGAAAGTAGTATAAGACACCTATGGAATAATATAAAATGTGCACATCATTTTGAATAGAAGGAGAGAGAAAGGATTTCTCAGACAAGCAAAAAACACTAAAAGAATGCAGTAAAACTAAACCTATCCTAAAAGAAATAGCAAAAGGCCTTCTCTAAATAGAAAAGAAGCAAAGATCTGTGGGAAAGAGAAAATCACAATTGGAAAGTAAATCACTTAATTAAGCCAATGCACAGATTAAAAAAAAATTGTGAAAGCAATGATAACCACAATGAACAGTAAAGGGATTAACATGAAGATGCACAAATGGACAACAAAATAATAAAATGAGGAGGAGAGCAAGAAAAATTAGATCTTCTTTAAGAATGTGTTTGAACCTATTTGACTACCAGTGTAAGAAAAGCAAATATAGGAAGGGGTAATGTACTTGAGAAAGAGTGTAACCCCAAATTGAAAATATAACAATAGATCAACAAAAACCAAAACAGAAGGGGACACAGACACAATACAAAGAGAGTCAGACTGGATACAAAAACAACAGCCAACAATATACTATAAGAGAACTACTTTAGGGCAAAGGATACACATAGGTTAAAGTGAGAGAATGGAAAAAGATATTTCACACAAATGGAAATGAGAAGAAAGGAAAAAGACAAAACAGGCTTTATAACAAAAGGTCTAAAGAAAAATAAAGACACTAATGATATAAGGATCAATACAAGAAGAGGATATTACACTAGTCAACATATATACACCTAATATAGAAGCACTCAAAGACATAAAACAAATAGTAACAGACATAAAAGGAGAAATTGATGGAAATACAATAGTAGGAGACTTTTACACCCCACTCACATCAATGGAAAGATATTCTAGAGGGAAAAATCAATAAGACAAGAGATCCTAAAGAAAACAACAGAGCAATTAGACTTAATTGAAATTTTCAGGACATTAAATCCAAAAATCCAGAATAAACATTCAAGTGTACATGGAACAGTCTCTAGAATTGAACATAAGGGCAGGGAACAAATAAGCCTCAACAAATTCAAAAATATAGAAATTACTACAAGTATCTTTTCTGGCCACAACAGCCATCCGTGTGTCTTCTTTGGAGAAATGTCTATTAAGGTGGTCTGCCTATTTTTGATTGGGTTGTTTGGTTTCTTGTCATTGAATTGTATGAGCTGTATGTATATTTTCAAAATAAAGCCCTTGTTGCTCACATCATTTGTAAGCGTATTCTCCCAGACAGTAAGTTGTTTTGCATTTTGTTCATGGGCTCCTTTCCTGTGCAAAACTTCTAAGTTCTATTAGGTTCTACTTGTCTATTTTTGCTTTTATTTCTAATGCCTTGGGAGATTGACTGAAGGAAACACTGGTATAATTTATGTCAGAGAATATTTTTCTGATATTCTAAGTGTTTTGTAAAGTCAATATTAAATATTGAAATATTAAAGTTTTAATATTTCAGTCTTTAAGCCATTTTGAGCTTATTCTTATGTATGGTGTAAGGGGTGTGTTCTAACTTCATTGATTTACAGGAGACTGGCCAGCTTTCTCAACACCACTTGCTGAAGAGACTTTCTTCCACTGTATATTCTTGCCTCCTCTGTTGAAGATTATTTGACAGTAGGTGTGTTGCTTTACTTCTGAGCTCTCTGTTCTGTTCCATTAATCTATATGTCTGTTTTTGAGCCAATACCACACTATTTGGATTACTGTAGCTTTGCAGTAGTGTTTGAAGTCTGGGAGGGTAGTGCCTCAAGCTTTGTTCTTTTTTCTCAGAACTGCTTTGGCAATTCTCGGTCTCTTATGGTTCCATATTATACTTTAGGATTCTTTGTACCAGTTGTGTAAAAGATGCCATGGGTAATTTGATAGGGATGGAATTAAATCTGTAAATTGCTTTAGATATTACAGCCATTTTAACAATTAATTACTCCAATCCAAGAGTGTGGTATATCTTTCCATTTCTTTGAATCATCTCCAGTTTCCTTTATCAGTGTTTTATAGATCTCACTGTTAAGTCTTTCACTTCTTTGGTCAGGTACAGTCCTAAGTATTTTACTTTTTTGATGCAATTTTAAAAGGGATTTTTTTATATTATTTTTATTTTTTTGTGTTTTTAGGGCTGTACCCATAGCATATGGAAGTTCCCAGGCTAGGGGTCAAATCGGAGCTGCAGCTGTTGTCATAGAGCTGCTGGCCTACACTGCAACACAACAACATGGGATCTGAGCTGCATCTGCAACCTAGACTGGAGCTCACAGCAATTCTGGCTCCTCAACGCACTGAGTGGGGCCAGGGATCAAACTAGCATCCTCATGGATACTAGTTGGGTTTGTTAACACTGAGCCACATTGGGAAACTCTGGATTTTTTTTTTTTTTACCCTTCCCTTTCTGATATTTCATTGTTAGTGTAAAGAAATGCAACAAATTTCTTCATGCCAATCTTGTATCCTGCTACCTTAATGAAGTCAGACATTAAATACTAGAACATTCAACAGAAACTGCATATGTGAGGAAAATTAGATAGGCACATGCATGCCAAGGCAAATGTCTAGGGTCAAAAGAACTTGAAAAGACCTTAGGTTTACACCCCAGGTTGATCTTTGACACAGAGACAGTACACAAAAATTTCTCTAAAAAAGGAAAACAATAAACAAAAATAACAAAACCCCAGCAAATCCTGCGGAATGGGGAAATCTAATTTCTAAAGTTATCAAATTATTAAATTTAAGTGTCCAGTTTTCAAATTAAAAATATCAAGAAACTCAAAGAAACAGGAAGGTATGGACCATTCAAAGAAAAATAGAAAGAGATGTTCTTTGAAAAAGAACTGATGGCAGATCTACTAGACAAAAACTTTAAAACAACTGTCTTAAAGATTCTCACAGAACTAAATTAAGATGTGTAAAAAGTCAAGAAAATTACATATGACCAAAATGGAAATAAAATCAATATAGAGAAAACTGAAAGAGAAACAATAAAATCTTAAGTTGAAAATAAAATACCTGTGGTAAAAGTTTTACAACAGGGATTAGAAGGCAGATTTGATCAGGCAGAAGAAAGAATCAGTGAACAAAAAGACAGGACAATGAAAATGAACAACTCAGAGAAACAAAAAGACTGAGGAAAGGTGAACAAAACCTAAGGGGACTGTGGGACACCACCATAGTGTACTGTGAGTCTCACTGAAGGAGAAAGAAAAAAGGGATGAGAGGAGTTCCCATTGTGGCTCAGTTGTAATGAACCTTGTCAGTTTCCATGAGTTTGTGGATTCGATCCCCGGCCTTGCTCTGTAGGTTAAGGATTAGGCACTGCTGTGAGCGGTGGTGTAGGCTGCAGACATGGCTATGATCTTGCATTGCCATGGTGTAGGCCAGCAGCTGCAGCTCCAATTTGACCCCCACCTGGGAACTGCCACATGCTTCAGGTATGGCCCTACAAAGTAAAAAACAACAACAAAACACCCCCCAAAACAGGGATGAGAGAATATATGAATATTTAAAATTTTCCAAGTATAATGAAAGAAGCTCAATGAACTACACATATCATGATCTCCAAGAGAACTGCACAGGAAAACATTATAATCAAATTTTTAAAAGACTTGAAAGTCTTGAAAGATGCAGGAAAGATGGAACACTTCCCATATGAGGTCCTTGATAAGATTATCATCAGAGTCCTCATCAAAAACTTTGGAGGCAAGATGGGCATTGGCCAATATTTCCAAAGTGCTAAAAAAAAAAAAAAAAAATTCGAAAAACCTGTCACTCAAGAAACATATATCTAGTAGAACTCTCATTTAACAGCAAGGGAGAACTTAAGACATTCCCAAATAAACCAAAGTTAAAGGAACTGGTTACCACTAGACCTGCCCTGCAAGAAATGAATATGATAGTCCTATAAGGTATAACAAAAGGATGCCAGACAGTAACACAAAGTCATATGAAGAAATAAAGAACTCAATAAAGGTATATAAACAGCTTAAGCCAGTATTATTGTAACTTAGATTTTAATTCCTTAATTTGTTTTTCCACATAATTCAAAAGATTAAAAGCATTTCTCATAACTTAGTTTATATTTTGGGCACACAATGTATAAAGACATAACTATGGTATCAACAACCGAAAAGGCTGGGGATGGAGTAGTAAAGGAGCAGAGATTTGGGTATGTTACTGAAATAACATAAGTAAGTATAAATTCAAACTGGCATGTTATAACTTTAGAATTTTAAAAAGCAATCCCTATAGCAACTGCAAAGAAAATACTTATGAATACACACAAAAATAAATTTTAAAAAAATTTAAATGTTTCCCTATTCCTTCCCCAAATCAACTAAGCATAGAAGTAAACAGCAATACAGACAATAAGAAACAAGAAAGCTATAAAATAAAAGAAAACAAATAGAAAAAGGAAAGAGAGAATTCTTTAACAGTAATTAGTTCAAATGTAAATGAACTAAACTCTACACTCAAAAGACTGGCAGAATGGAAAACAAACAAAAAAACCATGATGCAACTATATGTCTTTAAGAGATTCACTTTAAAGTCAAACACACATACAGTTTGAAAGTGAAATAAGAAAAATATTCCATGCAAATATTATAACCGAAGAAAAGCAGAGGTGACTATAATAATATCAGAAAAAAACTGACTATACATTAAAAAAGACAAGAAACAAATAAGCACATTATACATTAATAAAAACCCAACACAACAAGAAGATACAACAATTATAAACATTTATGCACCAAAAATTAGACCATCAATGACACAAAGAAAAAAATTAACAAAACTGAAGGGGGATATATACTTCCACAATAACAGTTGTAGATTTCAATACCCTACTCTCACTGGAATAGAACAGGAAATAGAAAGAAATGAGTAAACAGAGAACATGAAGAACATAATAAACCAACTAGATATAACAGACATATTCAGAATACTCTACTCAGCAACAGAATACACATACTTCTCAAGTGCATATGGATCATTTTCCTGGATATACCATATATTAGGATGCAACACATTTTAAAAGATAGAAATATCAGAAGAAAAAACAGACAATTCACATATCTGTGGAAATTAAATAATAATACTCTTAAAGAATCAAGGTATCAAAGAGGAAAACACATGGGAAATTAGAAAATACCCAGATATGAAAAAAATGAAAACACAACATAGAAAATTCCTACCACAGAGGTAAAGTAGTGCTAGAGGAGAAATTCAGAACTACCAACTTTAAAACTGAAAAAAAAAAAAAAAAAAGGAGTTCCTGCTGTAGCTCAGCAGTAATGAACCTGGCTAGTATCCATGAGGATGTGGTTTCAACTCCTGGCATTGCTCAGTGGGTTAAGGAACTGACATTGCTGTGAGCTGAAGTGTAGGTCGCAGACATGGCTCATGGCTTGGATCCCCACATTACAGCGGCTGTGGCAATAGACTGCCAGCTGCAGCTCTGATTTGACCCCTGGCCTGGGAACTTATACATGCTACACATGCAGTCCTAAAAATCAAAAAAATAAAAATTAAAAAGTAAAACAAAAAAAGAAAGATCTCAAATCAATAACATAACCTTCAACCTTAAGAAAATATACAAAGAGTAAACAAATTAAGCCTAAAGCTAGCAGATAGAAGGAAATAATAAAGACTGGAGCAGGGATTTTAAAAATAGGAGAAACTAGAAAAACAGAGAATCAATGAAACAAAAAGTTGTACCTTCATTTTTTTCCAAAAGTTGTATCTTTTAAAAACATCAACAAAATTGACAAATCTTTAGCCATCTACAACCATCTAACAAATCTATAACCATTTTTATAGATGGACTATAAAAGAGGATATTCAAATTAATAAAATTAGAAGTTAATGTGAGAATAGTACTACCAATTCTACAGAATAAAAATTTTAAGAGAAGATAGAAAATTGTATGCCAACAAATTGAATAACCTAGATAAAAGGGACAAATTCATAGAAATGCAAAATCTACCAAGACTAAATCACAAGGAAACAGAATATCTGAATAGACATATAACTAACAAATAAGGGGGAATGAATCAAAAAACAAAAATCTCTTGAAAAAAAAAAAGTCCTAGAATTCTACTTAATTTTTAAAGAACTAGTATCAATTCTTCCCAAACTTCTCCAAAACACTGAAGAAGACACTTTCTAATTCAGCCTCCTCTGAAGCCAGTATTTCCCAGATACCAAAGACAAAGACACTTTAAGAACACCACAGATTTTCCATATAAAATCCTCAATGAAAACACAGGCAAACTGAATTCAGCAGCATATTGAAAAGATTATACATTATGACCAAGTGGGATTTATTTCTGGAATTCAAGGATGGTTCAATATACAAAATTGATTAATGTAATACTTCACATTAACAGAATGAGGGGAAAAAATAATCATCTCAACCTACCCAGAAGCAGTAAAAATCCAACTAATCAAAGTAGGGACAGAAGGAAACTGTCAAAATAACAAAAACTATACAGAAAAAACACACAGGGAACATCATACTGAAAATTGAAACGCCCTTCTCTTTGATCAGGAACAAGGTAAGGATGATTGCTTTTACCTCTCCTATTCAACACAGTACTGAATGTTCTCGTCTGAGCAATTAGGCACGACAATTAAAGGTATCCATATTGGAACAGAAGAAGTACATTGTCTATTCACAGGTGATATTTTCTTATATGCTGAAAATCCTAAAGATTCCTTAAATTGTTAGAATAAATGAATTCAGCAAAGTAGTAATATACAAAGTCAACACAAAGAATTCAAGTGCATTTCTAGAACAACCTGAAAAGGAAATCAAGAAAAAAACTCCAATATACCCTACTAGACATAAAATAAACAAGGACCTACAGTATAGCACAGGGGACTGTATTCAACATCTTGTAAAAACCTATGATGGAAGGGGATCTGAAATGTATACATCTATATATACATACATACATATATACATGCATGTACGGTGCTGTACATCTGAAACATAATACTGTGAATCAACTATACAACAATTAAAAAAAAAGTCTTGGGAATTCCTGTGTGGTGCAGCAGAAAAAAAATCCAACTAGTATCCATGAGGATGCCGGTTTGCTCCCTGGCCTGGCTCAGTGGTTTATGGACCAGATGTTGCTGTGAGCTATGGTGTAGGTCGCAGATGTGGCTTGGATCCCACTTCTCTATGAGTGCGGTGTAGGCCAGTAGCTATAGCTCCAATTCAACCCTTAGTCTGGCAACCTCCATATGCAGAGGGTGTGGCCCTAAAAAAAAAAAGTCTAGGAGTTCCCAAGGTGGCTCAGTGGGTTAAAGACCCTACATTGCCTCTGTGAGAATGTGGGTTCAAACTATGGTCTCACTCAGTGGGTTAAGGATCCAGCATTGCTGCTAGCTGCGGCCTAAGTTGAAGATTCAGTTCAGATCCACTGTTGTCATAGCTATGGTGGAAGCCTCAGCTGCAGCTCCGATTCAATCCCTGGCCTGGGAACTTCTATATGCCATAGATATAGCCATAAAAAGAAAAAAAGAAGTCTAATTGCACCCCCTCCTACAAAAAACAAAAACAATTCCACTTACAGTAGGATCAAATAAAGTAAAATATTTAGCAATTAACTTATCCAAGGTGAGAGACTTGTACAATGAAAGTACAAAGCACCACAGAAAGAAACATATGAAAATACATTCCATGTTCATAGATTGGAACACATAAAAATGCTGTTAAGATGTCAATACTACCCAGCATGATCTATAATTTCAATGCAATCTCTATCAAAATCACAATGATGTTTTTGGAGAAAAAGAAAAAAACTATGCTCAAGTTCACATAGAACCTCAAACGGCTCTAAACAGCCAAAAAAAAAAAAAAAAATCCTAAAAAAGGAACAACAAAGCTGGAGGACAAACACTTTCTCATTTCAAACTTATTACAGGAGTTCCCACTGTGGCTCAGTTATAACCAACTCCACTAGTATCCATGAAAATGCAGGTTTGATCCCTGGCCTTGCTCAGTGGGTAAAGGATCTAGCATTGCCTTGATCTGTGGTGTAGGCCAGCTGCTACAGCTTGATTTGACCCCTAGCCTGGGAATTTCCATATGCCTCCGTGCAGCCCTAAACACACACACACACACACACACACACACACACACACACCCCAAACGAACAAACAAAAAAACCTGAATATGATGTTGCAGTTCCCACTGTGGCTCAGTGGGTTAAGAATCCAACATAGTGTGTGAGGATGCAGGTTGGATCCCCAGCCTTACCCACTATGTTAAGGATCCAGCATTGCCATAAGCTGCGGCATAGGTGGCAGATGCGGTTTGGAGGTGTTGCCGGGGCTGTGCGTAGGACTGCAGCTATAGCTCTGATTCAAACCCTAGCCCGGGAACTTCTAAATGCCACAGGCACAGGTGTAAAAAAGGAAAAACAAACAAACTTATTACAATGCTACAGTAATCAAAACAATGTGTTACTGGCATAAAGACAGACATACAGACCAATGGAATAGAACAGACAGCCCGGAAATATATATATATATATATATACATATACATATATATATATATATATATACACACACACACCCACATATATGGACAAATGATTTTTGACAAAGGTACCAAGGCTGTTCAATGGGGCAAGGGTAGTCTTTTAATAAATGATGCTGAGAAAACTGAATATTTACATGCAAAAGAGTAAGGCTGGACCCTCAATGAGCTCTACATATTTATAACGAGCTCTATATATTTAGTCAACTCAAAATGTATCAAACAACTAAATAAATGACCTAAAACTACAAATCTCTTAGATGAAAACAGGGTAAAAGCTTTAAGACATTTGATTTTACAAGAGTTTGCTGGATATGAAACCAAAAGCACAAGCAAAGAAAAAAAAATTGGTAAAGCAGACCAAGAAAAGTTTAAAATATGTGCATTAAAAGACACTATTATCCGAGTAAAAAGACATCCCAAAGAATGGGAAAAATAATTACAAATAATTTATCCTATAAAACTGTATATAAAGAGAGCATTTACAAGAAAAGAAAGATGAGAACATGTCCTATTTACTTAGTTTCAAAATTGTGCAAGTAGGTCAAAGGGACAATAAATAGTTTTTCCATACCTGCAGATCAAAAAGGTACATGATAGTTGCTGCAAAATAATCCTCTTAGGTAAAGTAAGTATTTTAAAACTTTGACTTATATTTATCCCAAAATAATTAAATTAAGCCTAGATGAAATTTAATAAATAAAATATTAATTTTCACCTTCACCTTGTGCTAGGAGGTTATGTCATGTATGTCCCTACCAGCAACCCAGGGGTTCTAAGGAAAGACTGGGAGATCGGTGACAAAGCTTCCGAGTGGCACCATCTCATATTTATGCACTTTCAGCTTATTACTACACAATGTAGGTATATGGGCCCAGTTGGATAAAATTACTAAAGCCGGTTGCCTTGTTCAACTTAAAGGTAGTGTTATGACATTTTAAATGAAAGAAAAATGACGTGATAAATTGAGGATCTTGCCTGGATTGAAAAGTGGCTGACTTTCAAAAGCATGGTACTTAGCCAAAATGAAAACAAAAAACCCCAGTACCAACAAAAGATACTTTATGGACTTTCAAAAAAAGCAGAAAAATAAAAAAGTAGAAAAGAAACTGCCTTTAGAAACAAACTTGTGCTATAGAGAGAGCACTTTTTAAATGTTTTCATCTCGACTTTGGGGTTGAAAATGGTATATTACTTTTAAAAATTCTTAAAAAACATTATGAAGAGGACTTTTTAGTTTATTAACAGATATTCCTACAAAGAGTATGAGTGAGTTTTATAACAATTTGTTAAAAATATAAAAACATACCATTTTTCCAATCAGTTTGCAAAAACAACTAATTTACATGAGAAGATGAAATCTACTAACAGAATTCCTTTTTTTTTTTTTTGTCTTTTTGCCTTTTCTAGGTCTGCTCCCATAGCACATGGAGGTTCCCAAGCTAGGGGTCTAATCAGAGCTGTAGCCCCCTGCCTATGCCAGAGCCACAGCAACGTGGGATCCGAGCCGCATCTGTGACCTACCCACAGCTCACGGCAACGCCAGATCCTCAACCCACTGAGCAAGGCCAGGGATGGAAACCACAACCTCATGGTTCCTAGTCAGGTTCGTTAACCACTGAGCCATGACAGGAACTCCAAAATTTACTAACAGAATTTCTATAAAAAATTAATAAAATTGGAGGATGGGACTAAAAATAAATAACATACAAATGATCACTATTTTCTCCATTCCTTTTTTGGGGACAAACTTAAAAAGTTCCAGCAGAAGAACATATCAATTCATGACAAGGACTCTTTTTTTTTTTTTTTTTTTTAAGGGCCGAACCTGCAGCATATGGAGGTTCGTTCCCAGGCAAGGGGTCTAATCGGAGCTGTAGCTGCTGGCCTAAACCAGAGCCACAGCAATGTGGGATCCTAGCTGTGTCTGCAACCTATACCACAGCTCACGGCAACACTGGATCCTTAACCCACTGAGCAAGGCCAGGGATCGAACTCTCAACCTCTTGGTTCCTAACCAGGTTCGTTAACCACTGCACCATGACGGGAATTCCAAGGACTCTCGATTAAAAAAAAAAAAAAAGAAAGAAAAAGACGTAATACTACTCTCTTTGATAATGACTGAAGAAAAAATGCTGAAAATAATACCACCATCAACCTCCATATAATTAGGCAAAAGTTAAAAAAATAGAGATTCTACTACTGTTTATCTAGTATCTAACTCTCTATGGTTGTTGGCATTTTTCAAAAAAGAATAAGAATGGGCAAAAGATTAGAACTTTGCCTCTCTTCAGTTAGTAAAATGTTCTTGATTAGATAAACAGTCAAATAATGTAAAACATAAGACATTTTAGGAGAGTTCTGTGGGAGGTTTCCACATTTTGTTATTGTTCTTTGAGATGAAACTGAGGAAAGTAGAGCTGTTTTTCAGTCAGCTAGAATTAGTTTTCATATAACTCTTTCTACTTGGTCTGTTTGTAGCAAGGTAAAGATGAAAATAGAGTTAAAAGAAATGATGAAGGTGGGGAAAATAAGCAACAAAATTAGTATCAATTCTAAGTTAACAAACAAGCAAACATATTGTTAGTACTCCTAAAGGGATCAGATTGAAAACGTTTTCTATCAAATTATGCAGATTTAGTCAGTCAAGTTGGGGCACAGTTTCTAGTAAGATGTTTCCTTAAGTCTGAAACATAATTCCAAATAAAATAATAGCTTTTTGTGACTTCAAGATAAACTTATCCACGGTGGACCAACTGGGATAACTGCTGACAATTGTATAAAAATCTATTTTTCTCCTAATTTGTTCCCAGTGAATACAGAACTGTACAATTTACTTAGGAACTGACTCAGATCATATGAATTCAAGGTTTAATAATATTTACTCTAATCATATAATGACATACTGTGTTCTTGATTGGTATTGAATAAAAATATTTATAATGTCTAATACTCAAAAGTTACCAAATAATTCATATAGAAAGGTTTGCAACTCTCCAGAAAAGCCATGCTATCTCTCACCTCTGAGTTTTCAATACTGCATAGCACTGTGCCTGGAACCACATATACACAGGGAGATACACCCTCATGTGTATATATATATATTATATATATATATATATATATATACACACACACACACACACATATACATACATGTATGTGCATAGATACTAGACATTGTATATCTTTTAGTAAGTAAATTTACATTATAAAGTATCTATATGAATACCAATACCAAATATGCCCATTCGGTTGTTTTTGAGAACATCGTGGATCAATAGTCACAAAATGAGTAAACATGGAGTTCCCCTTATAGGCTAGTACCCATGGGGATGCCAGTTTGTTTCCTGGCCTCGCTCAGTGGGTTAAAGGTTCTAGTGTTGCTATGAGCTGTGGAGTAGGTTGAAGACATGGCTCAGATCTGGTATTGCTGTGGTTGTGGCACAGGCTGGCACCTGCAGCTCTGATTCGACCCCTAGCCCAGGAACTTCCATATGCTACAGATTCAGCCATTAAAAAAAATGAGTAAACAACCTCAGTGGGAAAGGCATAGATTTTAATAACATGAAATCTTCAGGAAAAAAGGGCATTGATAAAACTTTTGGACAGCAAAGGAAACTGTAAACAAAAAAGACAACCTACAAAATGGAAGAAGATATTTGTGAATGATGCAATTGACGAGGGATTAATCTCCAAAATATACAAAGAGTTCATATAGCTCAATACCAGAAAAAAATCACCTCAATTAAAAAATGGGCAGGAGATTGAAATAGACCTTTCTCCAAAGAAGACATACAGATAGCCAAAAAGCCCATGAAAAGATGCTAAACATTGCTATCGTTAGATAGAGAAATTTTATTGTTAGTTATTAGAGAAATGCAAATTAAATCTACAACGAAGCATCACCTCACATCCTTCAGAACGGCCATCATCAAAAAGTAAACAAATAATAAATGATAGAGAGGGTGTGGAGAAAAGGAATCCTCCTACATTGTTGGTGGGAATGTAAACTCATACAGCTACTATGGAGAACAGTACAAAGGTTCCTTAAAAAACCAAAGTTACTAAATGAGCCTATAATCCCACTCCTGGGCATATATATTTATCTGGCAAAAACATAATTCAAAAAGATACATACACCTCAATGTTTACTGCAACACTATTTATAACAGCCAAGACATAGAAGCAAACTAAGTGTCCATCAACAGAGGAATGGATAAAGAAGATGCGATGTATATATATGTATACATGCATACATGCACACACACATAGACACACACAATGGAATGTTACTCATCCATAAATGCCATTGGCAGCAACATGGACAGATCTAGAGATTATCATATTAAGTGAAGTAAGCCAGATAAAGACAAATATCATACAATATTATATTGCTTATATGTGGAATCTAAAAAAGAATACGAATGAACTTATTTACAAAACAGAATTAGACTCAAAGACACAGAAAACAAACCTCTGGTTACCAGAGGAGAGGTGGGAGAGGAATAAATTAGGAGTCTGGGATTAAAATATACACATTACTATATATAAAATAGATAACCAACAAGAACCTACTGTATGGCATAGGGAACTATACACAATATCTTGTAAAAACCTGGAAGAGAATGTTTAGCAAAGAATACGTATATAACTGAATCACCTTACTGTATACCTGAAACACATTATAAATCAACTGTATTTCAATAAAATTTAAATTAAAATTTTAAAAAGTACTTGTAAGTTAATATAGTATTAGTCATGGAACAGTCCTTGTAAATGATGACATGTATAAATTTTGCATTAGTATAGAAGAATAAAAAAAGAAATAATACTGAGAGAATGTCTATTTTTTTATTTATTTTTTGTCTTTTTCTAGGGCTGCACCAGCAGCACATGGAGGTTCCCAGACTAGGGGTCCAATCGGAGCTGTAGCTGCTGGCCTACACAACAGCAGCAGCAACATGGGATCTGAGCAGTGTCTGCGACCTACACGACAGCTCATGGCAACAGCGAATCCCTCATCCACTGAGCGAGGCCAGGGATCAAACCCACAACCTCATGGTTCCTAGTCGAATTCGTTAACCACTGAGCACGACAGGAACTCCTGGGAGGATGTCTTTAAAACACATATCTAAAAATTAAAATAAAAATATACTCACTTCTAAACTATGAAATGAATGAAAGAAGCTAATGAAAGAAGCAACACAAACTTAACAATCTAGAAACCCTTTCAGTTTTTGGAATGCAATATATCATTTTATTGGCACTGATTTATGTTATAACTACATCTTAAATATTATACTAGCAAACAGTCTACATTCTCTGAGCACATGGAATCTGACTAGAAACATGCTAAAAAAGGAGAAATTAATCTTGTAAATCAAAAGAATGGTTTACTTGGGTGGATAAATAGTATAAAGGAAACAAAGATTTGAATTCAATGAAAACATCGTTTTTGGAGAAAGAAGAGGGTATCACATATGGGACTCAAGATTTAAGATCTGGGCACTGAAGTTAGTAAAGAGAGAGCACATATAGGCACATTTTCTCTGAAAAACTCTCAAATGCCTATAAAATAGTATTGTACTTTTTCACAAAAGCTATTACTCCAGAGCATATGTTCATTTGAGAAAAATAATGAATAGAATCCTCCCCACTATTCAAGTAAATTTTCCCTTCAACATGCTCACACAGTTGAATTTATGTAAATATGGTACGCTACAACTCCAGTGAATTAACTAGCGAATGTTAATTTAACTATCTTTGTAAGGAGAAACTGAAAATAACATTGCTTTAGGGAGAAACCACTTGAGAATTTCTAGAAATTATTCATGTGAACCCAAAGTCTTACAATTTTCCCCAAAAATCTTAAGAACAGTATGTTTCTAATGAGACTTTCAGCTTATGCAGGAAACATAAGGACACCAAATTCCTATAATTTGAGTACTAGGGCCAAGGAAATTATGCTCTCAAATCGTGTTTACTGGAGTTCCTGTCATGGCTCAGTGGTTAGCAAACCCGACTATCATCCATGAGGATGCGGGTTTGACCCCTGGCCTCACTCAGTGGGTTAAGGACCCGGCAATGCTGTGATTTGTGGTGTAGATTGCAGACATGGCTCGGATCCCATATTGCTGTGGCTTTGGCATAGGCCAGTGGCTATAGTTCCGACTGGACCCCTAGCCTGGGAACCTCCATATGCTGAGGGTTCAGCCCTAAAAGATAAAAAAAAAAAAATTGTTTACTAATAAATAAATACACAGTGCCTCCTCCCCCATCAGCATGTTTAGGTAATTTTGCCATGACAGATGAAAACTTGAGTTTAAAACATTTTTACTGTAATAAAGAGATTTGGCTTTTTTCTTTTTTATGGGAGGGGGTGCTAAAAAATATCTTCTTTTTTTGCTTTAAAAAGACAGCTTAGAGTTATTTCTTGTATTCAATACGGAGGAAAACATCCTTTTTCAGACTCCAAATCAGAAGAATGCTTAAAAACTTAACTTATTCCTTGCACTGCAAAATAAGTGTTCATTGTAATGACTTTAAGATAGTAAAGTATACTGTGTTCAACATAATTAGAGACTCACTTGTTTTTAGCATGATCACCAAAGATAACTTCCTCATTTTCACACAGAAAAAATTGAGACACAAATTTATTCTCACTCAGATCCAGTTGCAGGCAAACTGAAGTTAAGAATTCAGGTGCAATATATCCATCTTTTTCTGTAAACCTTTTTACCCCCTCAAGGTTAAAAGGCTGATGGCAAGGCAACTGATTGATGACTGAATATGAGCAGATAGATTCAAAACATATGTTTCCTATTTGTCATTCTTCATATACCTTTTCTCATATAAACACCATTCTCTGTCCCGAGAAAATGCTATTCCTTAACCACTGAGGTAAGAAAAACAATAAAAACCACCATCATTGAAACAAAAATGCCCAACAACCATAAACAACAGGGCGAAACGAATTAAAAAAAAAATTAAATACCTCCTGACCAATCAATTTCCTAATTCCTAAATAAGACAGAACTAGCTCAGGACACCAGGTCACTCCCTTGAAAAGTCAGCAGGTAAACAAACATGGAATCTTCAACAGTTGTTAATACAAAATAGTCTTTTCTAAGTAAACATAAGAAAGCATATGAGGAACAGTTTTTTCTCCCTTTGGTGGTAGACCAAGCTGCATAGCAATGAGTTAAACCTAACAATGGCTCAGAAGCAGAGCCTTCCCCTTTAAGAAGACTGACTGGGTGTACCAGTTAGTTAATCTACAGTTCCTTTAGAACTGTCACTGATATTACAGAAGAAACAATAAAAAAGGATATGTTTGTGCCATCGGAAAAGCTAAAAAGCTGAAATGACCAGAATGCTGAAGAAAAACACATGGGCTAAAAATCTCTGAGAATAGAAGCAGTTATAACCCATAATTAGTAAAAGAAAACTTTTGTAAAACTAAGTTTGCTCAGCAGAACTCCAGAATAACTGTAAGATCTAAAGTAGCAGCAGTGGAGTTCCCTGGAGGTCTAATGGCTAGGATTTGGTGCTTTCACTGCTGTTGCCTGGGTTCCATTCTTAGTCTGGGAACTGAGATCCAACCTTAAGCCACTACATGCTGTGGCAAAGAAAAAAAAAAAAAAAAAGAAAGAAAGAAAGAAAAAAAGCAACAACAGGATAAAGATCATAAGGGAGACAGGAAAAATAAATGGTAAAGGATTTTACCAATCTCTAACTATGAATACTCAATAGCTCCATTTATTCCAACTAAAGGCAACAACTAGAGATCTCTAAAAAAGTAAGAGCTGCTTCAAAAAAGTGGGGATTAAGGTCTGAGAAGGTGAGGCGGTACTCCAGATAACTTTCTGGACCTCTTAAGGGAGGAAATCTCATCTCAAAATACAACGTTTTCTTTATATTCTAGAAGAAAAATTTGTATTTTCCTTTTAACTAGCCTCCAAATAGACCCACAGTAGTTCTCATATTCTAGTGTTCATTTCTTTGAGTAATCCCCTACCATATCATAGAACTGGCTATTATAGCTGACAGGTTATTGTGGAAATGATGGAATGTGAATTCTGAGGATATGCTTTGACTTCCCCTAGACCACCTGTTCTAGTAAAGCCACTGCCACATAGCAAAGACAGTCAGGCAACCCTATGAAGAGGTCCATGTGGTAAGAAACTACGTGCTTTTCCCAGGAGTCAATAGTAACTTGCCAGCCACATGGGTGAACCAGTTAGAAGCAGATTCTCCAGCTCCTGTCAAGCTTTCAGATGACTGCAATGCTAGCTAATATCTTGACTACAACTCATGAGAGATCAAAAGCCACAACCATCTACCTAAGCTTCTCCTGAATTCCTGACCCACAGAAACTGTGTGAGAAAATAAATGCTATTTTAAACAACTAATGGGTACAACTGCTTTGGAGTGTTTTGCTACATAGCAACAAATAACTAATACACACTTTTTCAGAATTTATTTTTAAAAAAAGTATTGGATGTTCTTAGAGATTATCGTACTAAGTGAACTAATCAGAGAAAGACCAATATCATATATCACTTATATGTGGAATCTAATGATAAATGTATGAAATAATTTACTTATAAAATAGAAACAAACTCATGGATTTCAAAACCAATCTTATGGAGGGAAGGGAGAAATTGGGAGGATGGAAATAACATGTACATTTAGCTATATAAAATAGACAATAAGAATCCTGTACAGCACTGGGAAATCTATTCAACAGTTTATAACCTAATGGAAAGAAAGAATTGATATATGTATAAGTGTAACTGATTTACTTTGATGTACACCTGAAATTAACACAACTTTGTAAGTCAACTATATTTCAATAAAATAAAAATAAATAAAAAGTATTGATAAACTGGTTACTGAGAATTGGTCATGAGTACTATAAATTTCCTCTTCCAAAACAAAAACACTCCAAAACCCACTGGGAACTATATCTAGTCACTTATGATGGAGGATAATGTGAGAAAAAGAATGTATATGTATGTAAGACTGGGTCACCTTGCTGCACAGTAGAAAATTGATAGAACACTGTAAACCAGCTATAATGGAAAAAATAAAAATCATTTTAAAAAAACCCCACCCCAAAACCAAACCACAAAAATCTTAGAGTGGATAAGGAGTGCAATCCTCTGTATAGCGCAGGGAACTATACCTGATCACTTGTGATGGAACATGATGGAGGATGTAAGAAAAAGAATGTGTATATACACACACACACACACACACACACACACACACACACACACACACACGCATGCCTGGGTCACTATGCTGTATAGCAGAAATTGACAGAACATTGAAAATCCACTATAACAAAAACTTTAAAAAGCCACAAAATCTAGAGGATATGATCATGGTAACATTGAGAGAAAAACATATGATATTTCTGAGATAACAAGAATAGATATATTGGTTTCTGCCCCTGGCTTCTGGCACAGAAGAGCTCCAGAAACTCCTGTAACTTCCTAAGAGCACCAGGAGCATTTTTTCTAGTTATTAGGTTATGGAACCCAGTTCCTCACACAGGGATCTTGAAACTCTTGTAATTTCCTGGGTGATAGAAGTGCCTTTGTTCTAATGAGGTGTTTCTCAGTGGGGTCCTGAATGGGTCCTGGAAGAGAGGTGGTCAGTAGAAAGACCCATGATTAGAATCTGGGAATTTTCAGCAACCCACCCCCTCCATTCTCTTGAATAGGGAGAAAGACTAAAAATGGAGTTAATGATCCATATTACCTATGTAATGAAGCCTCCTCCATAAAAAGCCCAAAAGTATGGGTTTTGAAAAACTTCTGTACTGGTGAATATGTGGAGGCGGGAGAGCAGCAGCCACTCTACCCTGCCCTAAGCATTTCTTTCAAATAATGGTTCCTGAGTTAACATTCTTTCATAGTAAACTGGTTACCTAGAAAGTAAAATGTTTCTCTGAATTCTGTGAGCTGCTCTAGCAAATTAATTGAGCCCAAGGAGTGGGTCATTAGAACTTCTGAACTACAGTGAGTTGATCAGAAGCACAGGTGACAACCTTAACTTGCAACTGGCATCTGAAGGGGCAGGGGGTATCTTGCAGAACTCATTAACTTGTGGAATCTGATGCTATTTCTAGGTAAAGAGTGTCAGAATTAACGTTGAATTATAGGACACTCACCTGGTGTCTCGGAAGTGCTTGGTGATATGTGGAAACCTGCCCCTTTCCACAACCTTAGGTTGAAACTAGGTGCAGGACTATACAGTTTTAGGCAAACCTATTAGTAAAGAAGAAAATAAATATGTAATGTGCAACTTACAAAGGAAACTAAGTAAACCAAAATACTGCATAACAGAAAATAAAGCACCAAACTGATGAAATAATTACTCATAAAATAAAAGATAAATAATAAGTAGAGGCAGAAAATCTGAACAAATTAGTCATCACAAAAGAAATGGAAAATGTGCTCGAAACCAAGCACAAAAATGGCTATAGACCCAGGTAGCTTGGGTCTAATTTTTAACTAAACATTCAAAAAAACTTCAAAAAAATTAGTTCCAATATCTAGAAAAAAAGGATATAGGACTTTTGACATTATTCTATGCACCTGATGTATTCTTTGTTAATAAAACTGAACAAGGGTTAAAAAAAAAAAAACAAAAAAACCTTTATAAACAAAGTTGACAGAATTCTTAAAAAGAGTCAAAGATTATGGTTCAAATATTTATTAGCTATGTATATAGGAAAAAAATATCTTTTAGAGAATGCTAGGAACTTAGTTCTTTAATTTGAAATAGGACAAGTATCAAAAACTCACTGTAGGAGTTCCTGTCATGGTGTAGTGGAAACGAATCCAACTAGGAACCATGGGTTGTGGATTTGATCCCTGATCTAGCTCAGTGGGTTAAGGAATCCAGCACTGCCAAGATCTGCGGTGTAGGTTGAAGACACAGCTCGGATCTGGCATTGCTGTGGTTGTGGCATAGGCCCAGCGGCTATAGCTCTGATTTGGCCCATAGCCTGGGAACCTCCATATGCTGCGAGTAACAGTCCTAAAAAAACAAAACAAAACAAAACAAAAAAAACCTCATTGTAAAGAATGTTGCAAATAAAATCATGAACAATGTGCTCACTACTACTACAAATATTTAATAGCATTCTAGAGAAAACAAGTAAAATTTTAACTTTTAAACATGTCAAATGTATGAAATTATTTTAACATGAATTTAAATACAATATGCTCATCAGACATTGCATCAGAGTGGTGCTATAACACACTGGACATGATACAAACTACCCAGCTTTTAGAGGAAATGTTTTGGGTATTTACTCATTATAAAGTAAGCTGACTGACACACAGGCTGAACTAGAAGTGATTAAGAGAGCAATATAAGTTGATATTTCTGGGTCATGTATATGTTAAAAAGCATATTTTTATAAACTACAGAAAGAAAAAAGCACACAGGAGAACATAAATATGTGCATGTGTGTGCCAAAAGAAAAGTTAACACACTCAGAACTTTAATCTTGCCAAGTCTGACCTCAATCTTTAGGTCAAAACTTCATTACTAATATTGATTCCCAAACTAATCAAAGCAGCAGAATAAAATATAAAAGACTACGATTTTGTTGTGTTTTTATTGGAGATGAGGAGGGAGACTCAGAAAAGAATGTAAGATTAAGAGTAAAAATTTAGGAAAAACTAGCAACCCCAACACATACTTGTTTGAAGATAAGCATCAGAGGCAGAATTGGGAGTGAAAAAGGGAGACAAATGGAAATAAAAGGATGGGGAACAATTCCCTATTCTAGCTTCCATCTACCTTCTAGTTTATAATCTTGAAATCATATCTTATTCTCCCATTAAAGCATCAGTAAAATGTACAAAGCCATCCAGTCTCAGCAGCCAATCCTATTCAAATAGGATAAACACAAAACAGCAAAGTCACTTAATAATCAGTACTTTAATTTGGGCTAGAAATTCACTGACAAAGTCATCTCCAAAGATCTGCAGTGCTAAAATGGTTAAAATTGAAGAGAAGCCTCTAATTTCACTCCATCAGAAGACAAGCAGTTCTACAAAGGGTAATACAGAGGGACTCTTATACCAGGGGATACAAGGCACAGTAGAGGATGAGAGTATAAAGTTTAAAAAAAAAAATTCAGTGTTGAGATTCCTGAGCTCTACTCTCACCTGAAACCTAGAGCACTGTTAACATCTCAGAGCAAGAATCTCATGATGAGCAATAGCGACATTCTGAACTAGATAATTCTTTGTTGTGGCTGCCTTGTGCATTGTAAAATGTTCAACAGCACTTGCAACTTCTATCCACCAGTTTTCAGTAGCAACCCATTGCCAAACGTGTCTCTAGACACTACCAAATATCCCCTGGGGGATCGTACTATCACAGCAGAGAACTATTGACTTAGAGGAGAAGACTGGGAAACTTTCCTTGTTGGACTCTTATTAGCCCAAGAGAAAAAGCTTCCAACCTAAAAAAATTGACATCAGGGTTTTCCCCTCTAAATATGCCCCAGTCAAATTTTTCCACCATGAGAACTATCAATAGCTAGCAAGCCCACATTAACAGAGACATTACATAGGTTTCCAACACTACTTACACAAATTTGAACACACAATCAAGGATCACAATATAACTGAGGAAAGCCTCCAAAATGAGAGGCTTAAAATTAACCAACAAAAATAAAAACTTAGAAAAAAACAAGTATGTAGTGAAAAATTAGAAAGCAAAACTTTAAATCCATAGAGTGGGGAAAAAAAAAAGCTAGAACGCCACAGAAAAAATACATACATCAAAAAATATTGAAAATTCAAAATATGATAGGAGAAATGAAAGTTTCAAGGTTTGAAAAATTAAATGTTTCCAGAAAGTGTAAAACAAAGGGCTAGGAAAAAATGAAAAATAGAAGAAAAGAAATAGGTCCAGAAGTACATTGTCAAATTGCAGTTCCAGAATCAAAAACACATAGGCAAGAAAATTACAGAAAATGTATTAGAAACTTTCTCAGAAACTTTCAGAGCTAAGGAATACAAATTGCCAGACTGAAAGAACACATGAAATGTAGAGCAAAGCAGATGTCTGTGGACTCATAATAAGTCACCTCACATTACTGTGACATTTCAGAACACTGGGTACAATAAAAAAAAGATTCAATAAGAATCAAAAAGTTTGCAGAAGCTTCCATGGGGTGAAGAAAGTGAAGTCCAGTTTAAAAATAAGAATGGCCTCAAATTTTATATCAAACACAAAGAGTTCCTTCACAAATCTAAAGAGAAACATTACAAGTTTAGAACTCTACACCCAAACTAACAGGGTACAGTAAAGACATTTACAAGAACATAATCCCACACATTTGCCTCTCAGACACTTACTGGAGACTGCAACAAAACAAAATGTGTACATGAGACAAAGGATTACAGGATTACTTGGGATATAGCAAACAGAGCATAGGATAGAGGCTGCATGAGGAGCAAACACATTAAGCAACCAGCCCAAACAGATCAGAATATCCTGGGAAAAATTTCTTGAAGAAGGTTGAACTGATAAAAATAATTTATATCTTTGAACCTATGGAGAGAGTATGCTGACAACTAGCACACAGTTTGGAATTAAAATACTCATAAAAACTGAGAAACTATACAGACACTGAATGGTTATCTACCAAAAACTAAGGTATCAGTGGAACAATGGGAGAGTTTTGGGGGTTTTTCCGTAAAAAATCCAAAACTACATCATTCACAATGGGAAGTCAAAAATGGAAAAATCAAGAGACAGTAGTATAGGATGTTATCTGGAAATATGGAAGTAAACACCAAAAGGATCAGCCAAGAAGTTTTTAAAGGGTCTGCCCCTAGAGTGGGGGAAATGGTGGCTGTAACAGTCACCCTGTCCAACATCATACTAGGTGAGGGATAAAAGTTGAATCATTCAGTCTGCAATGGGCAATACTCTGGAGAACCAAAGGATATGATAAATAGTTATGAGCTGTTTTCAATAGTAAGTCATGTAGAAGCAGTTGATACTTTAAGAATGTGTTTTTACATTTGAAACTGTTAAGTTAAAAAAAAGATACAAACTGCCTGGAAATATTTTCTAAATTTTAATTAATTTGGCATCTTATACTGTACAGATCGATGTGATTTTATGATTTTTAAACTAATGTGTGACAATTTAAAACAATTTTGGCTAGAAGAAAAAAAATCTCAAAAATTAAAAAGAGAATAAGGGTTCTATTTATGGTAATGGCAGATCAAATCAAGCCAACTGCAAAGTCAACAAGAAAGCTTAATAATAAAAGTCAAACAAAAATAAGTCAATCTGATATTACATGACAAAATCTAGGAGAAAATAAACGAAGAAATACACACTCAGTACCTTCCTCCTGAGGTTTTCCGTCTATCCAGAATAAAAGACTAAGAAATAAGAAGAAAGGCCAAGTTACTGGTGACTTTGCAGAGCTATTGGGAATTAAAAAAAAAAAAAAAAATCAAAAGCATAGAGCTTATCTAGCATGTGCACTCAAAGAAACGATCACCTAATTCTGAGACGTTAAGGGCAGCATCATCAGGAAAAAGGAGAACTGGAAAGTAAAACAAAGCTTGTATGACTAGAAGCCCTGCTTAACATCATGTATATAACAGAAGGGATCCCAAGATTTGAACATGAACTAAGTGACTTAAATGGTAGCATCCCTAAACAATTTTCCTAAAAAAAAAAAAATTTCTTCTTGAGAAGGACCTTATTCTAAGACTCATGTATTCCTAACATTTTTCAAATACAACCATCACACAGGCACACTAGGAGAAAAAAAGAAAATCACGAACATAGAAAATGACCCATTTAAAAAAAAAAAATCAAGAAACTGGAATTCCACATTGCAGACAACAAATTAACTACAAATACTATGTCAATAAAGGCCACAATTGTAATTTTTAGCAAGTAGTTAGAAACAGTTAGGGTGGACATAGGTGATATATTTCCTAAAAAGATATGGATCTGTAGACTCAAGAATCCCAATGAGTCCAAAACGGGAAAAAGAATTCCACACAAAAGCATCATGAAGAAATAGCAGAAAATCTATGACAAAGAAAATATTTTTTTAAAGGCAGATTTCTTCTAAGCAGCAAGAATTAGACAGCTGACTGCTCAAAATCAATAATGGCAGCTCCCCACCACAAAACAGTGGAACATCTTAACAGGGCTGATAAACAACCACAATCCTACAATACCCCCAAAACATTTTTCAACATTGCAGGTGAAACAATGACATTGTAAGGTAAGCAAAAAAATTAAGCAATTTGGCCATCAGAATGTCTATATTAATTAATTTCTTAAGAGTGTATACTCAGGCAAGAGGAAAAAGATTCCCAAAGAAAATTCAAGAAGAGATGAAGAACACCCAAAATGGTAAATATATCGACTCAACATTGATGGCAGAAAGCAATGCTGCCCAACTAGAAATACAAGGCCACTCACACATGTAACTTAATATTTTCTAGTATTCACATTTAAAAAAAGTAAAATAAGGTGAAATTAATTTATTATAATTTCAACAAGTAATCATAATAAAATAATTTTACACTGTTCTCATACTAAATCTTAGAAATCTGAGGTTTATTTGACATTCACAGAACAACTCAGATGCTAATTTGTCATCAGAAGTATGTGGTCTTAATTTTTATAAAGTTTACAATTGAGACAGTAAACTTACATACTCAGGTTGTTCCAAGCATACTTAATGAATCTTCCGACAACTGAATCGAGTATCGATTTTCAAATTTAAATTAACACAATACTAAATATACAGTTTCTCAGTAATACTACCCATATTTCAAGTGTTCCATAGCTTGTGGCTACTGTACCAGATAGCAGAAGTATAGGACATTTTCCCTGGAGTTAAAATTACCCCCCCAAATTCAAATAACAGTAGCAGCATATAAGTCAGTAAGAATGAAATGAAGATAAAGCTATTATTCAGGATGTGAGAAATGCTACAAGCACAGAGAAGATATTTGCCACAATGCTCAAGTCTTTATGTAAAACACAGACAACTTAACTGGACACAATCCAAATGTCTGTAATACTGAACTAGTTAAATTTTGATTTATTCACAATAGGACTCACTACACTACACTTACTATATTATAAACATTACTATACAGCAATAAAAATACATGAACTAAAGCTAACAGGATTAAATATTGCATAGTAAGAGAAAAATTATACATAACTCATTTACATATAGAAAAAAACGTGTATTGTTTAGGAATGTCGGAAAAGGTGGTTTAAAAACACTTGAAATAAAATTAGGAAATCATTACCATAAAAATATCATTACTACATTTAAAAAAAAGAAATTGTTACCATAAAAATCCAGACATCTTTGGGAGTACTGAAGAAGGAGGAAAGAATAGGAATGGATTGGCGGGGGGAAAGGGGAGCATTGTTTTCTCTCTTTGGTAGTGATTACAAAGTGTGCACGTTATAATTATTCATTATACTGCATATCTACGACTTGCACACTTTTTTGCACATTTTTTGCACATTTTTATTTTGTCGTAAAAAATTAAAAACGTTACGTAAGGCACTTTTATTGATTTGCTATAATTTTTTTCTGTTCTAAAGTGGCAAACATTTGGTTTCAATATAAACAAAATGTTAAGGCACAGGTGTCTAGTTTTTACTCCATTCGACAAGATTACTGCACACACAGAAAGTGGTAAAAGCAGTCAATGATGCATGAATAGGATCTACTGTCAAAACACATAGAAGTAAAACGTAGAAAATAAGTAGTAACTTTAACTAAGAGTACGCTAAAGGACACACCACAGAATAATACCAACACAACATAAACATGAGGAATTTTGGATTCGCGGTCTTAAAAGAAACTATACATGAGTGATAATCTTTCAAAGCACCTTCAAAAGAAGTTAACTGAAAGACTAGAATGGTTTTAGTTATGATTGTATGAACTGAATGTGAAAAAGAAACGGTGCAATTTTACTGAAAAAAATACCTTTATTAATGAAAATCCATGAATCTTTTCTTAAATATTCTGAATTAACATGAGGGAAGCATTATTTCCAGCAAAAACAGTTGCATTTAATTGAAAAACCAAAGGCTAAATCCGAGGCTAGTAACCAAAGTAATTTAAAATAAAAACCCATTAAAATAATTTTTAAAAACCCTCATCTACACTACAGAAAGGGAGAATTTTGATAATATACCTTCCTTATCAACGGTAACATACAATATCAAGGATTACACAATCCCGTATCCTTTTCTGAGAACAACCACAGGCGTTGTGGTGCAGCAACAACGCAAGACAGGGAGAGAAATTCCACTCGAGACATCCTAGCTTGTTCCCTCCCCAAAGCCACTCCACAATTCCTAGAGGGATAGCGAAGTAAGGATTGATGGTCATAACATCCAACATAAGCAATGCATTTAATGCTATAAGTTGTCAAAAATCACACAGCTTGTCTCCCTTGCTAGGCAGGTCCCCTGCTTTGAGCTGAAACAGTCATCAGAAGGCTCCGGAGATCCAATTTTTCTCTTACACCTGGACCATCACATTCCTCACCACTACTGGGTGTAGTCTCCACCTGCCATAGATTTAATCTCATCAGGACTCCCTAAACTCGTCAAGGATTCGTCGCCCGCAGGCTCACAGGAAGGCTATGAGATGGAAGAAGCCAGCCTAGTTTCTGGCCTGCCTGGCCTAGACAAGGCCTGCCCCCCTTCCCGCATACCCAGTCTCCAAAGCCTTCCATCCTCCCCTTTTCGATTCGCTTTTAGCCAGTGGCGCCCATGGCCTTCGTTCTGAGGCCAGCCGACCCCCCTGTTACCTCTCACGAAAAAGCCAGCCCTTAAGAGGGCAGAGCGGTATTCTAGAGACCGCAGAAAAGGATCCACAAGCTCCTCTCGCCGCGTAGTCAGCTCTACCTCCCCAGAGGCTGCCAGCTATACACCACTACTCCCAGCGTGCCCCGCGCAGGGACCGCCTTTCCCACCACTCCCCTCTCCCGCCCAAACACGTGACCTCCTTTCGATTTGGTCCACGCCCACTTCCGTTCCTCCACTTTCCCTTAGGAAGGAGGAGGGGGCTGGGGGTGTTAAAGAGTAGCGACTTCCTCCTACTCCCCGCCCCCGCCCCTCTACCCCCTGCTACAATGTCTTCCGGGTCGCGATCGCCTCGGAGCCTTCTGGGAAACCTTCACATTTCCTCCCCTCCCCCTCCTCCTGCCTTCAACCAACCAGCCTCCCGTCAGAGAGGGACATGCGCAGTGAGTGCCTCCCGTCTCTTCTACCCGAACCCCCCCTCCCCCCCCAAGCAGAGAGACCCCAGCAGCAGCAGCAGCTGATGATGAAGAGAGAGGCAGTGGCAGAGGGGGGGCACCTTTTATTTCTATTTTTAAAGGGACAGGACACTAATTTTACCCCACTTCAACCTTGAATTGAGGGGGGTGGGGGGAAGGCGGCTGAGTTCCTTCCCCCACCCTCCAGCCCTGAGACCTGAGAGGGGGATTGAGCTTGAGAAAGAAGGAGAAGGAGTTTCTTCTTCTTCCAAACCCCCCCATCCACGACTCCTACCCCCTCCACTAGCCTCCCTCCCGAGCCCTCTCCATCCTCCTCCTCTTTGGCCGTGAGAGGAGAGAAAGAGACCAAAAGCCTCTTAGCAACACAGACCCTTCTCTGCTGCTGCTGCTGCTGCTGTTGCTGTTGCTGCTGCTGTTGCTGCTGCTGCTGCTGCTGCTACTGCTGCTTGGCCCTGGCTGGAGACATCTCACTACACCCAGGAGCAGCCACTTCCCCAGCTCTCCTCCTCCTTCGCCTCCTCCTCCTCCTCCACTCCCCCCCTCTTTATTACCCTTTGTGTCATCCTCCACAGCTCCAGGGAAGGCACTCAAAAGTGGGGGGCAGGAAAGGTAAGTGTGTCTGTGGGGGCTTCATTGCCTTCCTGTGGCTCTGACTTTAACTCTGGGGCAACAGTAGCACCAAACCACATACGCAGTGGAGCTCCCGGGTGAGGAGGGGGTGGTGCTGGGGGGGTGGTGAAGGAGGAGTAGGAGTGGGGAGGGGTGTGTGAGGTGGGTGCCCATCCTGTCAGAGGAGGAAGGGCACTTTTTATTTTTATTTGCTGTTGTCAAAAGTGGTTTCTCTCCTCCAGCTAACATCTGATTGTGTCTTGCTCCAGTGGGGGAGAATACAAAAACAACCCCCTCCTTCCTCCAATGAGGCGCCAGGGAAAGAGACAGAAAGAGGCACACTTTCTAGATGTCACTTTAAAAAATCATTTGGAGAGCTTTTTTCCTTTTTTCCTAGGAAAAGCTCTGCTGCATTTGTTTCTGTGTGGGAAAATGTCGGGATCTGGATTGTATCGGAACTGCTTATCCATTTGTAGACCTGAGTGTTTTCCCCTTTTTGGTTCTGTATGTGATTTGGATGTTGACTTCAGTGTTGGAACAGACTTGATTGGTTTTTGCTTTCTGGGTTTAATTTTCCTTTATTCGTTTTGTCTGACTTGCATAGAAAATTTCAAATTTTTGGTGATAGAGGCCTTTGGTTAGGTTTTGGCTTGTATTATTGCTTTTTTTTGTTAAATGTTTGTTCATATATTAGCATATGAAGTTCATAGCTCAAAATACTTAAAGTTTAAATGCCGCTGGTATTGTCTCTCTGTAGCTACGTTCCTGATATTTATTTTACATAAGATGAGAATATTCGCTATTTCATAATATGGGTATTTTCCTAATCTTTGCAACTTGTCTGAACAAGTAATCCCCATTGAAAACTTTTATGTTGTTCTGGCTTCATGGAAGGCCAAACCTCTCCATCAATAGTTTGCTGGATTGGTACCACTTTCAGTTTTAACTGAATTATTTATTTACTGTTGTAAATTGAGATGAGTTTTTTATCTCTGGGGGGTACTGAACCAAATTGCTCACTATATGTGAAAGGAGAAAAATTTCTAAAATATGGTTTTCTGAGTCAAAGAAATCATGATGTTGTAGTTGGTATATGCATTGTATATGTTAATTGAAAGATAAATCCAAATTTAGGTTTATAGAGTAATAATCTTGATAAAAATATCTATTCTCCATTTTCACTTGGCATGTTCTTAGTGAAAGATTTTCAAATCTAGTACAGTATTTGATTTCACAAATGTTAGAAAGTATGTTTCTGATGTAGGCCTTTTAAACCTTTTTCCAGGGCTTACATTGGAAAGTGGTATTTTGTTTCATATGTACATTTCTTTATCCTTTCCTTAAAGATGGATGCACACATTCATACACACACACACACACCCTTTTTTGTAACTGCATTGGTATCTCTGATCCCATAATTTATGTCAGCAAAAAATATTCTCCTGTAAAGCAGCAATTTTGTGATCAGACTGGCAATATGAAAACAGCAATTTGATCAACTAGAAAGGATTGAAGAAAAATAATCTCGAAGGATATTTGACATAAATATTAGACATAATAATACTTTTAATTTTTTTGTTTTCTTAACGGTACAACCAAAACGTAATATGCCTATATTTTAGTGACAGGAAAAGCATTGCATATGCAGAAACTTGTTCTGTAAAATCTTAATTACTGATTGAGTGCGAAAGTAGACATTTACACATAGGAAAAAAAAAGCTGTGTAGCAGTGAACATCATGGTCCTAGTTCCCTCCTTTCTATTATAAATTTTGTACAGTTTTGTACCTTTTTCTGAGATTTAATTGGTACACTTAAGCAGAAATCTGTGCCAAGTTCAAGTTTGTCTTCCAGCAATACTACTGTTCCAGATCCACCTAGGATTTCTTGTCCTCATCTTAATACTTCAGCAACCTTAACCTAAGAGATGGAAAGTAAAACTTAGTGAAGAAATCTTTTTTTTTTTTTTTGGTCTTTTTCTAGGGCTGCACCCGAGGCATATGGAGGTTCCCAGGCTAGGGGTCTAATTGCTCCTGGCCTCTGCCAGAGCCACAGCAATGCCAGATCCAAGCCACATCTGCGACCTACACCACAGCTCATGGCAACACTGGATCCTTAACCCACTGAGCAAGGGCAGGGATCAAACCCACAACCTCATGGTTCCTAGTCAGATTCTTTAAACCACTGAGCCACGACAGGAACTCCAAGAAAACATTTTTAAGTAAAGTGAATTTTGTAGGTAATTGGGGTGGTACTGTCCCAGTTGGCAGCTGAGTAAAAATCAACAGCTTGATTATAATATCTTAACTTTGTTTCTGTTTTCCTTTGAAAACATTCCATACTCCAACCCAGGGTAAGGCTATATGGTTTGAAGATTCCACACCTCCTCTAAGTTGGATGAAGATCTACCCTTAGAAAACTATGTATTTTTATTATGGCTTATTTTTAAGTATTAAGATGTATTTTAGAATTGTAATTTTCAACTGGGTGATATCTTGGATGTCACTTTATCCAACTCTTTATTTTCCATATTGCTAAAGTTCAGAGAGTTCAAGGAACGTGCCCAGAGTTCCAAGGCCTGTAAGCAGACAGCACATAGACAAGAGAACTCTGATTCTTGATACTCACTTTGCCATACTACCTCATTATTTTTTGTCAGAAATGAAACTGTTGTGCACAGTCTGTGTATGGCACTTAAAGGTTAAATGAAGACATTCTAAGAATATGAGATGTCTGTAAAGCCTCAATTTTGTCCATATAATTCAATAATCTGTTGAGTTTTTAAGAGGTACTGATTTCTCTCATATGGATTATTATTATTTTGAGATATTTCAGCTTTCCCTAATGCTTATTTTTCCTTTGTACTTCTTATTAATCAAGTAAGAGTAAATATATCTCTTACTTTTGTATTAAGAAGCTCTATCTCTTTCATTCTCTCTCATTTCTTCTCTCCCCTTCCCTGTCTCTCTTTATATATATATATGTATATGAAGAATGCATATTGTAATATAAATGTTTACTTGTGATTCTTCTTCGGTGAACTGCTTAAGTAGGACTAAAGATTTTTTCTTGTTCCCTCACAGCACAATGTCTAGTTCACTGTAGGCCCTACTGGTTGTTTGTCATAATTGATATTAGAGTTAGGAATATTTGAATTTCTTGACTCTCAGATACGGAATTCCTTCTTTTTCATCCTTTTTCCTTTCCTTCCTGCTACAATTTATTCACTACTATGAAGATTTTTTCTAACTTTACTGTGGTTCTCCCTTTTTCGAATAGCCAAATTAAATCCTGTTAACAAATAGTATTCATAGTAAGTAAAAACATATTCTGTATGGGCTACAACTTGATGAAAATGATTTATTTTAAATAAAGGATAATCAAAAAAATTCCTGTTAAAAAGGTTCTAGCAAACATTCAGAATACACTTAGATTTCATTTCATTGAGTAACTGGTACAATAGGTTATTGGAATAATTAGGCTGCTTTTACCAGCTCTATAAAGCAACTGTTACTTAGGTGACATGTTTCCCTGACTTTGTTTTTTTGGTCCTTACCCAGACAATTATCAACTTTCCAGTTTTCTATGGATATGAAGATTTACTCCTAGTCATCAGTGGGACCCCAGGAAGTCAGCCAGAAAGCCTATGTCCAACTTATGTACCTTTGCAAACTTGTCTGTATTTCGAATGTATGTGCAAAACAGATTGTACTTAGTTATTCATTAAACATTTATTGAGCATCTTATGTATGTCAGGCACTGTGCTAGTCATCTGAGAAACAAGGATGGTCCCTACAATTTAATGTGAAGAGGACCTTAACTGTATTCCACAAGTGTATTGGTCATATCTTTATTTGATGTTTCTACTTAAATAAATTTTATTAACTAAATAGATACCATTAGGTAGAAAAATGCATGTTTAAGAAGAATATTTCTGTATTTTATTAGAATAGAGAAATGCAAAGAAAAATTTTCCACTTAATACTGTATTCTAGGGATTTCTATTCTGTATATAATTCACTAATTTTAGACCTATTATTTCACTATTTTATGAAAATAGACCATATGGCTATCACTGCTGGTATTTTACTGCTATATAGTTTTACTCGAAGATGACCAACACTGTTCATTAAAATATCTCATTAAATTATTCCCCCAAAACAGAAATCTAACTCTCTAATCTTAAACATTTTTTTCCTCCAAAGTAACTTTTTCATTTTTATATCTCGTATAACAGGTTATCATTCATGGTTTGTTGGAAGATATTGTACATTAGCATTTTGAGCATTTAATTATTTTCTACCATAGCTTAAGCTGACAGTATGATTTAATTATCATGAACTAATTATAGTATAGACTATTTAGGAGTTTTGGAATTTGTAATGTGTTGTAGATAAATTTGGAGAATTTTGGAGGAATCAATTATAGTTTTTAACTTTGTTATGTGTTATTGTTTCTATAACTTTAGTAAAGTTATTTGGAAATTTCTTAGTTGAAGGATGTTTCGAAAAACTGAGAATGCTATCTTAGTTCTGTCATGGTTTTCATATGTAATTTATAGGTTTATTAGAGAAAAAGAGATTTCCTGGATTTCCTTTGCTGTCCTTAAAGTATGCCTTTTAGAATAATATCGATTCATAATTTAAAAGAGGGAAGGATCTTTCTGGTAGAGTATCTTGTAAAGCTAAATAGACTTCTGAGGGTCAGTCAGTTCTGATCTCTTTCACATTCATTCTTAACCTTCTATTTTGGTAATAATCATAGTTACCATTATTATAAGTGCCTAGTACTGTGGTAAATATTATCAATCCTAGTCAGTCCTTACTGTGGTCCTGTGAACTTTGTAACATTGTCTACACATTGCAAAGAGGAAGTTTTTCCTGACAAAACAAGATTTTATTATAATCAGCAAAATATTCCATTATAGTAAATTCATGACACTTTCTAATTAAAAACATGGTCACAGTAAAGTGTTTTTATCAGTCAGTAAATACTCTGGTAAATATTAGTAAAATCATGGCCCTGGTAGCTTACTGATAGATGGAAATTTTCTAAAAATTAAGACAAAAACAAACAAAAAATCCAATCTTTTATAAGGAATGTAGATCCAAACTAGTGTGCAATTTGCAATGAAATATATGTAAAGTCAGTCTTCTCTTTGTGTGGCAAAAATGACATTTAGGCCTTCTAAATACTGAATTTCCTTTGTCTTGCGTGGGGTTAAATTTAATATTTTATTGCATGAAATTTGAAAGTTCCAAAATTTGTGACCCAGAGAATATTTATTATAAAAATTTTTATATAACTGTTGATAATGGAAAACCTATAAACAAAGGGGAGTTTATATTGCCTAATGCTTTGGTGTATATACACATACTTTCTGCACCTCTATCTTACAATATTTTATAATTACTACATTGCCTTTATAGGATTAAATTTAATGTACTCTTTTTAGTATTACTTAAACTCAAATGTTTTTAGTATAAGAATGGACAACTTCTTGGATTCTCTTGATGCCTAAATTACTATATAGTTGTTCTTCAAAGCAGCTACTGAATTACGATACTTTTTAATCCAGCCAACAAATGTTGATTTTTAATCTTCTGCCTTTTAGAGAAAAGAGTTTTTTTTTTAATTCTGTTTTATTAATGACATAACTTTCATATCTGTCCTAAGTAAATGCATTTCATACTGTATGCTTACATTGACTCTACTACCCTATAAACATTATGCCAATGCATTATGACCTGTAGAGTTTAGAAATATTTTTAAATGCTAAAATATCTATAATGTGTCGTCTCATTTTTCAGAAAGGAAACTATGTGGTTTTTTATGTTTAAGCCAATCTCAATAATCAGTAGGATAGAATTTGGTCCTGAGTAATCTCCTTAGATAACCTAAAGTTAATTCAGTTAAATATGGAGATTCTAACTCTTCAGCATTTCTGTTTGAGGTATTTCTATATCATGTAAGATTATAGAAGTTGGAATGACTCAGTATAGCTCTTCAGAGAGACAAGGTGCAAACCAGGCTTAAAATATATTAATGTATTATCTTCTAATGTAGCTGGACATAACAGAAAGGAAAATCGCCTGGCAAAAAACACATACTGCATTTAAAGTTGGTTGTGGAGAGTTCCCGTCATGGCCCAATGGTTAACTAACCCGACTAGGAACCATAAGGTTGCAGGTTTGATCAGGGCCTAACTCAGTGAGTTAAGGATCCAGTGTTGCCTTGAGCTTGGATCCCACGTTGCTGTGGCTCTGGCATAGGCCCGCAGCTACAGCTCCAATTAGACCCCCTAGCCTGGGAACCTCCATGTGCCGTGGGTGCAGCCCTAAAAAGACAAAAAGACCAAAAAAAAAGAAGTTGGTTGTGAGTAATTCTGATTTGAGTCCTTATTTCGGTTGACCTCTATAATAACCTTTTCTTAGAGAACTTGTAATTAAATTCTGTGTCTTTGAGTAATTTATTAGAATGTATTGTTTTAAAGGGCTAAAATGAGTTATATTAATTGGATACCACTGGTGAAAAAATTTTGCACATCCATGCATCACTGAGTCCTATGCCACCAACTAAGATTCCAGCAATAGGAGGACAAATTTCTCTATGGTACTAGAGTTAAAAATTACAGTCTTTTGCTACCTTTTTAAAGAAAAATTTAATGTCTATACCTCAGAAGTTAGAAGTAAATGTAAAATGTTTTTTAAGGTTGGCTGATGCTAAATTGTAATTTGATTTTTCCTGGTATTCAAGTCTATCGTTTTCTATACGCCTTGAGTTCCTAAGTGTCTACTTATCTGGTGAATGTTAATTAGTATTACTAGTAATCTAAAAATAATAATGTAGGCTGTATACTGTATACATACACTCACTGGTGTTTGGTAGGGAAGTATTCCACATTCCACAAAAGAAAGTATTGATTTTTAAATAGCTTCCTTGGGATATACTGATCTAAAAACCAGCTACTTTATAAGATATAAAGGATTTTTGTTTATTTGGAAAGTAAATATAAAGTTTTTATCATTACTGAATATTAAGCAGCATCAAAATACTTGGGAAATAAAATACATGTTCCAGTAATGACAGAAATTTAGAGGCTGTTTTTTAGCATTTCAAAATCATTTTCCTTCCTCCATATTTGTCACACAGGAGTTGTGCTGAAGGATTTCTTGGCCATTTTAGAGACTGTAATCTAGTTAAAAGGTTTGTTTATGCTTCCCATCTCTGTTCTGCTGATGGTATTAGAATGCAGGCCAGAGCCAGACATCTAACTGTTTATAACATTCAAACTTCAATTAAAGCTATAGCATTCAGCTCACTATATATCAGGAAGCTCATATCAGCTACAAATACTGCCAGTAATAATAGCAATGATTTTGTGTAGCTATAGGCCTTCCTAAATCAAGCCGCTCCTTATAAATTCCTTTTTTTCATTTAGGAAGTAGTAACATTTAATTATTTCATGTTAAGTCTAAAAATGAAGTTACTTACTTCTAGTAGTAGTATAGAACTTCCTTTAAGATATTTTTTGCTAAAAAATCCTAACAGGTTATATTATTGCATATCTTATTTAAATGATCCACTTTAACTTTTTTTAAGATTAGTAAATTCTTAGTAGATGTTAGTTTCTTATCCTCTTGATAACAAACTGACTCCTGTTTCTAGTTTGAAGAATAAAGCAATATTTGTCTGTTACACAAGTAGCAGTCTCAATACTACACTATACTTAATGTGTATGAGAGGAGACTAGATCCACATAATTCAATTTTAATTTAATTTTATGTTGCTTTTCTGGTCTGGTGCTCCTGCTGTTTGTGTTTTCTATATTCTAAGTATATTGATAAATGGTTTTTAAAGGTTTTGTTTCTTTTTAAAGCTGTTAAGAATGCTCTAAAACATTTTTTCATCAGTTTCTCTGTATTTTAGTACAATTTGCCTCAGTGAGTCAGAAAATTTATTGTATAATATGTCTGATTTTTCTAACCAGTAGGCAAATTTGCTATATTATATTGCTTTTGCTTTTCATAAAACTTTTAATCTTTATTAATTTTAGACTTTGATTTACTAAATATGTGTATGTATGTAGTTTTTTAATTTTTTTTTTTTTGTCTTTTTGCCATTTCTTGGGCCACACCTGCGGCATATTGAGGTTCCCAGACTAGGGGTCTAATCGGAGCTGTAGCCGCGGGCCTACACCAGAGCCACAGCAACGCGGGATCCGAGCCGCGTCTGCAACCTACACCACAGCTCATGGCAATGCCAGGTCTTCAACCCACTGCGCAAGGGCAGGGATCGAACTCGCAACTTCATGGTTCCTAGTTGGATTCGTTAACCACTGAGCCACGATGGGAACTCCCTGTATATAGTTTTTTAATAAAATACAAACTTTTAGGAGATTTAAACATTTGGGAATGATGAAAAATAACATTAAATTGAATGAAAATTTGCTAAAATACTTTTAATTAAGAAATACTACAATGGAGAAAGCAGCGTTACTCATTTTCCTTGGCACTGAAAGTAATGATCCATTTATTTTAGAATATTATTGGTAGAAAGTCAGGAAATACTCCCTGTATTATTTAAAGATAAAAGGTAATAACAACCATGTAAACTTTGACTTGTAGGCTAAAATCCTGGAAAGATCTCTAAGGTAAGCTGAGTTGAAACCAAGTCACAAAATAATGTACACAGTATGATCCCATTCATGTAAAAAAATTAAAACATTACTGTGCATCAATCCATAAGTGTATATATATGCATACATTGTGTATATGTATAATTTATGAAATTAAAAATTATATAAAATATATGCCTTATATTTTCTAAATACATTAAGAAATAGCCAGGAAAATAATGTAGCAAATTATGTCCTTAGTTTATATAAAGTGTGTATGCAGGATGCTGGAAGGTTGAAGAACTCTTACTGTTTTGCATACTTGAGTATTATTACTTGGGTTTATTTCTAACAATAAGCACATATTCCTGTAGTAATTTTATAATGGAAAAATACTTACATATTAAAGGAATGAGAAAAAGAATGATCCAGGAAAATTATAATCCTAGCCCTTAATCATCCTGTGAATATATCTCTTGACCACCATGAAGAGAATAGAGTATTGGTTAACAGTCATAGCTTCATTCAGAATAAAATCTTAAATTGATTTAAGCTTGTCTAACAGGGAGAAAAGCCTTGATGGTTGAGGAAAGAATAATGGATGTAATCTATCCTGATTTTTAAATACTTTGTCTCTTATTGCAAAATGCATTTCTCACTATCCTGGGAAAATACAGCTTAGGGATCCAGTGGTGAAGACTTTCAGTCTTAAATGAGTAGACAGTAACTAAGTCAGTTTCAGTCTGAGAGAACATATAATATATGGGCCTAAGTTAGACTTTTGCTATTTTAATAATGACCCAAATTATTGTATGCTCATTCAAAATACAGATGGCATAGTCATGAGATTTTTATGATGTTTTCTGCATTTAGGTTCTGGTTTGGATAGAAGACAAAAATTAAACAGAAGGTTTTAAGATTAAGTCCTTTTTTTTTTTAAGTGACTGAAATATGTACTTGAAAAAAACTTCAGGAGCCTTTGTAAAATTACATCGAACTGAGTATGTAAATATGCAATTAGAAATTATGTAATTTAGAAATTATGTAATTTATGCATGTAAATTAGAAAGTATGTAAAGAAGCAATTAGAAATCTATAGAGTTAATCACACTGGACTTCCTGGGAGGACATGGGCTAATCAGAGTTTAGGGAGTGGAGGGATCCTAGGTTGGCAGAGAAGTAATTCAAGTAAAGACAAAGATTGCAATGGGATAAGAGGATGCGAAAGCTTATTTTTATTAGTTTGAAAGCTAGGATTAAAATTCAGAATAACCTGATAAATCAAGAAATAATATACTTTGCATTTGTGTCTTAAGACTTTATTTCCCAGTGCAATTCAGAAAAGAAATAAGGAAAAAATAACTTACATAAAAAATGAGACAGTGAACATTTTTTGCAATTATGACTAGAAAATCTGTCCAGTCTTAAACAAGTGCAATGTGAATATGAGTTGAAAATGAAACACTATAGTTAAAATAGGAAAAAAAATTTTTTTGGCCTTTTAAGGCTGTACCTGCAGCATATGAAATTCCCAGGCTAGGTGTTGAATTGGAGCTGTAGCTGCAGGCCTATACCACAGCCACAGAAACACCCAGATCCGAGCTGGGTCTGCCCACAGCTCATGGTGGGATCCTTAATCCATTAGCAAAACCAGGGATTGAACCCAAATCCTTATGGATACTAGATGGGTTCATTACTGCTGGCCCACAGTAGGAACTCCAGAAAATTTTATCCTAGGATCTTCAGGTTCTTTTTCCCTTCATAATTAAAACTCATACTTAAGTTGGTCCTAGGATCAGTAGCAAATAGTATACAATTAAAACTATAAATCTTACATATAAATAATAAAATAACAAAAAGTTATAGCTTATGTTTTCTCCATTTACTTTATAATGTTAATTTATATTTATTTCCAGCTGGCCCTATATGGAAATTACCATCCCACCTATCCCCTACCGCTATATATTAAACTTTTTTCCTGAAAAATAGCCAGTTTAATGAGTTCTATCCAATGTTGTATTTTTTTTTTTACCCAAAATGTCATGATAATTTTTCCTTTAAAACCATGTAGGGATCATTGACTCAGTGTTTGTTATCTTTTTTTAAAAAGTAAAAAAAAAAAAAAAAGATTGGTTAACCTGTGTTTTTAGTCAACAAATGTACGTTGATACCTATGATGTGCTTGCTGAAATAGTGAGGAAAAATAGACATAGGTCTTGCTCTTCTGAACTTAAGTTCTAGAGTTAGAGAAAAATATTAGTCAGATATTCATATGTATAAATGCAAAGTTGGAACTGTTTTCATTTGCTGTAGAGAAGTACATGGTTTTTAATATGAGGGCTTTTGGAAGGATAATTTAATCAATTAGTGGGACCACACCAAGGGAAGGGTTTGTTTTTTGTTTGAGAAAGTGTTTAGTTAGCTGAAATCTTGATGAATTTGAGTTACCTTGATCAAGAGGGAGAAAAAAGTTGGTGGAAGAAAAGAGGATGTATGTACAAGATCCTCATGTGGGAAGATTTTAGTACCTAACATTAAATGAAGGTCAGAATGACAGAAGCCAAGGACTAGAGAGTGCATGGAAAGAGGTTATGCTAAGGAGTTATGTTGGAGCCAAATTGCAGGATATTTGTGGGCCAAGGTTTTTTATCCTTAGAGTTATTATTTAAATTTAAACTAATATTCTTTACACTCTACAAAGACTTACCACTGCGTTTGACCCTTGAGCAGCTTGGGAGTTAGTGATGCCACTCCTACAAGCAGTCAAAAACCCAAGGATAATTTATAGTTGGACTTATTATCTGAGGTTCCTCTGTGTGGGAAGATTCAACCAATTGCAGATCCCATAATAGTGTAGTATTTATTATTGGGAAAAAAAATCTGGATTTTTTGGATACACATAGTTCAGACTCCTGTTGTTCAAGAGTCAGCTGTACTTGCTCTGGTGGTTGTATTCTAAGAGTTCATTTTTCTTTCAGTTTAAGGCTTACAGTGCTTTTTCCTGTAGAATCATTGTTGTAGAGATCAAGTCTCCTAAAACATTTTTAACACAGTTAACAGTGGAAGGTAGTGAATATTAACATTGAGCCCTTAAGAAAACTAGGTGGAAGATAGAAAAGAAAAACAAAAAAGGGGATTAAAATTGATATCTCTACATACTCAAGAGAATGTCCTGAGTGTGATTGACTGAGTTTGAATAATAAGGAAAAAAGTCTGCAAGTGTAGGAGGCTAGTGTAGGAGATCCTAGCAAATGATTATCATATTCAGTTGGACAGCTTAAGACCCTCAGTTGGTACCTGTATGAAGCAGTGTGATATCCGAAGCATACCAAGGCAGGGAAAGTAGAAGACATCATATTCACAGATTGAATGTTCCAAATCTAGGAAATATTTGTGTCAATGTTATTAAAACATAAAATTAAAAAATACATTTTAAGTAGAATTGCAAAATGGTAATACAATGCCAACTGTGTTTTGGTTTTTTTAGAGTAAAAAAGTAAGAAGTTATAATAATTATAATTTACTAAGTAACATTATCTCAGGCCTTTATGGTAGCTTTGAGAATATTGCTGAATCTCCCTTGGAGTAGTGCTCATATTTATTTGTTTGTTTTTTGGTTTATTTTTAGCCACACCCATGGCATCTGGAAGTTCATGGCCAGGGATCAAATCTAAGCCTCAGCTGAGGCCTACATCACAGCTGTGGCAATGCCAGATCCTTAACCCTCTGTGCTGGGCCAGGGATTGAATTCATGCTACCACAGAGATGAGATGGCATCCTTAACCTGCTGTGGCACAGCAGGAACTCCTGAAGTAGTACTTTTAAAGACAAAGTTGAAGAAATTTAATTTTTAATCTTATTTTCCATTTAACTTAGAACATCGTCAATAAGATAGTTTCATTTCTTGTTGATATTTAAATTTTAAGCCTCTTTGAACACCAGCTTACATCTATATTAGTAAACTAGTTAATAGTTTATTAAGAATATTATAAAAAGATGGATCAGTTACTTGAATTTTATCAAGACCAAAATGTCACAAAAAATGTGTTAAATTGTAAGGAAAAGGTAAAATATATGCAAGCATTCACTGAATAGTCATCACAATACTGTTGGTTGAGGAATTCTGCCAGTACATCATCCTTTATCAGGTGATCTTGAACTTTAACTTTCTGGCATTCTCAAGTATGGCTTTTAAAGCAGATTAACATCTAAAATTAAGAACTGCAGAATTGACTTTAGTGGTTATTTACTCATGTATTTGTACTTTTACTTACTTATAAAACATTCTAAATTAGAAAGTATCACTACCATTTATTTATTTATTTTTGCAGTGTCTAGCAGACTACTGGTATTCAGAGACCATAAATATTTGGGAAGCTTATTGGGGTTTGAAAACACAGTTTACTAAATTTATCTGATATCTCTAAGGGTCATCGTACCTTTTAAACAGAAATGAAGAATCAATTGGAAATTATTCAGGGATTGATGTGTTCCCTCTGTTTTACAGGTTTCTACTTGTCTATCAAAGTATATTCCAAAAATCCATAGTTCTGTGATAATAAGTATGGCCATCCTCCCCTATCTCCCATGAGATTTCTTCATTGACGTTTTGAAAACTTGATTAAAGAATACTGAACAGGATTTTTTTACCATAATAGTAATCACTAACATTTATTGAATGCTTACTTTGTGCCAGTCACTATGCTAAGAGTTTTACATACATTATCTTATTTAATCTTAACAACCAGAAAAAACACTTGGAAGAATATTCAAGAAGTATTTCCTTGTATTATTTCACAGCTTATAAGCACCAGTGCAAGAACTTCTGTTAAGAATGTAATAGTGAGAAAAATACCATTTTCTGTTGTTAAAAATCCTGTGGCTTTGGGAAAGAAGATTATGAAATTTATCCTTAAAATTAAACATTCAACTTAATAATGTTTTCTATGCTCTTCTAACCATAGTACTCACAGATAATCAGTGAAAACCATTATATTCTTTTATGACTAGGAAACAACCTTTAGGGCTTCAGAGAGATGCCTGGGTTTGAACACAGGTTCTATAGTGTTCAAACACAGGCCACTATAGTGTTCAACTTTGGTGGGCTGTTAAGTTTATGAAATTTAGTTTATCTGTAAAATTAGTATAGTGGTACATTTCTCACAGAGTTAGTTGTGACTATTAAGTGATAGAGTACCAAGCGTATATGAAGTCCTAGCATATAGTGTACATTCACTGAAACTTGGTTTTCTTTCTTTTTTCTTCTCTTCTTTTTCTGTTAGTAATAACCATGTTTTAGAATCTTCATGAAATTATATACACATTAAATTTTTAAATTGTTTTCCTTTTAAAAAGTAATCTATTTCTCCTAAAATTATTTTAAAACTTTCCTTAAATTCTGCATTTGAGGGCTTGATTTACTTCATCTTTTTGCTTTTCTGCATTTTGCTAATGAAATGGGCACTTGTAAATGTTGTTGAACTCAGATATAAATTTAAGTAGCCACACTTCATTAATGTAAACACTCTACTGAAAGCTTACAGCTATGCTTTTGGTTCTTATTAAGTGAAAGAATATTAAATAGAGTTCCTTTTTTTGTCTTTATTTCCCCACACTAAACAGGCGATAGTGCAAAGAAGTTAAGTGCCTGGACTCTAGGGCAAATCTGTTTGGAATCAAATCCCTACTTTACCACTTAACTATGTGACACCCGCACCTCAATTTACACATTAGTAAAATGGGTGTAATAATTGTGCCCACCTTAGGGCATATATCTATATCTATCTATATATAACTGTTAAAAATGCCTTGCACATACTGAGTGCCGTAACAGTGTTAACTGTTAATAGTGATTATATGTATTATCTGCAGATGAATATGTATTATCTGTATATCAGTTGTAATATAGAAAAAATTGTTTCTACTGTTCTGGTAAGAGTCTAATTTGGTAATTTTTCATTTGGTAGAATAAAAACAAATTCAGTTTAATTTACGGTTCCGTGAAAAGTATGTAGCATTTGTATTTGGCAAATTCTGCACATTTTTTTTTTACTTCTTAATCGTATTATTGGAGATAGTGAAAAATCCCTGTTGTTTCCGGTGAAGAAGCTAAGACATAAAGTAAATTTAGGAGCTTTTAAAGCATAGCAGTTTTTAAAGTTAGTAGAAAGTTAGTATTCAGAGTATTCCATGTGCTATTATGTTGAGCCATGCATCTCTACTCCTTATTAAATATTCAAACAACAAACCTATTAATTGGCAAACTAAATGTTAAAGGGATATTATTCTGTTCTTCAAGACTTTCATTGGCTTATGTCTCCTTTGGATGTGTTCTCTTAAGATTGATTCACTTAGCCTTAAATTAATTCAAAGATTGTATGCAAAAAAATTGTCTTTGCTGGCATTGGACTAATTAAAGCTAAGTGGTGGTGGCCCAGCTATCCTTTAGGACATTTGTGGGTGGAGTATCTTTTTTAGTAATCAACTGCCTTCCCTTCCCTCCTCATTTGATGAAATGGAAAATTTCTTTACAATTTCTCATAGTATCAGTAACCATTGTAGTAATACTGTGCTTTTCTGAACCATCCAAGAAACTTAACCGTCATTCTTAATATTAGTTTCTAAGAAAAATGATTCCAAGTTTCAAAGAATAAATTGAAAAGCACTAGGATTATAAGAACAGTTTTCTGGGTTTTTTTTAGAAAGATACGTTAGAGAAACATTTAAAATATTTGTTTTTTCTTGTTTAAAATACTGCACATTGTCTGTAATTAATTTAAGAAAGTTATGAACAGTTTGTTTGGAATCCAGAAAATAATAAATGATGATGACTAGAAAACTCAAAAGCATCCCTTTAAGAGAGAATTGTAGATGTTACTTAGACAAGTAATAGAAAAGTGTCATTTAGGAGTAGTAAATAATTTACTATGAATTTTCTCTTTAAAACTAACAAAACTTAAAACTTAGTATTTTAGTCTAATAATTTGCAAATCTTTATAGGTGCTTTCACATCAGTGCCACTTTTATTATAGAAAACTAAACAAGGATAAATTTATATATGTTTAAAATAGCAGTATTGACTCAAAGACAAAATATCCTATTTTCCATCCTTGTGAAATAATGTTTAAATTGTAAACAAATTTGGAAAAATGTTTTTCTCTATCTTTTTTTATATTTTTTATTCTTTTTTTTTTTTTTAGTGTTTTCGTGTATATACTCTACCGGTTATTAGGGGCGTAGACTCAGGGAACCTAGTCACCTAATAACCGAATTTGAAAACTCTCAAATTATTTTGTAAATCCTGTTGTGATTAAACCACTTTAAGTTTCTCCTAAAAAAAAAGTCAAGTTATGTTTAAAATAATCTTTTTTTAAAGTTATGGCTTGTGAAAAGGATTATTTCTTGAAAGGAGATTGTGAACATTTTAGAATATTATTAAGGCTACCATCAGCTGCTAAGGGACATCAAATCCTGACTCAAGGAAATAGTAATTCTTCATAAGTAGGAATTTTTCTAAAATAGAGAAAAGATGTACATTGTTGTCTGTTACATATGCAATTAGGTAAAAAAAAGTCCTAGGACTTAAGAAGCAATCTCAGGTTTTTCATAGCGGTATAGAGAAGTATAAATATTTATTCAGTTGCTTGTTCTACACATGTTAACTACATGATATGAGCCATGTATGCAGCAATAAATAAGACAGGTAGGTATATGGTATCATATGGTATTTGTCTTTCTCTTTCTGACTTACTTCACTCAGTATGAGAGTCTGTAGTTCCATTCATGTTGCTGCAAATGAAAAGACTTGGAGAAAAGACTTTTGGTTGCCAAAGGGGAGGGGGAGGGAGTAGGATAGGTTGGGAGCTTGGGGTTAATAGATGCAGACTATTGCCTTGGGAATGGATTAGCAATGAGATCCTGCTGTGTAGCACTGGGAGCTATGTCTAGTCACATGATGGAGCATGATAATGTGAGAAAAAAGAATGTATACGTGTATGTGTAACTGAGTCACCATGCTGTACAGTAGAAAAAAATAATGTATTGGGAAATTAAAAAAAAAAAAAAAAAAAGGCAGGGATCATGGAGCTTAAATGTAATCAGCTTTATAAAGAACATTTCTTTCAGGTACTCAGAGAATCCATATGTAAGTTAAATTGTAAGACAGACCTTTCTCGGTGATAATAATATATGGATTTAACTTTTGACCTCTCAGTTTTATTGATGGAGAAATAGAGACCCAGAAAAGGTAAACAGTTTATCCAAGGCCTTATAGGAAGTGGTATATTTAGAATCAAGGTGTCCCCTGCCTCCTGTCTACTTATTTCTGCCCCTTGAATTAAAGCAGGAAACTGAAAGAGAAGAAAATAAGACAAAGGACCTAGAAATTAAATTTGGACTAGCTACTTTAGACTTGAATGTAATTAATGAAATATGAGGAAATGTACTTTTTAAACTTATTTCTACATGCTTGTTATCTTATTTGAATTTTAAAAATTTCTTGTTCTTTAACATTTACTAACTGGTCTTTCAGTTTTGCTAAATCCCTGTTCGTACAAAAATTTTAGAAGAGTGCTCTGTGCCTGTAGAAGCCACCTATGTTGGTGCTGTGGTTCCTAAAGCTTTTGTCTGCTAGAACTATTGGGAGGTTTTTTTGTTTTTTTTTTTCTCAGTGAAGAAAGTTGTTTCCTTTAATTATCTTGAATTTACTTAGCTATAGCCTTCTTGTTCCTGGGGTAAAAAAAAGACAAAAATATGATGGTGGAAGATTAAAGGCATAAGTTTTTCTGGCATAGTTTTGTAACACTGGCTTGAAATCCTGTTACTCTAAACTAATTCTGGTTATGTCTGATCAGAAAAGACTTTGTAATACATTATTAAAGGGTATTCCAATCACATGTAAGGTTTTAACTAAACTAATATTTGTATGAATGTAAGGATTTGTAAGATGTAATGATTGTAAGAAAGTTATATGATTTCATTTTTGTTTCCATTATTATTTTTGTATTTGATTATCAGTGTTACTGTTTAATTCCTCAAGGTGAACCAAGAGTTTGAATTTTGGGGGGTGTGTGTGTGTGTTTTAAGGATAATAAACAGAAAAACTAGGTACACATCCTAGTAACTTACTTTGACTTAGGGACAGCAAAGAACAATTATAGGATCACAGTTTGAGAAGTAAATAAACTGTTTGAAAGTTGAGTCTGCAAAGCTAGACATAGTAACAACAGGAAACATCCCACCTACAATGCATATGGCAAAGGAGAAAGATGGTGAAGCAGACTACAAAAATAATAACTGGGAGTTAAAAATGCATATTCTGCTTTACAACCTTAGATCTATTATCTCAGAAATAGCAATACTGTATCATTCTTCCAGATATAATAAGGATGTAATTTATAAGAAAACTTTTTTTTTCTTCAAGTATCTCACATCATATTTATACATTATAGTTAGGGTATAATATCTCATGTATTTTAAACTTTGCTAGTTTTCTAGTATATATTGGTGGTTTTGTCTCTTAGGAACACATACTATTTTCACTTTACTGTTGTGTCAGCTTTTTTTTTTTTTTTTTTTACCATATGTGCGGCATGTAGAAGTTCCCAGGCCAGGTATCGAACCTACGCAACAGCCCTGACCTGAGCCACATCAGGAACAATGCTGGACCCTTAACTGCTAGGCCACCAGAGAACTCCTTATTGTGCGAGATTTTAAGAAATTTGTTACTTAAAAAATTGAACATACAAAAGCTGTAAAGTAAGTGAAAAGGTTTCACTGAAGAATTACTTTTAAGTAGAAAGCTCTTCTGATGTACTTAAGTGTTTTAGAAATCACTTCCTATCTTTGGCTATAAGAGGTGCAAGAAAACTTAGTGCTGAAATGTCAGAAGCCACTGCTGCTTGAATAGTAATCGAAATGAGGGTAAAGCATTTCTGAAATTTTCATTATAAACTAATGAAGATGTGTTCTACATATAAAAACTGCATTTGCATCTAATTTCTGAGTATATTCATTTTATCAAGTAAATCACTGTTGTAAAATGTGTCATTTTAGTATCTTTTAAATTAATTTGTAGTGTCTATATGAAAATAATATATGGAGTAAGAACTTTTATATATAAAAATGACATTATTATGTATCAATTAAGCACAAGAGTACTTGCCTATCAATTATGTTTCAAAATATTTGATAGTTTGGGCACATGCTTCTCATTTAGTAAAAGGGAATCCAGTTGTCTATAACAATGGGCTATTGTCTAGTTTAATGTTTAATCAAAGCACCCTACTGATGATTAATACATTTTTTAATTTTTATAAATTATATCTTCATGTCCATTAAATATGAATGTATAGTATGTGGATGAAGTTGAGTATCTAGCCCTATGGTTCTCTGTTTCTGCAATTCTTTCATCTGATTAAATAAAACTAACACAGTTAATTTGACGTATATTTACTGGTATTTATAATCATCATTGCAATTCATGATAATTAGCCAAATATGGTAGATAATTGCTATAAATGACAATAATAGCTTTTTTTAATACAGTTATTTTTTCTCCTTTATATGTCCAAAGTCCAATGTCAGTTTTGATAGCACATGCAATTTAATCCTTGTCATATATATATTTATTAATTTTGTTGTTGTTTTAGGGCCACACCCATGGCATATGGAAGTTCCCAGGCTAGGGTTGAATCGAGTACATAGCAAAACAGGATGAGCTTGTCTGTGATCTACACACAGTCTCGCAATGCAGATCTTACCACATAAGCTAGTACAGAGAATAAGGAAGACGCATGGAGACGAGAAGGTTCGAACTGCAGAGACAAAAAAAGAAAGAACAAGTGCGGGAGGTGAGGGAGGTAGGAGGGAGGGAGGGAGGGAGGGCCGTGAGGGCAGGGCTAGGTGAGGAGGCGCGCGGAGGGAGCGGAGGGATGGAGCGGTAGGCGGTGGGGCAGGGAGGAGGAATGGCGAGGGATGGCGGGCGTTAAGGGAAGAAGAAGGGAAGGAATGAAGAGAAAAAAAAAGAAAGAAACATAGGATAGGGAGGAGGGAGGGAGGGAGGGAGGGAAGTGAGGAGGGAGGGAGGGAGGGAGTGAGGTTCTTTCTTTAGTGCTTCATGGATACGAATAAGCTGTTAAGTGATGAGAGAAAAACAAGAGAATCACAATGGAGGGCGGGGGCGTAATGGCATGCTTATTTAGTTATTAGTGAGGGATGCTGATTTCTGGTGCTTGCTTCTTCGGTGCTCGTTATTTAGTATTCTTTCCTTTCTTGCTTTCTTTTCTTTTTATTTTCTGCTTCCTCTCTTTCTTCTTTTCTTTATTTCTTTCTTTTCTCTTTGGTATTTCTTTATTATTTTCTTTCATTATTTCTTTCTTTCTTTCTTTCTCTTCATTATTCCTTTCCTTCTTTTCATTCTTCTTTATTCTTTCTTTATTTCTGTCTTCTTTCTTTCTTTCTTTCCTTCTTCTTCTTTTCTTTCTTTTTTTCTTTCTTCTTTCTTTCTTTTCTTTCCTTTCCCTTCCTTTACTTTTCCTGCATTTCATTTCCTTTTCCTTCCTTTCTTTCTTTCTTCTCTTTCTTTCTTTCGCTTTTTAAGACTGTACCTGCAGCATTTGTAAGTTCTCAGGCTAGGGCTCAAATCTGAGCTGCAGCTTCTGGCCTACACCAAAGCCACAGCAATGCCAGATCCAAGCTACATCTGCGAACTACACCAAGCTCACGGCAATACTGGATCTTTAACTCACTGAGTGAGGCCAGGATCGAACCCGCATCCTCATGGCTACTAGTCGGATTCATAACCTGCTGAGCCACAACAGGAACTCCCTTGTTAATTTATTGATTGTTTACCTTATCCTTAACAACTGGACATGTTAAAGCAATACTTCCTGTTTGTTTTTGCACATGCTTCTTTCTTCTAGGTCTAAGATAGTTCTAATGAATGCACATTAATCCAGGACTGACCTCTAACATTTAAATCAGAATCTCTGGTGGTGGCAGTGCTGGTATTGTTGTTTTTTAAAGTTCCTCAGTTGGTGCTTAAGTGTAGCAAGTATTATTCTGGGACTAAGATCCACTCTCTTCAAATTCTCATGCCTTGCTCTTGAGAGATCCTTAAACATCAGGTTCACAGGGTGTTGGATTACTGATGGCACTGCAGAATCTGGACTCTGTAACTTGTTTTCGAGGTGACACTGGAGTGTAATGAATTCCTGTGAGGATGGCCTCTGGGTCCTCAACTCTAGTTGCTGAGACCAGAGCGCAATAACTGACAACACTCATTGTGGGTCAACTCAGGGAAGAATTTGTAGAGGGGCCTTCTGACTAGTTAGAAGAAATTGAAGTGAATTTCCAAGTTTCAGGAAAGTCATGTTTAAAAATAACCCCTTATATAGCCAGTCATGTACTGAAATGTTTTGAAATGGACCTCCAGAAGAGCTACCACCCTGCCATCTTAAATAATCTTTCTTAGGGAGAAGGATGAGAACCAGATGTTAGTAGTACTCTCCATTGTCCCAGCAAATGCATGCCACTTACGCCTATCATACACAGTGCCACCCAGTTATTCTAAAGTGAGTAAGGTCACACATAGTTTGCTGCAGAATTTGATTACGGGGCAGAAGAAGATTCTACCTTGTCTCTACTGCCTTTCTTCTGCTTTCCTTCCACCCTCTATCTCTCCAAAAGCATAAACAAAAACTTTTTAATACCTAATGGCTTGAACTTGACATTTTTTAAAGGCAGATGGACTTTTTCCTTAAATAGAGATGGGCATAACAGGGATATACATTAAAATCTTCTCACAGCATAATATGGTTTTTTAACAAGTTAAGTGTATTTTTAGCCAGTATTTTAATCTGGGAGGATAGAAAAGTTCTGCCACCCAAGGGGGATTGATCCCTTCCTGGTTTGCTGCTTACCTTTCATTGGGAACAGATACATGAGATATGTACAAAAGTACTGTTTAGTTTCTAAACCTCAGGTGAGCAGTTTAGTTGCAAATAAATGATTAGTATACAATATTCTTGCTTTAATAGGATCTCTGTTTCATAAGACTGTATGTGGATATAAATTAAGTAAACAGTATTATAGTAAGAGCTATTAAGTGTATGTTACCAAGCTTCAGAAAAATCATGCTTTTCTCCTTTCTTTTCTACATAATAGTCATTAGAATAACTAAGCATCCTGATGAACAAAGTGTTTCAGTCATAGTACATCTCTACCTTGCCTTGGCAACTCTTCCTGCCATTTATTTTTAGTGCCTGTATAACAGTTTAAAGTGGCATCTTCCTTTATGTGACTGATAAGAAGCATATGCCTTTATGAGAAAGAAAGGGGGTTTTTATGATTTACAGATAAAATATTTCTCACAGCTGTGAGTAAACTGTAGAGAACTTCCAAGTAAAAAGCTGAAGAGCCTTTTTATTTTTTTATTTTAAATAATTCCCTTGGATACCTAAAAATACTTAAATCAACCTTTCAAAATCAGGGACAGTTTTTAACATTTTACATTATCAAGTTCTATTACATTTTTTTTTAACAGCTGTACAGTTCATCTAAAATCAACATTAAATCAGCAGTAACAAAATTTATATAATCAATTTATATATTCAATAGCAACAAAATCAATAATAATGAAATTTATTTCAACAAATTTGGGAAACGAAAAAAGCAAAAGAGAGAGAGAGAAGTCTACAAGTATACTTGCAAGATCTCATAATCTCTTGGAAAGAAAACAGTGATGTTGATAAAGTTTCCATACTAGCATTTGGTAATTTTATTTTAAAAATTGCAAAGTGACTGTCTATGACTGAAAAAAGAAAAGGAGACCAGACCAGTAATTCTAAAGGAAGTTCTACAAGTTAGGGGAATCCTGTTGCTGGACCGGAATTTTTTTTACTAGGACTTAAGGGCTTTCCAAGGCAACATAGCTTTTACCTTCTTTTGAGGCTTGGCTCCCTTTGAGAATCTGATAAAAGCATTGTTCTCCTGAGGGAAGGTGTCTTTTGTCTATGAAAAATTCTGTATTACCTTGTTTATGTATCAACAGGTTTGTGACATTCTGAAGACTAATAATTAATGCCTTTCAACCATTTGCATCACAATGACGAGTTGCCTGTTAAAATACAGGCTGTGGGACTATACCCCATAGAATTTCCAGTGACCTGGATTCTGAAATTTGCATTTTAAAAAGCATTTCCACATAATTCTTCTGTTCACCTCTATAGTCTAAGAATCACTACTCAAGAGCTTTATGTATTATTACCAATTCTGCCTTTGGCCTAGGACCAACATTTTCAATGATACTCAACTTATCATATATTATCCACTAATTTCTTAACCTACTACAAAGTATCAGCTAGGTGCCTTTAATGTTAATGACCACCAGGATTGTAAAGAAATGCAGTTACTTGTGCTGGGTTGATCATTTTAATTAAAATAAATGCTATGAGAAAAACATTTTAGTTCCTGGCTCTGTGGGTCACAATATGCAAATTTAGATAAACTTATTTGTAGTCTTTGTAAAATATACTTATTTGCTCTAAGAATGTATCTACAGTTACTCAAGTGTTTAATAGAAATCATACTGAGTCAATGATAGCTTACTTAAAAGTACTGCTACCTCAGAATAATTGAGATTGGGTCCAGTGTGAATTTTGGAAAAGTGAGACTTATATAATTATTTAAAAATATATGCAGCTTTACTTCAACTAAATGTACATAGTGAGATAAACTTGTCTCCAGGACTTACCTCAATACCTGAGTGAATCAACCTTATTTGCAATGTACATATTAAACGGTGGTATATAAATTATGCTGCTAAAACAGTTTAAGAACTGCTTGAAAATAGTATGTAAAATTTGACTAAACATTTCCGTCCTAATCTTGTTATGGTCTTAATTTATTTTTGCTGGTTTCCTTCACAGATAAATTTAGGGTTGAACTTAGACTAATAGGGACAAGCTGTTATCTTTAAGTTATTGAATCTGGATTAATGAGCTAGTATGCCCATGTAGTTGAACTATTTGGTATTAATTCATAAACACTTTTGTACCATGACTCTGAAAGACAAGTTATGAGTCCAGTAGTCTTAGGACATTTGTTTAAACACAGAAGAAAAAATTCCCTGGTCAACAGTTATACCATATATTTTAGTTAACTGTCTCATCAAACTTGTTAGGAGTCAGGAGAGATCAGGTAAAATGTGAATTACTCAGCAAAGGCTTTTTATTGCTAAGAGGAAAAAAATAATTATGATCAGTGAGTAAGTGAAAAAAATTATTTCTGAGTGGGAAAAATATTTGTGCTATTATTCATTGATAAAATAAAAGTCCTCTTAATGTTCATCTGATATATTTCTTTCTTAAAAGCAAATTAAACTTTGTTCAGTAAATATTATCATGTAAAATCTGTTATTCCTAGGGTTTCTGGAAAATACATGAAAACATCCTATAAATTTTTTTCATGTCTCCTGTGATGATCCAGATTTACATAAAAATAACAGTTTAATTATTCTCCAAAGATTAAAATTTAGTTGGTGATTTTCCCATTGAGTCTTATTTCTGATTAAAAATTCTTCCTGCAAGAGTATACTTACCTTTATGGTAGTTTTTTCTATGTATTAAATTCAGTTTCTTGGATCCCTTTGTCTTTCTCCTCATGTGTCCCTAAGGGTATACACACGTTATGTACACACACACACAAATGGTATATAAAAATATACACAAATAATATGCACAAATAGTATAGTTTATCTCTGCAATAAGAATCACATTTATTTTTATGTTTGACAGAGTGGATTATAATAGTTGTAATAGCTAACTTTTTGATTAGTGTGCTAATTTGTACATAATAAGTGCATATTTTGTGTGCATTATATCATTTATTCCCCATAGTCACCTTCGAAGTAAGTACAATTTTTATTCCTCTTGCATAGGTGAGAAAACATATTGAGGTGAACTAACTCAACAAAGGTTATATGACTTGTCAGTTTTAAACTAGATTTAATATCAGTCCTTGACTTCTTAACTACTATGTGTTACTAACTTGGAAGATGACTTTAAAATATGGTTGACCCTCAACCAGCATGGTGGTTTGGGCCACTGACCCTCCCTGCAGTCAAAAAGCCACCTGTAATTTATAATCAGCCCTCCACATCTGTGGTTCCTCCATACCCATAGGTCCACATCTACAGATTCAACCAACCATGGATCATATAGTACTATAGTCTTTGCTGTTGCAAAAATCTGCATTTAAGTGGATCCATGTAGTTCAAACCTGTGTTCAAGATTCAACTATATATCCAAAGTCTTTATATTTAATACAGTATTTTTTAAAAAGCTAATGTAGATTCTTGCCACTCATGAAAAACACTTGAAGGAAAGATACTAACTTACTTGCTTATTATGTGCCAGACTTAGTTATAGACTTTTTTTTTTTTTTTTTTGGTCTGCACTCCTGGCATGTGGAAGTTCCCAACCCAGGGATTGAATCCAAGCTGCAGCTCCCACCTACACCACAGCTGTGGCTGTGCCACAGCAGGAACTCCTATAGACACTTTTATGTATAGCGTTCAGTTCTTATTTGTGAGACAGGCCTTGTTATCCTCTTACACAGATTTAAACAAATGGTCCACTTTTGTAACTTCCTCAAGATCATACATTATTTGGCAGAGACAGTATCTGTTACCATACTGTTGGGACTGGTGAATAAAAAACACTGAACTTGGATTAGGTCACTTTCTTGGGTAGCCTGGAGACTAATTATCCCAGGATAAAGGCTAAGAGTTAGCGGGAAAAATAGCCTCTAGCTACTAGCAGATGTAAAGATGTCATTTCTCTTCTTTCTCCTTTAATATATTAGGATTTTTTGTACATAGCAATCCAGAAATTCTGAAGATTTTTGCTCCTCAGTCCTAGAATGGATAATAAAATTATGTCTTGATTTATGTATACAGTCATAGTCCATACAAATCAAATCAGTTCACTAAGGGTTTGTTGTTTTAACAAAGGCTTTCTATATACTGGTGATGTTGGGAAAAAAATAAAAGATCTTCAAGATTTCGTCATTGGTTGAGAAGTCTTACATAAACACATGAAGCTAATTTGACAACATATGACTAAGTCCTAGAGTAACTGGTTAACAGTATGTCCTGGTGGTTCTTCAGAATCAGCATTTATGTAATTAAACTTTTAATATCTTCCACAAAGATCTCCTTATATTTACTGTCTTTGATGGTGTCATCCCTGGTCACCCACGTTTCCCAGGTTAGAAATGCAGGAGTCCTCTGCCACCTCTTCCTTTTCCTCTATAGTCAACCAGTCACAAGATCCTATAGAATCTGCCTCCTTTTTAATCCATAAATCTTTTCAGTTTTTTTTCATGTTAGGCCTGTTGCTGCTTCCTTAGCTCATTTCTTGGCTAAGGAATGATGATAATCTCTTTAGTAAATTAAACTCGACTGCTTCTAGTGGAGTTCCTGTTGTGACACAACGGAAAGGAATCCAACTGGTATCCTTGAGGATACAATTTTGATCTCTGGCCTTGCTCAGTGGGTTAAGGATCTGGCATTGGCGTGGGCTGTGGTATAGGTCACATACACACCTCAGATCCCGATTCAACTATATATCCGAAGTCTTTATATTTAAAACAGTATTTTTTAAAAAGCTGTAGGCAGGCAGCTGTAGCTCTGATTTGACCCCTAGCTTGAGAACTTCCATATGCCATGGTTCAGCTCTAAAAAAGCAAAAAAAAAAAAAAAAAATCTACCTCTAGCTTTCTCTCCTTTAGTCCATATTCTATCTTTTGCTGAAGTTATTTCCCAAACATAAATCTAGTTATGTGATGACCTTGATTAAAAACCTTAAGGGGTGCCTTTTCATTTTGGCTTGTATAAAATATTCAGTCTGGCACATGAGCCTTTTATCTTTACTCTTTTACTTCAACTTGGACCTCCAGCCTCATCTCTCATTACTCTCTCAAGACCCTTATATATTGTGTTGAAGCTCACCCAACTGCTTCCTCTTCAAGATTGTATTGTACTTCTTCAGGTCTTGCCTTTGCACAAGTGCTATCTTGTATATAATGCCTCTTGCCTTGCCTTTTCATCACCGCCACAACCCGAAAGAACCTGGTACAAGTCCAGATTCAGATGTAACTTTCTATCATATCATCCTAATCCTCCTCAAGCAGAATTAATTTGCTCCATCTTAGTTAATGGCACATACATCTATCTTTTATCATCATATAAGGTGATTATCTCTACTTTTAGTGTCTATCTACCCTCAAGGTTATGAAGCGCTTGCCTTATTTGTATTTTCAAAACTAGCCCAAGCCATAGTAGATGCACATCAAAGGTATATTGTGGTCATTCAGAATATAGGCTTGGCAGAGGCAAGCCTGGGTTGAAATAAGGGCTTTGCAACCAAAAGGAATGGTATGGAGAAATGTGTGGAGAAAGGGAAAGCATTGAGAAGGAAGGAACATGGGCAGTGGCAAGGCTGATATTTTTCACAGCCTGGTTGGCCACTGTTAGGGTAAGGTAATACCTCAAAACCTACTGAAAACCCAACTGGGAGGCATAGAAATTCGATAAGCCAATATTTTTACTAAATACCTTGATATATATGTGGCTTTTTGCTATACAAGTACTAGGGGTATGAAGATGAGTAAGAAAAGGACTCTGCCTTTGAAAACATTCAAAGTGAACAGGGAAGATAGACATGTAAGTAAATAAATATCATCTATGAATATACATTAATAAATTAATTGTGAGGAATAGTAACCACTTATGATGTGAATCTCTCCAGGCAGAAATCCTCCAGTTTAAAGTGATGCCCTAGCAAAGTTTTAAAGTATGGATTGGAATTCTACAGATGGATAAGTTGGTAAGAGCTTGATAGATTGAGAACAGCATGTACTAACGCATGAGGAACAAAAGCAGCAAAAGTAGGAAAACCCTTGATTGTAAGATTTCATGCATATGCTTATATATTTTAGGAAGCCTTACAAAGCAGCCTTCACTACGATACCGTAGATAACACCTAACTTAAATATTTAAATATGCTCTCTTGAAACAATCCTATTACATCAATTTATTTGTTATCCTTTCCCTTTGAAGTATAAAATGCATAGGAGCATAAACTTTGGAGGTCAAACTTTGAGTTTAAATTCTGAAATACTTAGTATCTCTAAAAATCACTTTACCCTTTTATAAAAGGTGGTTATTAACTCTACCTACCTCACAGGGTTTTTAGGAAGATTCAGAGAGAATGTGTGCCAAGTTGTTGGCACAGTGCCTGGTCCATAAGAAAGTCTTGGTAGGACACCATAAATGCTAACTGTATTGTGGCATCTGATAAGCCTTTAAAAAATCATTTATTTAAGAAGTTATTTATTGATTGCTTACTATTTATTAGGCGCTGGAATTACAAAGACAAGTAAGGCAGAATCTCTGCTCTTGAAGAATTTAGAATTTAGTGAGTATTGTGCAATGTACTACATTTTGAGAATCAACAATTAATAACCTAGAAAATGCTTTGGCAGGGGTGGGGGCAGTATAAGAATAAAATAACTGAGAGAAGAGGCACCCAAATCTCTTTTGGGGCATTATGAAAGTATTTATCAAGGAAGACTGACTGGATAGAAGAATAGTTTGCTGGTTTGGTGTTGGAGGATAGAGAGGAGTGAAGCTTTTTTTGGGGAAAAAGGAAGAACATATCCAAGAGGAAGGTTAAGGTAACTTAACTCAATCAGAGGAAGACAAATAATAGAAAAACCTCTAAAAGACAAAAGGGGAATCCTTGTGGCTCAGCAGTAACGAACCTGACTAGAATCCATGAGGACGTGTGTTTGATTCCTGGTCTCGCTCAGTGGGTTAAGGATTCAGCGTTGGTTGCCATGAGCTGTGGTGTAGGTTGCAGACTGGCTTGTATCCTGTGTTGCTGTGGCTGTGGTATTGGCCAGTGGCTACAGCTCCCATCGACCCCTAGCATGGGAACCTCCATATGCTGTGGGTGCACCCTAAAAAGACAAAAAAAAAAAAAAAGAAGAAAAGATAAAAAGGATGTGAATAGAAAACATGAAGGGACTGACTCTTCCCAGGCGAAAAATCTCTGTGGTTGAAATGTCCCCCAGAGGGCCTTACATTACAAATTTGCTCCTGTGAAGTGGTAACTCCTTTAGGGTCAGTATGCGAGAAACTTCTGAAAAACTATCCTGTTTCAGCTTGGGATGCTGGGGTGGTCCACTCATCAGGTATGAAGCCTTGTGTCCTGTCTAGTGTAAGAAAACACAGCCAGTGCTCTAAACAGTATTGAACACTGGATCAAATGGTGGGATGCGGGGAGCAAAGGAATGGGATTTCATTAGTTATGTTAGTATCTGAGATATGATGCCAGCAACAAAAGTAAAATTGTCCATGTTGTAGGGAAATGGTAAGAAAGAACCTGTAGTTGCTGAAAGTTTCTGGAAACAGTGTATGTGATAGGTGGATTGACTTGAATGTAGCTTGATGGACAGTGGTATATTAACCGGTTCTCAGCAGCTCAGCGATTTGTACCCAGAAATTAGACATCATCTTAGCTCTTTAGAAGCTGAAAACCAAGTGGCATATGGACTATGTGGATTATCCCAGGGAGTCAACCATTCTCAACCTTCCCTTTAACCAAGGGAGGAATTTGGATAGCGCTAGAAATCCCTCATAATCTTTGAGTAGATGCTAGCCATGAAATAATCATTGTAGTACAGATCCTATGGCAGTGTCTTGAACAGAAATGCAAAGAGGAAAAGAACTGAGATTTTTTCAGCACTTACCTTGCTTTGATTTGTTGGTTTTTTGGAGAGGGGAGGAGGTATGTATCTGTCACATAAGATAAACTTCACCATTTTAAAGTGTATACACTTCAGTGGTTGAGGGTATATAAACAGTGTCCTGGAATAATACCACTGTCTAATTCGAGAATATTTCTATCATTCTAAAAAATTTATTAGCAATCACTTTCAGTTTCCCCCTCCCCTATCCCCTGGCAACCACTAATCTGTATTATCTCTATAAATATGCTTATTCTGAACATTTCATGTAAATGATACCATGCAAGATATGGCGTTTGTATCTGACTTCTTTCATTTTGCATGTTTCATTCATATTGTAGTGTACATTAATAAGTCAGTCCTTTTTATGTTTGCATAACTTTATGGATATATCACATTTTGATTAGTTGATCAATATTTGGCTTGCTATCACATTTTGTTTATTGTGGATATGCTGCTGCTAACATTTGTGTACAAATTTTCATGTAATCCTAGAAGTGGAATTGCTGGGTCATATCATGACTGTGCATTTAACATTTGAGGAACTGCCAGACATTCTCACCATTAATATGTGAGGATTACAGTTTCTACTCATCTTTTCAAACACTTATGTGTCTTTTTTATTATAGCCATCCTGGTTGACATGAAATGTTATCTTATTTGGTTTAGATTTGATTTTCCTGATGGCCAATGCTGTAAAACATTTTTTTATGTGCTTAATGGTCATTTACATATCTTTGGAAAAATACATATTCAGATCTTTTGCCATTTTTAAAATGAGTCATTTGTCTTTATTGTCTTTTTATTGTTAGGTTGTAGGGGTTTTATATATATATTTTTTGACACCAGACCCTTATATTATATATATATAATATATATATTTGCAAATATTTTCTCTCATTTTGTGTGTTGTGTCTTTACTTTCTTGATAATATCTTTTCGTACACAGAAGTTTTTAGTTGTACATTTAATTTATTTTTTCTTTTGTTTTTTGAGGTTTTGGTGTTGTATTTAAGAAACCAGTGTCTAATCCAAGATCACAAAGATTTGTACTTCTGTTTGCTTCTAGGAGTTATATATTTTTAGCTCTTGCATAAAAATTGTTGACCCATTTTGAGTCAAGTTTTGTATATGATATGAGATGGGGTACAAGTTCATTCTTCTGTATATTTAATTTCTCTAAAATCATTTGTTGAAGAGACTATTTTTCCTTCATTGAAGTGTCCTGGCACCCTTGTCAGAAATCAATTGACCATAATTTCATAGCTATATTTCAGACTCAGTTCTATTCCATTGGTTTGTGTTATTTCTCCTTATGTCAGTACCACACTGTTTTGAGTACTATAGCTTTGTAGTAAAATTTGAAATCAGAAGTGTGAGTCCCCCAACTTTTTTTTTTTTAATTTTCTAAGATTGTTCATAGAGATTACATTGCATCTATAGATAAGTTTAGGGATTCTAACTGTCTTAGTATTAATTTTCCAATCCATGACCACAGGATGTCTTTCATTTATTGTAGGTCTTCATTACTTTCTTTGAACAATGTTTTCTAATTTTTGTTGTAGAAGTCCTGTGCTTCTTGGTTAAATCTGTTTCTGAGGGTTTTTTTTTATTATTATTATTCTTTCTGAGGCCATTATAAATGGAATTGTTTTCTTAATTTCCTCTTTGGTTTGTTCATTGTTTGTGTTTAGAAATACAACTTTTTTGTGTGTATATGGATCATGTATTCCACAGCTTTGCTGAAGTTATTAACTGGAAAATTTTTATGAGTTCCTTGGAGCTTAATTTAGATAAAATCTTGTCATCTGCAGTTAGAGATATTTTTACTTCTTCCTTCCTAGTGTGAATGACTTTCTTTTTCTTACCTAATTTCCCCAGCTAGAATTTCCAGTATCCTGTTGAATAGAAACATGAGTAAAAATGCTTTTCTTGTTCCTGATCTTAAGGGAAAAGCTTTCACTTTTCTTTAATCTTTATTCCTTTCTTTTTGCTTTGGATTTATTTACTCTTTTTCTAGTCTCATAAAGTGAAGCTTATGTTATTAATTTGTGATCTCTTTTTTTCTCTTTTCTAAAGTGGGCATTTATAGCTTATCATTTAGATCTTATCTTATTGGTGGGTTTTACTTAGATACTCCTTCAGGTTGAAGAAATTTCTATTTCTACTTTGTAGAATATTCTTTTTTTTTTTGATCCTCTTTATTTTATTTATTTTTATTTATTTTTGTCTTTTTTTGCCATTTCTTGGGCCGCTCCTGTGGCATATGGAGGTTCCCAGGCTAGGGGTTGAATCGGAGCTGTAGCCACCAGCCTACACCAGAGCCACAGCAACGCAGGATCCGAGCCGCGTCTGCAACCTACACCACAGCTCATGGCAACGCCGGATCATTAACCCACTAAACAAGGGCAGGGACCGAACCCGCAACCTCATGATTCCTAGTCGGATTCACTAACCACTGCACCATGACAGGAACTCCTTTTTTTTTTTTTTTTTGATCCTCTTTATTTTATTTATTTTTATTTATTTTTGTCTTTTTTTGCCTACTTTGTAGAATATTCTTACTTTTTGTTTGAGTTATAAAATGGTGGTGGATTTTGTCATATGCTTTTTTCATCCAATGCAATGATCTTTTTTTTGCCTATGTTCTATTTATGTGGTGTTTCACATTGACTATTTTTCAAATGTTGAACCATCCATACATTCCCGGGATAAATCCCACTTGACTATCATGTATAATCTGTTTAGATTCAACTGGATTTGATTTTTAGTATTTTGTTGATAATCATTGCATTTATATACATAAGAGATATTGATCTCTAGTTTTCTTATGTTTCTATATTTGGCTTTGCTATTAGAGTATAGTGGTCATAGAATAAGTTAGGGAGTATTCTTTACCCTTTTATTTTTTGGAAGAGCCTGAGAAGAATTGGTGTTCATTTTTCTTTAAACGTGTGATAGAATTCACTCATGAAGCCATCTGACCCTGGACTTTTGTATTAGAAAGTTTTGGCCTTTTTTTAGCTTTTTTTTTTTTTTTTTTTGGCTTTTTAGGGCAGCACCTGAGGCATATGGAAGTTCCCAGGCTAGGGGTCAAATCAGAGCTACAGATACGGGCCTACACCACAGACACAGCAACGCCAGATCCGAACTGCTTCTGTGACCTCCACCACAGCTCACAGCAGCACCAGATCCTTAACCCACTGGGCAAGGCCAGGGATTGAAACCGCATCCTCATGGATCCTAGTCAGGTTTGTTAATCACAGAGCCACGAAGGGAACTCCCAGAAAGTGTTTGCTTATTTAGTTAATCTTTTTATTTGTTCTAAGCATATTCAGATTTTCTGTTTCTTCTTAGTTTTGGTAATTTGTGTGTTTCTAGGACTTTTTGCATTTCATTTAGGTTATCTAATTTGTTTGGCATAAACTGTTCATTGTATTCTTTTATAATTCTTTTTATTTGTATAAAGTCAGTAGTAATGTCCCTGTTTTCATCCCTGATTTTATTAATTTTAGCCTTCTCACTTTTTAACTAGGTGCATCTATATAAAGGTTTGTCAGCTTTGTTGATCTTTTCAGATAACCACCTTTTGGTTTTATTAGTTTTTCTCTTTTACTTTCCTCTTCTTTATCTCTGCTTTAATCTTTATTCCTTTCTTTATGCTTTGGATTTAGTTTACTTTTTCTAGCCTCATAAAGTGAAGCTTATATTATTAATTTGTGATCTTTTTTTCTCTATTCTAAAGTGGGCATTTACAGCTATAAGTTTTCCTCTTAACACTACTTTCACTACATATGTTTTCATGTTATGTTTTCTCATTATCATTTATCTTCAAGTATTTTCTAATTTTTCTTGTGAGTTCCTTTTTGACCTATAGATTATTTAGAAGTGTGTTATTTGATTTCCACATATTTGTGAATTTTACAAATTTTCTTCCGCTCTGGGTTTCTTAAAACTTTCCATTGTGGTCAGAACACTTTGATTTTAGTCTTTCAAGCTCAGATATACATTTCCATTATCACTGAACATAATGCTCTCCTAAATTTTCCATGGACCATTACTGATCTGCAACTTGTCTCTGGTCTGTGACAGAATAAATCTAGAAATTAAGAATGTTTAAAAACTCTCATAGCACATGACTTTCATCCAAATACAGGACCAGTTACCTCATAACTCATTTTTATTGTATTTTACACAGTATTAATCTGTGACAGATTTGAAATTTTAAAATATACAAATGACTGTTCAGTGGATAGTTTGAGAAGTACTATAATGTAGTTTTACATAGGAATTGCAAGATCACAGTCTGTATGGGATCAACTATTATATGGTAAATTCAGTCTGTTTTACAAAATCATTGTATCAAATTATATTCCTACCACCAGGAAATAAAAATTTTCATTGCTCTGCTATTTATCTGACACTTGGTATTGCCCACCTCCCACTTTTTTTTTAAGTTTTGCCATCTGATAGGTGTGAAATAGCATCTTAAAATTTTAATTTGTATTTTCTAAATAACTAATATAGTAATAAATGTATTTTCACATGTATTTAGTACATTTATGATTCAATTTTGTCATATGTCTGGATACTCATTCTCTGTTGGCTATGTGTATTGCACATGTCTTCTCCCATTTGCAGTTTATTTTTCTGGTGATTTGATGAACAGAAATTCTTAATTCTTCCTTTTGTCCTGTTTAATAAATACTTCTATAACTTTGTTTTAAAGTTTGTTTTTTACATTTAGGCCTTTGAGTCCACTTGCACTCAAATTTGATTTCTGTGTAGAATTTGAAATAAGGATCTAATTTTTTTTCCTTCTGTTGTTACGGGTTCTTGAATTGTCTATTGAATAGATTATCCTTTACCATTGTTTTTCAACATCCAGTTGGTCTTAAAGTGTGTTGTAATATGTGTGTAAGTCAACTTCTGGACTCACTATCATGTTCCATTGGTCACTTTGACTAATCTTTGGCTTAATTTCTACACCTTTAAAATAGGTCTCACTAGTAGATGGTGTGCACTACATCTTGTTCCATAGTTTATCTGTGGAAATTACATGTCTTTTTTCTTTTCTTTCTTTCTTTTTTCTTTTTGATATTTATAGCTGCACTCATGGCATATGGAAGTTCTCAGGCCAGGGGTCGAATTGGAGCTGCAGCTGCCAGCCTACACCACAGCCACAGCAACACAGGATCCGAGCAACGTCTGTGACCTATACCACAGCTCATGGCAACACCAGATCTTTAACCCACTGAACAAGGCCAAAGATTGAACCCACATCCTGATGGATACTAGTCAGATTTGTTCCACTGAGCCACAGCGGGAACTCCCTCCATGATCAGTTTCTCACATGTCTTTTATGTGTTGGTTATTTATCCAGAAAATTACTAAACATTCTTTTTCATTTTAATAGTATATTTGTATACTCTTAGGATATCTTTTAAATAAATAATCATTCTCAACAAACAGTAAAACTTTTGTTTGTTCCTCTCCAGGCCTTATTACCTACTATTTCTTCTCTTTGCCTTTATATGGGAGCTAAAATCTACAGTGCTAATGATAATGGACATCCTTGTAATGTTGCTATAAAGAATGCTTTACACATCACCTTTAAGTATGACTTTTTTCTTTTGAGTGCCTTTTATTAGATTTTTAAAGTCCTCTTCTGTTCCTGTATTGAAAGTTTTTATCATACACAAAGGCTAAGTTATATTAAGTGCATTTATTTAGATGATTATGTGAATTTTCTCCTTTAATCTGTTAGTGCAAATGTTAGATTAAATTATATTTAAGCAACTTTCCAAATTAAACTAACTTGGCATTCCTGTTATGAAACCAACTTACTCATGTTGTAATATCTTTTTTGTTCATCACTGGATTAGATTTTAAAATATTTACTTTGAGCATTTTGCATCTCTATTCATAAAGCAAGACTGTTTCATAATTGTCTCCTTTTTTTGTAAAAATTACCTAACGACCGTCTTTTTTTTTCCTATTGTCTGGAAGTGTTTATATAAGACTAGAATAGTCTTTCTTAAAAGCATAGTGAAATTTATCAGGACCCATCAGAACTGCTGTTATCTTGTGAGATTTTTAACTTTTGATGCAATTACTTTAGTGGTTAAGGAATATTTAGAATGCTAATGTATTCGTCAGATAATACACTGAGAAGTTCCTCAGTGGTTTAAGGATCTGGTGTTGTTATTCTTGTCCCTCAAGTCTTTGCTGTGGTACAGGTTCTGCCCCTGGCCTGGGAGCTTCTGCATGCCACAGGTTCAAACAAAAATAAAATTAAAAAAAAAATAAATAGATAATATAGTGAGTTTTTCTAGGCATTCATCTACATCATTTATAATTTTACATTTGTTGGCATAAAGTTGTTCCTAATATTGTCTTATCTGTTTAATCATATACATTATTTGATATATTCCATTTTTCTTATCTAATGGTTTTACTTATATATTTATTTATTGTAAGGCCTCACTTTTGGCATATGGAGGTTCCCAGGCTAGGGGTTGAATCAGAGCTGTAACCACTGGCCTACACCACAGCCACAGCAGCTCGGGATCTGAGCTGCATCTGTGACCTGCACCACAGCTCACGGCAACGCTGGATCCTTAACCCACTGAGTAAAGTCAGGGATTGAACCTGCATCCTCAGGGATGCTAGTCAGATATGTTTCCACTGGGCCACAATGGTAACTCTTAACATTTTTAAGTTATTTTTCTCTTTATTATTCATGATCAAGTCTGTAATGGCATTATCAGTTTTGTTCATCTTTTTGAAGAACTAGCTTTTGCATATACTGATACCTACTATTGGATGCTTTCCTACTTAATTTTTTTCTGTAACTGTATTACTTTCTTTCTTCTATTTTTTTTTAATTTACTTTATTCATATAGTACATGCTGACTTAAAAACTTTAATTTGCTTTCTCACTCATTTTAAGCCATTTACCTTTCCTATAAGCATTTAGGGCATTAAATGTACATTAAGTATTGCTTTATTTGCATTCCACAAGTTTTGATGTGTATGTGTTTTGCTACAGTTTTCTTATAAATATTTTCTGATTTTTACTGTGATTTCTTTCTTTGGTGATTTCTGAGATTTTTGTAAAAGTTTATTTTGTTTATTTTTGATTTTGTTTTCCCTCAAGTCTGTAAGAATATCTTTCTTGTTCCTGATTTCTACATTTAAAGGCATTTTGGTGATGAGAAGTGGACAGTATGAAGATCTTGTTTGACTTAATTAGTCAAAGGACTGTAATTCTTAGAATCCCATACTATAATAATGGTATCAGTTTTTCCAATTTTATCTTTATCTTTTTGTTGTTGTTGTTGTTTTGTTTTGCTTTTTAGGGCCACACCCACAGCATATGGAGGTTCCCAGGCTAGGGGTCAAATCAGAGCTGCAGCTGCTGGCCTGTGCCACAGCCACAGCAACACAGGATCTGAGTCGGCGACCTACATCACTGCTCAGGGCAAAGCTGGATCCTTAACCCACTAGAGAAGGCCAGGGATTGAACCCGCAAACTTATGGTTCCTAGTTGGATTCTCTTCCGCTGCGCAACGATGGGAACTCCAGTTTTTCCAATTTTAAATCCGACATGCTAAAAGCAAATATACGTCCAATGTACTTTATAGTTGGTAATTTAGTCAAATGCAGTTGCAGTACTACCACTACTTAGATTTTTCCCCTTGAAACTTAGATCCTAGATATTAGCAGTAGCATGACAAAAATGCCCACAAAATTATTGCTATATTTAAAAAAAAAATAGATTTTGGAGTTCCTGTCATGGCTTAGCAGTTAGTGAACCCACCTAGGATCCATGAGAATGTGGGTTCGGTCCCTGGCCTCACTCAGTGGGTTAAGGATCCTGCATTGCTGTGAGCTGTGGTGTAGGTCACAGATGTGGCTTGGATCTGGCATTGCTGCAGCTGTGGCGTAGGCTGGCAGCTGTAGCTATGATTCAGCCCCTAGCTTGGGAACTACCATATGCCTCAGGTACAGCCCTAAAAAGCCAAAAAACAGACAAAAAACAAAAACATAGATTATAAAAACAGTTATTGAGTTGTTATTTTATTTTCTAATTTGTTTACTTTGTCTTCTGGGCCTTGAAATAAGTACTAGTATAAATCTGGTTCAGATTTATTGATTTTAAAGGACAGACATGAAAATCTTCAATGTGATTTATAGATCATTTCCAGAGATATTGTATCAAAAATAATGTTCTTTGCCCTTTACTTTTAACTACTTTAAACTACACAAAGAATATTTTTATTAGAGTGCTGTTCTAAGGAAGAAAATGAGTAACACCTCCCTACCTATACCTCAGAGTTTGGTATTTTTTGTTTTGTTTTTTTTCCTATTTCCATCTTACCATATGTATTACATTTTTGTACCATTGAACTTTAATGAATTATTTAATAGTGTGATGAACTGTTTTCTCTGACACTGCAGATTTGATACAAATAACCTACAGATTAGATAGTACCTGTGTTTTCCAGATGATGAACTCAAAACTGCTAAGTGCTAAATTTAATTTTTTCATTGTCCCTTAGCTGATTGGCGGGACAAGCCTCAGTGCAAACCTATCTCATTCCAATGTTGCCAACATTTATATTTATGTAGGTCTTGTTCGGTAGATCTTTTATAGTCTGTGTGATCTCATTAAGAAGCAAGTTTAGATCATAGTTGGCTTAACCTGTCCCAGGACATGAGTATTTATTTTGATTTTCCTGATTGGCTTTTATTTGCATTTCAGATACTTAAAAAAAGAGACTCTAAGTTGTTTACTACTAAATATTCTCCACTGTCATTTATATTTAGTTCTATTACTTCATTAAAAAAATGAACAATGTATAATCATGAAGTTTGGTTTGTCTCCCCACATACTTTTCCATTTATCTCTAGTTTCTGTATAGGATAAATGCAGTGCTTAAAATTTTCCTTGAGTAGAGTTCATTATCTGTCTGACCTTAAAAGATTGACCCGAAGAATGTCTGTTAGGCAAAAAGTTTGCTTGCGTTATTAGCTTAAAAACTTCTTGCCAGAATGCATTTTTTTGTGTGTGTATTAAACATAGCTTTCCAGAAGAACATAGTGGCCTTATATGAGCTTGGTCAGAACTTCTCTTAGCTATTTCAAAAATTAAGTCATTGGAACACAACAGAAGTGTTTCATGAAGTGTATTGGATGGTTGATTGCTGCATGGATGAATGAGTGAGTAAATAAATGAAAAGTCTGGATATAAGCTTTTACAGTAGCTAGTCTCCTGTGTGTGTGCCTTTGTAATCTTGCTAATGTTGTATGATGACAGAAGACTTTCTGGATGAAGAACCTTAGCAAGAAGTTCTTACTAATCCTTCCTTGTGGTATTAAAAAAAAAAGTCATGTATCTATTTCTGTCGTTTGTGTATTTTCATCATACCATCATTTATAGATACATAACTGTCAGTGGCTTTTTTTAATATGAAAATATCTGCACGTGCATGAAGCCTGGTTCTGACAACTGAAGAAAAGTTCAGTTTACTATTTGCCTTTCATATATACAATAAGCTGCAGCATTTACGCATTTAGTAATGGAGCGTCCAGTAAACAACTTTTCTGCCCTATTGACATCAATACACTGTTTTTGTTTGTTTGCTTTTTAGGCCACACCTGCGGCATATGGAAGTTCCCAGTCTAGGAGCTGAATCAGAGCTGCTGCGTAGGCCTGTGCCACAGCTGCAGCAACGCATGGTCTGAACTGGGTCTGTGACCTACACCATAGCTCAAGGCAATGCCAGATTCTTAACCCACTGAGCAAGGCCAGGTATTGAACCTGCATCCTCATGAATCTGGTTGAATTCTAACTCCTGAGTCATAACATGAGCGCCCAACACACTCTTTTTTTTTTCAGCTTTATTGAGACATAATTGATGAATAAAATTGTAAGATATTTAAAGGGTACAATGTGTATACATATACAAGGTGAAAGGATTTCCTCAATCAAGTTAATTCACACATTCTTCACCTCATGTATTTACCTTTCTTTCCTCCTTCCTCTCTCTTCCCCTCCCCTTTTCTCCTCTTCTTTCCCTCCCTTCCCCACTTCTTCCCTTTTATTCTTTTTCTTTCTTTTTCTGTTTCTTTCTTTTGTGAGAACATTTAAGTTCTATTCTCTTAGAAAATTTTAATTATGTAATACATTGTTATAAACTATAGTCACTATATTATACATTAGAGCTATCATCATACTCAAGTTTGGATGCAGTAAAGCAGTTTAATTTAATACATTAGACTACTAGAAATTTAATTAATATTAAGTGAGCTAGGCCAATATACTAGTATAATTAAAACGTGTAATAGTCTATATGTAAATAATTTAAAATTACTTCTCAATTAAGAAATAACCAAAGGAAATTCTTCAAATTCTTTAAAGGATTTCTCTAGCACAGGATAAGGAGACATCTTGATTCTTTGTAACTTGTGACATACTTTCACATATTTCGAGGCCTCAAGTACATGGATCATGCCTTAATGTCCCACTGGGGAGGCCCACTTTATAAGTTTTTAATTAAATATATGGTTTTTACGGAATCAGTTTTTGTTATTCATTCTTGTGGGACTTGATAAATTTCTACCTTATGTGTTCTTTGCATAGTAGTGGAAGTTAATTCTGCTAGTCTGTTTTTATATCGCATATGTTTATAAACTGATTATTTTAGGGCCTGAGATATGGACTGCTATTCCACAATTCATTAAAAATTTTGAGGTAAAGGTTACTTATTTTGTTAGTATCCTTCTTAATAATGCCGTCAAGAATGTGGAGTGTCAAACAGAAGATTTCACAGAAGACATTGGAAAAAAATATTACTTCCAAGTTTCTTTATTCGTATATTGACTGATAGTGCATGATTATTTGTTCTATGGATATGTTTTTGTCATTTCTCCCTAAATGACCTTACCTCATTCAAATCATATATATTAGTTTACCTGGCCTTTATAGATGGAACTATGGTTCTGCTGCTTCTCCTGTCACCCTGCCATTTTATTACCTGCTCATTTTCTAACCAAAGCGGCTTTATGCATATTTCCACCAAGATTATAAAAAAAGTTAGATAGGTCTTATTTCTGATGCTAATACCCTTTATTCCTCCTTTTATTCTTTGTATTTTATACATTTTCTTTTGCATCTCAAAGAAATTTTCTAGACTCTGGGTAACACAGATTTTGAAATGATCTTTTTTTTTAGGGCCACACTCACAGCATGTGAAAATTCCCAGGCTAGGGGTCAAATCAGAGCTGTAGCTGCCAGCCTACACCACAGCCACAGCCATGCAGTATCCCAGCTGCGTCTGTGACCTACACCACAGCTCACAGCAATGCTGGATCCTTGACCCACCGAGCAAAGCCAGGGATCGAATCTGCATCCTCATGAACGCTTATCCTCTGTGCCACAATGAGAACACCTGAAATAGTTTTTTAGGTTTAATTTTGTTAGGTGTTTAAAAATAATACAAATCATTTTTACTAATTTTTTAAAGATATTTGCAATCCCATCGGTTTTTAACTCCTTTACAAAATTCTATTTCCATAATCATAAATAACCCCACTTGCCTATTAGAGATACAAATCAGACTGATCTGTAATTACAAGATTATTGTAATTATAAGTAGCTGGTAATAGCATTTAAATGATCAATGTCACAGCAGTGAATTTTTTTTTCTGATTTCTGTACTAATGCATATTTTGGATGAGACTATCTGTGTGTCAACAAGGGCTCACTTATTTTTAAAAAACTGGTGATCTTGATGGTGATCTTGATCTTAATGGCAGTTTTGCCACCCCTGTACAATTTATACATGTTGTAAAGCCTGTGAGTATACCAAGTATAGTATTGCTGCTTCCTAACTTATCAATCTTTGACCTAGAAACCTACCCAACCAGTTCTTGAGTCAGGGTATTAGTTATCTCATTGTTACATGGAGGTTAATTTTTCTCATTTTTTTGCCTATTAGCCAATGCTTAGATTAAGTCTATAAGTGCTCTAATGCCCATAAGTTATAGCCTTCTTCCTCCATTGCCACTCTCTTTGATCAGACTAAAGATTTGGTATCTTGTCCAATACTGATAAACTTCCCTTTCCTGGGATGTCATGAGGCTGCAGCTTTCTATGTAAGGCAGAGAATTCTTAATGCCTCTGCCTTGTATAGGGTAGATCTCACGGAAACTAATTGCTCCTCTTGCTTATTATCTTCAAGTGTCACCACTACAAAAAGACCCCTTCCATGTTGCTCATCCTACCAGCTAAGATTGTGTAGAATTTGGTGTGACCCTAGATCAAATCTACATTGTTCCTCATGAACCCTTGGACACTCTGATTTTGGTGCTACTCATCTTTCTCTTGAGGCTAGCTAAATGC